>NC_044326.1:115182241-115491422 GCF_007399415.2 Gopherus evgoodei
TCGACCGGCAACACTGGCCGCTGCTGTCACCCCGATGGAGGACTTCCTAGCGGCGGAAGCCCCGGTAGGCCCGACTGACCGTACAACCCCATCAGGGCCGGAATGCCCCAATCCCGAGAAGAAGGCACGCCCATTCGGGCAGCAGCCCCACCTGCGAGGTCGGCCCAAGCCCCGACTCCCACTCCCCGGAAGATGCCCTGGAACCCTGCTCGGGACTCCCCCAGGATTTGGCCCTGATCGGGACGAACCGACCTGGGGCCTTGTTTCTCTTGAGGCAAGTCAGGACATCTCCAGAGAGACTGCCCCCACATGGAGTGCACCTTTGGCCAAGTCTGCTCCCGGGAGGCTCGGGCCCGTTGCCAACAGCCTGCCAAGATTACGGTGGCGGTGGTGGTTGAGGGGTACCCGACCATGGCCCTCCTTGACTCCGGCTGCGGACAGACATTAATCTGTGACCACTTAGGTCCCCAGGCAGATGCACGCCTGGGGGAAATTCACCTGCAGTGCATCCACGGCGACATACGGCCTTACTCCAGCGCCTGGGCCCAACTGACAATAGATGGGGTGACCCGATGGCTGGTAGTAGGCCTCGCACCACGGCTGGCATATCCAGTGATCCTGGGCCGGGGCTGGCCCGAGTTTCCGTCCGTCCTGCGCCAACATACCAGAGGCGGCATGGGTCCCGTACCAGCCTTGGAAGGAGAGACCCCAGAAGGGAAGAAAGATGAGCGGGGGGCCCCCGAAACGGAGGAGGATGAGCAGGACCCCCCCAAGCACCCCGTCGAGATAAAGGTTGGGGATGATGCTTCCCCGGGGGAGGCAAGGGGTCCCTCAGCCCCCGCGGACTTCTGCCGGGACCAAAGAGCTGACCCCGCCCTCAGCGGGGCATATGAGCAGCTCGCTGCAGTGGATGGGACTATCCTCAATCCGGGTCGAGCAGCCTGGTGGCCGCATTTTGAGTTGTGGCAGGACCGCTTGTATCGGGTCGAGAGGGACCCGCACACCAGGGAGTCCCAAAATCAACTCCTCGTGCCCCGATGTCATCGACAGGCGGTCATGAAACTGGCCCATGATGTCCTGGCTGCTGGACATCTGGGTACCGAAAAGACCCTGGCCCGAATATTGGGATGCTTCTGTTGGCCGGGGATACACCGTGAGGTGAAGGACTATTGTACCTCGTGCCCGGATTGCCAGTTGACCGCTCTGGCAAGGACGCCCAAGGCACCGCTGGTCCCGATGCCACTAATCGAGACCCCTTTCGAGCGTGTGGCCATGGATCTGGTGGGGCCCCTCCCTAAGAGTGTTGTGGGGTTCCAGTACATCCTAGTGATGCTGGACTATGCCACCCGGTTCCCCAAAGCGATCCTGCTCCGTAACATCACCGCCCGCACCATTGCAGGCGAATTGGTCAAGGTCATCGCCCGCATCGGCTTGCCTTGGGAGATCCTCATGGATCGGGGACCAACTTCACCTCGCGGCTGTTGGAGTAGGTGTGCGGGCTCCTAGGGATCAAGCAGCTGCAGACATCGGTATATCATCCCCAAACCGACGGGTTGGTAGCGAGGTTCAATCGAACCCTGAAAGACATGTTACAAAAAATTCCCCTGGAGGACCTCTGCCGGTGGGACCAGCTACTCCCACCCTTGCTCTTGGCTGTGCGAGAGGTCCCCCAGTCCTCAACCAAGTTCTCGCCTTTCGAACTATTGTATGGCCGCCGACCCCGGGGCCTCCTGGACCTGATGAGGGAAACCTGGGAGCAAACCCCATCACCCGACCAGGGTCTCCTACAATATGTGATCCAGCTCCAGGAGCGTCTCAAACAGGCTGGGACCCTGGCGCAGGCAAACTTGAAAGCCGCCCAAGAAATGCAGGCCCAGACGTACAACCGGGATGCGCGCACCTGTGACTTCCAACCTGGAGATCGGGTCTTACTCCTCCTCCCCTCCAGTAAGTCCAAGATCCTGGCTCGATTGCAGGGCCCTTATGAGGTGGTTCGAAAGGTGGGCCCCGTTACGTATGAAATTCATCAGCCTGACCGGTGGAAAGAGCTCCAACGATACCACGTCAACCTCCTCAAGCCCTGGCGGGAACGAGAAGGGTTGTTGATCAATCCCTATGCACCGGGACCCGAGCTAGGGCCCCAGGTACACCCCAATGAAGACCCCGATGGACCCCAACTTGGGGAAACGCTGACGGAAGAACAGCTCGACAGACCCGCTGCCTCCTTCAAGCGTTCCCCTGTACTTTTACGGCCCAGCTGGGACACACTTCCATGGTCTATCATCGGATTCAGACGGAGCCGGGGGTGGTGATCCGGGCTGTGACCAGACCCCTGCCGTATCACCGAAGGCGGATCATTGACGACGAGGTACGGGCGATGCTAGACGTGGGAGTAATCAAACCTTCGCAAAGTGAGTGGCGTAGTCCAGTCGTCCTGGTGCCAAAGACCGATGGCTCCCAGCGATTTTATATTGACTTTAGGCACATTAACGCCGTCTCCAACTTTGATGCCTACCCCATGCCCCGGATAGATGAGCTGCTGGCCCGGTTGGGGGAGGCCCGCTATATCACTACCCTGGACTTAAGCAAGGGGTATTGGCAGATCCCCCTGGAACTGGCCTCCAGGGAGAAGACTGCGTTCACCACTCCGACCAGCCTGTATCACTTCATGCGGATGCCCTTCGGCCTTCATGGGGCACTCGCAATGTTCCAGCGCTTGATGGACTGCCTCCTCCAACCACATCACGACTACGCCGCAGCCTATCTAGATGACGTAGTCGTCTACAGTCGGCAGTGGGAGACCCACCTAGAAAAGGTCGCCGCCGTCCTAAGGTCCTTGCGGGCGGCCGGGTTAACGGCCAACCCTAAGAAGTGCTGCATCGGCTGGTGGGAGACCACCTACTTGGGGTATACCGTTGGAAATGGGCAAGTGAAACCTCTCATGAACAAGGTTCAGGCCATCGCAGCCTGTCCTCTGCCAACCACAAAGTGCCAAGTCCGCCAGTTCTTGGGGCTGGTGGGATATTATCGACGGTTCATCCCCCAGTTTGTGGTGGTGGGCGCCCCCTTGACCGGGCTCCTCACCAAGGACAGCCCGTGACAAGTACGCTGGACCTCCGAGTGTGATGAGGCTTTCCAGTTGCTTAAGGCAAGCCTCTGTAGCAAGCCGGTCTTGTTTAGCCCTGACTTCCATCGACCATTTGTCCTGCAGACTGATGCGTCGGAAGTGGGGCTCGGGGCTGTCCTCTCACAGGAGGTGGATGGGGAGGAGAATCCAGTCCTCTACATCAGCCGGAAGCTGTTCCCCAGAGAGCAGAACCACTCAGTGGTGGAAAAGGAAGCCCTCGCGGCGAAATGGGCCTGCGATGCCCTGCGTTACTACCTCCTTGGGGCCCCGTTCACCTTGGTCACTGACCACTCCGCCCTCCAATGGCTGCACCGTATGAAGGACCACAACAGGCGACTTCAACGGTGGTACTTGGCTATGCAGCCCTACGCCTTCACCGTCTGCCACAGGGCTGGAAAGGACCACACCAATGCTGACTTCCTTTCCCGCTTGGGAGGTACGGACGAGCCTGGCCCTGTTGCCCGGGAGCCAGCCTTGAGGGGTGTGTGTGTGTAAGGAGGCGCCCTGGCTCCCCGCTGCGCCAGAGAGGGACGAGCCAGAGCAGGTGCCTCAGTGGGCGGAGCCACCGCCGCCTGTCCCTGCCCCCCGGAAGTCAAGGGGCGGGACAGGAAGTATAAAAGCCTGGCCCAAGCGCTCAGTTGGCGGCTGGCTGCCGGAGAGGACAGACGCTGGAGTCCGAGCTCCCACCGGGCCCAGCCTACCCTGTGCTCACTACCCGGAGGAATGCTGGCCTGACCTGCCTCGCACTCGGTATCCGGAGGAGCGCTGGCCTGACCTGCCCCATGCTCACTACCCGGAGGAACGCTGGCTGGACTTGCCTCATAGCCGGTACCCGGAGGAACGTCGGCCTGACCTGCCTTGCGCCCGGTACCCCGAGGAGCGGCCTGAGCTTCCCTACGACCGGTATCCCGAGGAGCTGCCTGAGCCTCCCTACGACTGGCACCCAGAGGAACCCATGGTTTGGGACCCCCCAGATGAAGCTGGCGAGAGACAGGTACCCAGAGAGGGGGAGGTCGGAAGTGGCCCGGGGGTAGCCGATCCTGGTTTGGCTCCTGAAGAGCCTGAACCCATGTCAGTGTGTTTCGGCCAGGATCCCCACTGACAGCAGCGAGTCTTGGCCGCTGCTAGGGCCCCAGGCTGGAACGCAGTGGAGTGGGAGGGCCTGCATTCCCCCTGCCACCCTTCCAAGGGTGGCAGACTCCCCCTCTCCCTGGCCTGAGGAGGCCTTCTGTGTGGACGTATGATATACTGTGTTTGCTCAGCCTGCTGAAGGCCTGAGCCTGAACTGCTACTGCCCCGCCCTGCCCAAGGGCCTAGGCTGATATACTGTGTTTGCTCAGCCTACTGAAGGCCTGAGCCTGAACTGCTTACTGCCCCGCCCTGCCCAAGGGCCTGGGCTGATATACTTTGTTTGCAGACCCTTTTTTCCCTCAATGCCTGCTGAGGGGTTAGGCCTACCTGGACTGCTGTGTGTAAGGAGGCGCCCTGGCTCCGCGGCATGCCTGAGAGGGACAAGCCCCGACACCGCTGGCTTACAGACTATAAGTACTATTTTGTAGAATCAGTGAGATGGAGCAGTTATAATTTCCAAGACAACTTCCCACTGTAAAAGAAAATAAAAGCAACTTTCAGTTTTTACTGTAAAAGCCTTCAACTGTGGCAGAAATACAAAAAGTCCATGGGAGTATTGATATACATTGAGAGGAATCCCATTGACTTCAATGGAGATACCCTGATGTTCAAGTGGTCTATGCTAGTGGAGAATCAGGCCCCATATGCCTTCTGCACTGTAGCTATACAGATGAAAAAAGTGTTTTTAAAAGAGTTTGTTTTTAAAAACAAACAGCACTTTTCTGGCTGTGAAATGAGTGGGATTTTAAAAAATAAAGTGAATTTGGTGCTCATCAACAGTTCTTGACTGACAGACTTGGAAAGCTGTTGTATCCTTGTTGGTCCCAGGTTCCAGATTTCCTGAAATAATTTTTTCCTCAACCCCCTCTTCTGGCCTTCAAACAACCCTCAACCTCTCCAACCTCATTGTCAGAAGCAATCTCCCCACAGACCAGGACACACCAACTCAACGTCGCACCAGACCCTGCCAGAACCCACCACAGTAGCATTTAACTTCAGAATGGGAAACTAATAAAAATTGAAAAAGTTAGTTAAATAGAAATTAAAAGGAACAGAGTAAAAGACCTGCAAGCATGGAAACTATTTAAAACATTATAATACTCAAAATAAATTCATATATTTAAAAAAAAATTATTTGGGGTAAGAGGACCAAAAAATGCCACTGTGACATGTGGTGTACCTCATCCAGTGCACTAAATGTCCCAATAGCAACTATGTGAGTGAAACCCAGACAATCACTAGGCTCCCATATGAACTCACACAGGAAAATGATAATAGATAAAAAACACCACAATACTTATGTGTGAACACTTTTCACAAATTGATTGCTCTATCTCTGACCTATCAGTCCTCATCTTCAAAGGAAACCTGCACAACACTTTCAAAAGACAAGCCTGGAAGCTTAAATTCATAATTTTGTTAGACTTTAAAAATCATGGACTGAATAGAGCCCCTCGCACAGGTTGACAGTGTGTTGTGTGAAGTACTTCCTCATGTTTGTTTTAAATCTGCTGTCTATTAATTTCATTGTTCTTGTGTTATGTGAAGGGTAAGTAACACTTCTCTATTCACTTTCTCTATACTGTTCATGAATGTATAGCTCTCTGCTATATCCACCCTTAGTCATCTCTTTCTAAGAGGAACAGTCCCAGTCCTTTTAATCTCTCTCATATTGAAACTTCCACACCCCAAATAATTTTTGTTGCCCTTCTCTATACCTTTTCCAATTCTAATATATCTTTTTTGAGATGGAGTGACCAGAATTATTCAAGGTGTGGGTGTACTATGGATTTATATAGTGGTATTATGATATTTTCTGTCTTTATATCTATTCCTTTTCTAATGGTACCTAACATTCTGTTAGCTTTTTTGACTGCCACTGCACATTGAGCGGATGTTTTCAGAGAACTAAGCATAATGATTCCACGATCTCTTTCTTGAGTGGTAACAGCTAATTTAGACCCATCATTTTATATGTTTAGTTGGGATTATGTTTTCCAATGTGCATTACTTTGCGCGCATCAACACTGAATTTCGTTTGCCATTTTGTTGCCCAGTCACCCTGTTTTGTGAAACTCCTTTGTAAATCTTTGCAGTCAGCTTTTGACTTAACTATCTTGAGTAACTCGTATCATCTGCTAACTTCACCACTTCAATGTTCACCCTCTTTTCCAGATCATTTATGAATGTGTTTGAGTCTGTACTTTTATGTTCACCCTTTTACAAGATTATGATACATTTTGTACAAAGTGTCTTGTGAGGTATCACTTGAAAACTCAAACTGCTAAATATTAATGTGTTGGTAAAATATGCATTGTAACGTATGTAAAGTTATAAGATTCTACTCTATGGCATCTATGCATCAATCACCGCAGCAACAATCCCCTGGTAAGCATAGACAAGCCCTTTGTTTAGAAAAGCAGACACAGATCAGTTCTTCAGAAACGAAAGACAAATGGATGCCTCAGTCAGGTGTCCACATAATCAAGCGGGCTAAAACCTGCATAAGCAGCCAATGTTTGGCAGGAAGAAGGGTGTAAATGAGAAATTTACATATTGGCAAAGACACAGCTGGGGTTCCCGTCCCACAGATCTCCTATCACCTGAATCCCAATGGGAGATGTCCCTCAAGGAGGGGAGATAGTTACAAGAAGAGAGAACAAATCCTACAAATCACTTCTCTCCTCCATTCCTCTCTCTCATGGTAGCAACAGTGCCTGAAGAAACACTGAACTGTGGGAGAAGGGCCCTGGCTGGGAGGTTTCCAGCCCATAAAGACTGAAAAGAGCATGTGGTGAGAAAAACCTTTGCTTTGAATTAATTTAGCTTTCTACATTAAGTATTTGTATGCATTTTAGATTTTATTTTCTCTGTAACCAATTCTGATTTTTATGCCTCACTACTAGTAATTATTTAAAATCTATCTTTCTGTAGTTAATAAACTTGTTTTTATTGTTTTATCTAAACAGTGTGTGTTTGGAGAGAAGTGTTTGGGAACCTCCACTTCAGGCGACAGAGTTTGTGCATATCATTTGACGAAATGACAGATGGATGGACTTTCTTTGAGCTTGTATTGTCCAGGAGAGAGCTGGGCAGTACGAGATGCACATTTCTGGGGGATGGTCTGGTGTTGGTGTTGCCCTGTAATGTAATTCAAGAGTGACAGGCCAGAGCATTCATGTAATTCAGCTAAGAGTGGGTTACATGCTAGAGGCTGCGTGTGAGTCGAACCAGGAGTGGTTGCACTCACAGCAAAGCAGTATAAGGCACTCCAGGCTGGATATTTGAGGGGACCCAGCTGTCCATCTGTCCAGATTGTACCCCGCCTGGGTAATGTTACAGCGCTGAACAGCACAGGTCTCAGTCCAGTAAAGATCCTTGGGGGACACTGCTATTTATCTCTCTCCATTGTGCAAACTGACCATGTTTTCCTACGTTTTGTTTCTCATCTTTTAACCAATTACTGAACCATGAGAGGACCTTCCCTCTTATCTCATGACTGCTTACTTTGCTTAAAAGACTTTGGTGTGAGACCTTGTTAAAGGCTTTCTGAAAGTCCAGGCATACTAAATCTACTGGATCAGCCTTATTCACATGCTTGTTGACCACCTCAAAGAAGTCTAGTAGATTGTTGAGGCATGATTTCCCTTTACAAAAGCCATGTTGACTTTTCCCCCAACATATTGTGTCCATCTATGTGTCTGATAATTCTGTTCTTTACTATAGTTTCAATCAATTTTCCTGGTACTTAAGGTAGGCTTACTGGCCTGTAATTGCCAGGATCACCTCTGGAGACTTTTTAAAAAATCTGTATCACATTACCCATTCTCCAGTCATTTGGTACAGAGGCTTATTTCAGTGACAGGTTACATACTACAGTTAGTAGTTCTGCAATTTCATTTTCGAGTTCCTTCAGAACTCTTGGGTGAATACTGTCTGGCTCTGACTTTTTGCTGTTTAATTTGTCAATTTGTTCCAAAATTTCTTCTCTTGATACCTCAATCTGGGAGAGTTCCTTAGATTTGTCACATAAAAAATGAAAGGTGCAGGTGTGGTAATCTCCCTCACAGCCTCTGCAGTGAAGACAGATGCAAAGAATTGATTTAGCTTCTCTGCAACGACAATGTCTTCTCTGAGTGTTTTTTTAGTAGCTTGATCATCCAGTAACCCCAATGATTGTTTGGCGGCTTCCTGCTTCTGATGTACTTAAACTTTGCTGTTAGATTGTGTGTCTTTTGTTAGTTGCTCTTCAAATTCTTTTTTGGCCTGCCTTATTATATTTTTACACTTGACTTGCCAGAGTTTGTTCTTTTCTATTTTCCTCAGTAGGATTTGACTTCCAGTTTTTAAAGGATGCCATTTTGCCTTTAACTGACCATTTTACTCTGTTGATTAGTCATGGTGGAATTTTTTGGTCCTCTTACCCCAAATAATTTTTTTTAAATATATGAATATATTTTGAGTATTATAATGTTTTAAATAGTTTCCATGCTTGCAGGTCTTTTACTCTGTTCCTTTTAATTTCTATTTAACTAACTTTTTCATTTTTTATTAGTTTCCCATTTTGAAGTTAAATGCTACTGTGGTGGGTTCTTTGGTATTTTCACCCCACAAGGATATTTGATTTAATTATATTATTGTTGCTCTTAGTGAGTGGTTCAACTATACTCACTTTGTGGGCCAGACCCTGTGCTCCACTGAGGACTAAATCAAGAATTGACTGTCCCTTTGCGGGTTCCAGGATGAGATGGTCAAAGCAGCAGTTATTAATGGTGTCTAGAAATTGTATCTCTGTATCCAGGCCTGTGGTGACATATGCTCAGTCAATATGGAGATAGTTGAAATCCCCTATTATTACTGGGTTTTCTTTTAGCCTCTTTAACCTCCCTGACCATTTCAGTCACCATCCTGGTTGGGCATCAGTAGTATATCCCTACTGCTATATTCTTGTTATTCATTCATGGAATTTCTATCCATAGAGATTCTTTAGTATAATTGGATTCATTAAAGATTATTACTATATTTAACTACCATACTTTCACAAAAAGTGCCACTCCCCCACCAGTGCAACCTAGTCTGCCATTCCTATATATTTTGTGCCCTTGCATTACCGTATCCCATTGATGACCATCTTTCCATTAAGTTTCTGTGATGCCTATCACATAAATATCCTCATTTAATACCAAGTACTCAGGTTCACCCATTTTAGTGGTTAAGCTTCTAGCACTTGTATACAAGCACTTACAACATTTGTAAATATTTGGTTGTCTGCCTTCATGGACAATGACATTGACAATAATCAGTCGTTGCATATTAGCCATTTCAAGCAACTGAAACATTCAAGCAGAATCTGCTGGACAAATGAGCTGGTTTTAAATCCTGTCCTAGCACTGAGAGTGTAAAATGGCATATGGCAGTGTGATAGTGGTAAAACTGAGTCTACTATATAGCTAGAAGGTTTTTTGGGGGGCAAAACACATAGTATCACTCAAAGAGGAAGAACTACACATGAGTATATAATTAAAATAACAGTGGAAGTAGTAATTCAGAATACAAGTCTACTGCCTTCTTTACTGTAAACAATTATATAATCCGATTATGCAGAAGTATTTTTCACAGCCGGCTTCTGTATCTGCCAACCTAGTATACAGATATCTTGCCCAGGATAAATAATCTGCAGGTGTTCTTCCTGATAGATTTGATTGCCTGGGGTTACTCATGTACCAGAGACTCAATGTTCAGGAAACTTTTAATAAATGGAGTCCAAGAAAAGGAAATAAAAAATTATGCACACAGTATTAAAGCAATAGAAGGTTGTCCCTGTCTCCCCCCACCTACCCCCCCCCCAGGTATTACTGTGCAGGAGTTATGCATCAGCTGAAAACAGGAGTAAAATAAACTGAAAGTTTCCAGACTAAGGGGTGCTGATTACAGATGTAAATAGGGATAGATTTAGGCTTCCTGGGAACTAGATACACTATTATGTGTCTCCCATCTGCTGCCCTTCTCCGCTACCAAGCAGACCCAGTGGCTGCCCTCCTCAGTTCACCCAATCCTATAATCTTTAATTCTTTACTTGGGCCACTTAAAGGCATGAATTCCAACATTTGGACAATGAACAACAGGGACAATTATGACTCATGATAAGTCTCTTTCCCAACAACCAGCCAGGGTTACTCCTGCCATCTGGTGGGCAGGGCAGGAGGGTTGATTGACAAAGAAGGATTTTGAGGGGTCCCATCGTCATTAGCCAAGCAGCAGGACTCTTCCTTGAAATGAATACTGGCCCAAGGATTCCAAGGAACCACTGATACATCTGTCCCTGCATAAATCACAGCAATTGTTGGATAAATATTGATACATGTCCCCTGCTTGGATACCTGTTTCATCTACCATAGGTAAAACCAGACAAAGGAGGGTCCACTCAAGCCCAGAAATAGAATTTAGAGTCAGTTGGCCTGTTCTGTACTTTAAAATGCAGAAAATAATAGTAAATCAAGAGACGTGTAGATCCTCACACAATCTGAGATAAAGGTTTCATGGCTGAGATTCTAGAAGTGTTCCCATCTAAGTGGATAATTGTAAGAAGACTTATTATGGAGATCACTGAGGGCTTATTTTCTGATAGCCTTAAAAAAATGTCACAATTAAGTTTAGGTCCTGTGACTTTTATGTGTCTATGGTGAGATGTCAAGCTTGTGTTATGGAAACTTGCCCTCAGTAAATGGATTCTGATTGCCTGCACAAGGTCTGTAGTATTTGAAGGAGGAAGTGTTGTGAACGAAGCTCCAATGATTTGTCTAACAAAAAGCATTCAGTGCATCACATGCATAAGGCAGCGTTGTTAACATGAAGTCCTCCTCATTGAGGAGGCTAAAGAAGACTGAGAACAGGAAAGGAAGTGCTTCCCCAAAGATTAGCTCCATGAAAATTGTGCATGAAAAACAAGTATCCAAGTTTTATCCAAAACTAGACGTTACTACCAAATCAAATGAGAGTTTCTAAAGCAAATTTATGAACAAGTCAGTAATCACCAACCTGCATCTGGTATTGAATATTTCCCATAACAGAACTGGTGCCATCCTCATCAACAGCCCATGAACCAGATGATCATCTTCAGTATTATGGCTGAGCCTGACCAAGCTACATCCTTGTCTAGGCGGAAAATACGAAATGTGGACCATGAAGGCAGTAAAAATAGTAAACAGAAATGGGAGGGATAACATATTCTTCAGAATAGCACTGCCCTACTGAGAGTACTGATCCAAGACATTAGTACATACAATGGTGATATTGTAGCCTTTAAGGGCATTGTTACAGTGGCTGTACTATTATTTGGGATATTTTAAATATCCTACAGTAGTCATTTTAAAGAATTGTATGGAGTAGTAAAAAAGGAAGCAATGTAGCCACTCTTCATCTTGTGGCATAATATATTTGACATCATCAAACTTTTCCACAAGAAGGAATTTTCAGGTTTCCAAAAAACTGTTTCTATTTTTGAGCTATGTTTGGGAACCCTGGGTTATATTTATGCCTGGTATAACTTCACTGAAATTAGGACTAATAATATAGGCACAAATTGTGGCATTATTTTTACAAGAGCCCTTATTAAGTCCAGCTGTTGTAACTTTAATTAGACCAGTATTCTAATCCTGGACCTAATGCTCCCAAACACTTAGGCAGTGAGTAGAATTAAGTACATGTGTAAGTGATTGCAGGAGCAAGTCATATCCAGTCTGTTACAGTGTCATTGCAGGGCACCAAATAAAAAGAGGAGCACAAAATTATAACAAGGATAAAAGATGTTAGGCTAACAGAAATCAGGGGAGCAATGTAAACACTTCAGAACTATTGCTTGGAGTACTGGACACCAATTAATATTTTATGAGACTAGAACATATTTACCTACAATTCTCTTGGCAGTTTTCAAGAAAGACTCCCCATCCCTTTGTCAAAGCTGCAGCATTAGAGAAGGATCATTGCACTTTGCCATGTGTACTTGGCTTGCCCTCAATTGATATATATCGTAGGAAAATATTTGCAAAAACCTCTGTGATATAAAACAAAAGAAAGGTTAGTGGTAAATGTATCTCCCTCTTTCTCATATTTTTGATGTCCTGCTGTTACCAAATACAAAGATACATTAGAACTCATTGCCAAAAGCCATGTAACTTTGAAGTGGAAATCCAAATCAACAACCATAAAAACCTGACTGCAGAAAATCTACAGACTTATTCTCGTCCCCCACCCACTGATTCACAAAACACACACCAAAGCTCCTCACCTTCCACAATAAACACACACAGAAGAATGTAAATCAGGTAGACAATCCCCAAGCTTTGAACTCATATGGACATTTTTATATTATTTTATGGAAGAAAGGTAGGACTTCTGCACATAATCATCTTTGGGATCAACACTAACACATAGAAGCACATTGTATATACAGCACAAATGTACATGTTATTTACAAAATAGTAAGAAAAAAGGCAAATTGAAATGACAGCCAATTGCTTTCTATTTTTATTTGCACATTCAGTTTGGTTTCTCTTGTATTAGGACCTACTGAGTACATCTATTTTTAGGTTAATTAGACTTTAGATTAGATTAATTGAGTGAGCCATACTGCCCATATACATCTTCTAAGGGGAGACAACAGGTTATAAAAAAGATCTTTTTGGAAATAAGGAGAGATTTAAAAAAAAACAGACACAGATCATATGGCTTACACCTACCTGATCTTAATGGGTCTTTCTGCTCTGTGAGTAGATAATACTCCTCTGGCTTTCAAATTCATTCCCCACACAAAATAAGACGGTTACTCACCTTTGTAACTGTTGTTCTTCGAGATGTGTTGCTCACATCCATTCCAGTTAGGTGTGAGCGCCGCGCGTGCACGTTCGTCGGAAACTTTTTACCCTAGCAACTCCAGTGGGCCGGCAGGTCGCCCCCTGGAGTGGCACCGCCATGGCGCTCTATATATACCCTTGCCGGCCCACCCACTCCTCAGTTCCTTCTTGCCGGCTACTCCGACAGTGGGGAAGGAGGGCGGGTGTGGAATGGATGTGAGCAACACATCTCGAAGAACAACAGTTACAAAGGTGAGTAACCGTCTTTTCTTCTTCGAGTGATTGCTCACATCCATTCCAGTTAGGTGAATCCCAAGCCATACCTAGGTGGTGGGGTCGGAGTGAGAAGTTGCGGCATGGAGCACTGCAGATCCGAAGGCCGCGTCCTCTCTCGACTGCTGGACCAGGGCGTAGTGGGAAGCAAAGGTGTGGACCGATGACCAGGTCGCTGCCCGACAGATCTCCTGGATGGGCACACGGGCGAGGAAAGCCAGCAACGACGCCTGCACCCTGGTAGAATGCGCAGTCACCCGGCCCGTAGGAACGTGGGCCAGCTCATAGCAGGTCCTGATACAGGAAGTTACTCATGAGGATAACCTCTGTGAGGAGATGGGAAGCCCCTTCATGCGGTCCGCTACTGCCACGAAAATCTGGGGGGATTTGCGGAACGGTTTGGTCCTCTCCACATAGAACGCGAGAGCCCTACAGACATCAAGCGAGTGGAGCTGTTGCTCCCTGCCTGAAGAGTGAGGTTTCGGGAAAAAAACCGGGAGGAATATCTCTTGGTTGTTGTGGAAGGCTGAGACCACCTTGGGGAGAAAGGCAGGGTGTGGCCTCAGCTGCACCTTATCTTTATGGAAGACTGTATACGGGGGGTCTACCACGAGAGCCCGGAGTTCCGACACCCGTCTAGCTGAGGTGATAGCTACTAGAAAGGCAGTCTTCCAAGAGAGATAGAGTAGGGAGCAAGTAGCTAACGGCTCAAAGGGGGGCCCCATGAGCCGAGACAACACCAGGTTAAGATCCCAGGTTGGAGCAGGGAGTCGGACGTTAGGGTACAAACGTTCCAGCCCCTTCAGGAATCTAGTCACCGTCGGGTGAGAAAAAACGGAGCGGCCATCCCCACCCGGGTGAAAGGTGGAGATAGCTGCCAGGTGGACCCGCAAAGACGATATCGCCAGGCCCTGTTGTTTGAGGGACCAAATATAGTCTAAAATATTGACCACCGAAACTTCCATCGGGCGGAGACCTTTCTCCACGCACCAACAGGAGAAACGCTTCCACTTGGCCGAGTATGTCGCTCTAGTGGAAGGCTTCCTGCTGCCCAAGAGTACCTCCCGTACCGGGGTGGAGCAGCGCAGTTCAGAACTGGTCAGCCACGCAGGAACCACGTCGCTAGGTGCAGCGACTGCAGGTCCGGGTGACAGAGAGTCCCGTGTTCCTGGGTGATCAGGTCCGGGTGAAGGGGCAAGGGAACTGTGTCGGCTATGGCCAGGTCCAGCAACATGGGGTACCAATGTTGCCTGGGCCACGCCGGGGCTACCATGATCACGTGAGCCCTGTCCCTGCGCACCTTCAGAAGGACCCTGTGGACCAGTGGGAACGGGGGAAACGCGTAGTACAAGTGGGTCGTCCACGGAATGAGGAAGGCATCCGCTATAGACCCGGGCTCCCTGCCCTGAAAGGAGCAGAACGCCTGGCATTTCCTGTTCCCCCCGGACGCGAAGAGGTCCACACGGGGATAACCCCACCTCTGGAAGATCGAGAGGGCGACGTCCGGGCGAAGGGACCACTCGTGTGAGAGGAAGGATCTGCTCAGGCGGTCCGCCAGCGTGTTCCGTACTCCGGGGAGGAAGGAAGCCGTGAGGTGAATGGAGTGGGCTACACAAAAGTCCCAGAGTCGCATCGCCTCGTGACATAGGGGAGAGGATCTGGTGCCGCCCTGCTTGTTGATATAGTACATGGTCGTCGTGTTGTCAGTAAACACCGCGACACAACGACCCCGAAGCTGGTGACAGAACGTTTGACAAGCAAGGCAGACCGCTCTCAACTCCCGCATGTTGATGTGTAGCTTCACCTCCTGCAGGGACCACAGGCCCTGTGTTCTCAGGGATCCCAGGTGGGCCCCCCAGCCGAGATTTGAGGCATCCGTCGTTAGGGACACCGAAGGCTGGGGTGGGTGGAAAGGGAGCCCCGCGCACACTACGGACTGGTCTTGCCACCAGGTGAGAGAATCTAACACCCCCTGGGGGATTGTGATCAGCATGTCTAGTGGTTGCCTTGCCGGCCGGTAATGTGCGATGAGCCACAACTGGAGGGGCCTCATGCGGAGCCGAGCGTAACCGGTCACAAAGGTGCATGCTGCCATGTGGCCTAACAGGGTTAGACATGTCCGTATTGATGTTAAGGGGGCTGCCCGCAATCGCTGAACGATCACCGACAACGCCTGGAACCTCGGTAACGGCAGAAGAGCCCTGGCCACGGTGGAGTCCAGGACGGCCCCGATGAACTCCACCCTCTGCGTGGGGAGCAGGGTGGACTTGTCTATATTGATCATGAGGCCCAAGGTAGCAAACAGGCCGGTGATCCTGCGGGCGTGGCTGCAAACCTGTAGTTCCGACGTGCCCTGAATTAACCAATCGTCTAGGTAAGGGAACACGTGGATACGACTGCGCCGAAGATGTGCCACAACGACGGCCATGCATTTTGTGAATACCCTCGGGGCCGTAGAAAGGCCAAATGGGAGGACTGCAAATTGGTAGTGAAGGCGGCCCACCACGAATCGAAGGAAACGTCTGTGGTGTGGCCAAATGGCAATGTGAAAATAAGCGTCCTGCATGTCGAGGGCGGCGTACCAGTCTCCCGGATCCAGGGATGGGATAATGGTCCCCAGGGATACCATGCGGAACTTCAACTTCACTAGGTATTTGTTGAGCTCTCGCAGGTCGAGGATAGGCCTGAGGCCTCCCTTGGCCTTGGGGATCAGAAAGTAGCGGGAATAAAACCCCTTGCCTCTCTTGTTTTCCGGAACCGCCTCTATAGCTCCTTTGTTGAGGAGCGCCTTTACCTCCTGTCGAAGGAATTGCTCGTGAGAGGGGTCCCTGAAGAGGGACGAGGAAGGGGGGGCGGGAAGGAGGAAATGATATAAACTGCAGGCAGTATCCCGTCTGCACCGTGTGTAAGACCCAGCGGTCCGATGTTATTTGGGTCCACGCCGGGAGGAAAAACGAAAGGCGGTTGGAAAACGGGGGGGAAGGATCCGAGGGGAAAACTGTTACTGCGCCCTCGGGCGCACCTTCAAAACGAAGGCTTGGGCCCAGGCGGGGGATTAGAGGAGCTTTGATTCTGCCCCCCTTGGTTCCCCGAATGCCTACGCCTTCCATTCCTGCCACGGCGCCTATTGAGGTCCTGCCGTTGGCGGAACTGGGGGTATGGCCTGCGCTGCTGTTGCTGCTGTGGCCGGAAGGGTCTGCGCTGCGTTCCCGGCATGTGCATCCCGAGGGAGCGCATTATGACCCGATTGTCTTTGAGACTCTTGAGTCTGGGGTCTGTCTTTTCTGAAAACAGGCCCTGGCCTTCGAACGGGAGGTCCTGGATGGTGTATTGGAGCTCCGGTGGAAGGCCAGAGACCTGAAGCCAGGAGATACGGCGCATCGTTACCCCCAAGGCGAGGGTGCGGGCAGCCGAGTCCGCAGCGTCCAAAGAAGCCTGCAACGAGGTTCGTGCAACCTTCTTGCCCTCGTCCAGAATGGCCGCAAATTCTTGGCGGGCCTCCTGTGGCAGCAGCTCTTTGAATTTGTCCGCTGCCACCCAAGAGTTAAAAGCATATCTGCTGAGCAGGGCTTGCTGATTTGAAACCCTGAGCTGAAGGGCCCCAGCCGAATAGACCTTGCGGCCGAGGAGGTCCATACGCCTGGCCTCCTTGGATTTGGGGGCTGGAGCTTCCTGTCCGTGGCGCTCCCTCTCGTTCACCGACTGCACCACCAGGGAACATGGTGTCGGGTGGACGTGGAGGTACTCGTAGCCCTTGGAGGGGGCCATGTACTTCCTCTCGACGCCCCTCGCCGTAGGGGGGATGGAGGCCGGTGACTGCCAGATTGTATTGGCGTTGGCCTGGATCGTTCTAATGAAGGGTAGGGTGACCCTGGTGGGAGCATCAGATGAGAGGATGGTGACGATGGGGTCCTCGATCTCAGAGACCTCCTCGGCTTGCAAGCTCAGATTCTGTGCTACTCGCCTAAGGAGGTCTTGGTGCGCCCTGAGATCCAGCGGAGGAGGGCTACTGGAGGAAGTGCCAGCCACCGCTTCGTCGGGGGAGGAGGATGAGGAGACCCCTGGCAAGAAAGTGTCCAGTGAGGGGTCCCCCTCAGCCCTCGCCTCTGTCTCAGGAGCAAGACCAGGGTCTTGCTGCTTCGAACCTTCCTCTCCATCAGGGGAGGGAGGGGGGCGAGACAACGAAGCCTCTGGCACTCTGTGCTCCGCCGTTTCAGGCCTAGCAGGAAGCTGTTGGGGGCCCTGGGCTTGATGGTATGCCCAGGGTGTCCAAAACCCCCACTGCTGCGGACCCTGGTCCTGTTGCGGAGGGTCCTGAAATAATGCCGCCTGCCTGTCGGTGCCCAGCGCATACACGCTGTCCGCTTGAGACGACACCGACAGCTGTCTAGAAGGCCATGGAGGGGCCGACCGCGGCTGATGAGGGTCTGCGCAGTTCGGCACCGAAGACCTTCTCGGTGCCGGGGATCGGTACCGGGAGTCATAGCGGCGCCGGGATCGGGACCGGGTTCTGTCTTGGTGCCGGGATCTGGATCGGTACCGGCCGCTGCTTCGGTGCCGGGATTGGGACCGGGACCTGCCACCGACGTGGTGCTGGGAGGTCGACTGGGACCGGGACCTGCCACCAGCTCGGTGCCGGGAGGTCGACCGGCGTGGTGAGTGACGGCGAGACTGGCTCCTAGAGTCACGGTGCCGGTATCGACGGCTGGAGTCAGACCGCGACCGTCTGGAGGTCGATCGGTGCCGCGAGTGCGACCGGTACCGCCGAGGGGAGCGGTGCCGGGACTGCGAGCGGCAGTGGGATCTCGAGCGACCGTGGCGTCGGGACCTCGATCGCAAGCGCGAGTCCCGAGACGTTGCCGTCATCATTGGCTTGCCCCTAGATGCTACCCGCACCGGAGGTACCGGGGGTGGCAGCTGAGTAGACTCAGTCAGGGCGATAAGGTCCCGTGCCGAGGCGAAGGTCTCCGGAGTGGATGGGACCAATAGCTCAACCCCAGATCTTAAGGGGGAGCTTGGCGGTACCGGACTCGACGGATCCACCGGGCCCGGAGTCGACGGTGCCGGTAGCGCCGCGGCCGATGTCGATGCCGGGCGCTCCATTCGGGTCTGCCTGGCAGGAGTAGCAGACGTAGACGGTCTTGCTTCTGCACCCGGTGCCGGGGAAGGTCGGTGCCGGGGAGTCTTTCCGGTGCCGGTGCGATCCGGTGCCGGCGTCGAGATCACGGCCTGTGAAGCTGCTGGGTCAAGTGCCGCCTCCATTAGGAGAGTCCTGAGTCTCTGGTCTCTCTCCTTCTTTGTCCTGGGCTTAAAAGCCTTGCAAATGCGGCACTTGTCCGACCTGTGCGATTCCCCCAGGCACTTCAGACACGCGTCGTGGGGGTCGCTGGTTGGCATAGGCTTTTTACAGGCCGCACACTGCTTAAAGCCCGGCGAACCAGGCATGAGCCCGGTGCCGGGTGCCGGGAAGGGCTACAGCCCAGACTGGCGAACAACTATATACAATACTATTTACACTACAATTAATTAACTAACTATACTTAACGACCTAACTAACAACTGTAATAATAACGGTAGTTAACAAGGAGAGCTAGGGACGTGGAGGACAGCTATGCCGCGCTCCACAGTTCCAACGACCGACACGGCGGTAAGAAGGAACTGAGGAGCGGGTGGGCCGGCAAGGGTATATATCGAGCGCCATGGCGGTGCCACTCCAGGGGGCGACCTGCCGGCCCACTGGAGTTGCTAGGGTAAAAAGTTTCCGACGAACGTGCACGCGCGGCGCGCATACCTAACTGGAATGGATGTGAGCAATCACTCGAAGAAGAACTATTATTTATTTTTCTGTGCTTGTGAAAATAAATATTTAACATGATGGAAAATAAAAGGTTCAGCGAGCATCCAGGTAATCCTTCCTATTTTTTACTACTGCTAAATAGAGAAATCCAAACACTGATGATTACCCTATGAGTTTAAAAAGAGCATATTGTTGGATCAAATGCTGATTTCAGCACTTGATTCCATAGAGCCTTACCCGATCTTTGAGAGTCCCTTTTACGTTCTATAGTGATACTTCAGTCATTTATATTCGGTGAATTACTGAAATGCGTTCTATGTAAAAATTGCACTTGGCCCTTTGTACAGAGTTGTAATTGTGGATGTACGTTCAAGAAGGTTCTAAACAGCCATTGCCCTCTAATTGAATACAGCCTTGATGTAGTGAACTAAAAGATGAGAATGAAACTATATAGTGGTCTTTAAGCTTCTGATTTTAAAACTCAATTAATGCAATTTCCTTTAAAAAGAGAAGTGGTCAGACAAAAAATTCTCATTAAACAATTCTTACAAATTGAAATCGAAAAGAGCACTGTTGCACAGACCAAACAAATAGGGCTTTACAATAATGGCATGAATCCAGTAAACATGGGAGAATGTTACTGGGCCAGTTAGATCAGCCAATACTGTAAAAATATGAAGATCAAGCCAATTATTGTGGCTGGTAGACCTCGGAGAATTAATTCTATCCTAAAAATGATTTTCTGAAGAAGAAATAAAAAGGAAGAGAGCGAGGAAAACATTAAACCCAATAGGCAAATGCAAAAAAAGTGTTTAGGGATAAGAAAAGCAACAAATTAACACAGGCATGCAAATTAAAGACAACACAGGAAGCATTTTTAGCAGTAGCCCTTGTAATGCACATTCAGCTTACAACAGAGAGAGACACAATTTACTGCCATGACTGATCAGTCTCATGCTTCCTGAGGATGTCACCAAGCGTGTGAAGTACTGGTAAATCTTACACTAGGTGAAAACCTGGTTGTGTCAAAGCTGAGAGTGCTTGCTGGATGAGCATTGCAGTAGAGTTCCCCAAACAGAGTTTAGACCTTTGAAAAGAGAAAAGTGCTAGACTGCATGAAGTCCATTATACGAAGGACTTTGCTATTCCTATTGATACTGCACAGAAATAGGATGACCAGATGTCTCAATTTTATAAGGACAGTCCTGATATTCAGGGCTTTGTGTTATATAGGCACCTATTATCTCCCACCCCATCTCAATTTTTCACACTTGCTATCTGGTCACCTTATATGGAAAACACTCAGAGACTACAGTGACAGATGGCAGCATAAAGTCCTAAAATAAACAGATAGGCTCTTATTTGCAATAAGCCTGACTTTTAGTTATGAGTTATTTTCAAAGTTCAGTATTAGGTCAATTAATTCTCTGTATTTATCTTTTTTAAATAAAATAGTAATGGGTTTTAATGTCACAGGTAATAATTAAAACCCTCTCTCATCCACTTGTACTTTTGAAGAAGGAAAAAAATGCTGAGCAACATTTTCAAAGGAGCCTAAGTGACTTAGGGTCATATGTCCCATTTTCAAAAGTCACTAAGAAGTTCCATGGGATCTTAGGCGTCTAAGTGCTAAAATGACTTCTGAAAATGGGACTCAGGTGCTTCTGAAAAGTTTGCCCAGTGTCTTAAGATGTTAAGCTACTGGTTTTTGGAACAGTTGGAGATGATAGGCCAAATTGTCTGCTGGCAAAATGACCCTGAAATCAACAGCATTATGCTTGCAGAGAATTTGACTCAATGTTAGGAGCGATAAAAAAAATAACAAGAAAGAAGAGGACAGAAAAGCAGAGCAGTCATAAAGGACCTGATCTAACTCCCACTGACTTCAGTGGACATTGGATCAGGATTAAAACTTGTTGGGAGAAGAGCACTAGGAGACAGGGTCTGGAGTGAGGCAACGAAGTAGGAGATTGAGTGTTATATTAAGAAATACTACTAATTATTAAACATAATTCTTAAACTTCCTGCAGATCTATTCAGAAGAAAATCTATTTATTGTTTACTGTAACTGTAGACAAACTAGGTGTTCTATGCTGTCATATACTTGTAAGTTAGTCAAGCTCAAAATGGAACTCATAATGTTAATCAAAGATCTGAGTGATGCTATGGTTTTAAAGGTAATTTTAGACTCCTGAAGTATCATAAAAAATAGTTTTAAGGATTCCTAAACTAAAAGTATTTATTTATTAGGTAGCATTATCTCTTAGCGTTACCATTAATGAAACCTCTTGAAAATAATAAAATAATAATAATAAATAATAATAACAATCATGTGAAATGGCAGTAACCAGCTAGAAGAGCAGAAGAGTGCACTAGCAGAATATGCATCTCAGGTGCTGTCCCTAGCCTAGCTAATGCATGGTGTCCTTTTGCAAGCAAGCAATGGTGACCATAGATGCCAGAGGACAGCACTTCCTTTAGACAGTACGTTTGCAGATGGTGATTGGCTACTGCACTATAATGTATTTGCTGGGAGCAAGATAGACCCACTTTCCTTTAACATGACCTACCATCTTGAGTTGTCAGGTCTCCATCTTCAACTACTAAGGCGCAGACCTGGTGGTGCCTATTTTTGAGTTCTTTACTGTGTTAGGTGAAGGAAAACATGCTAATTTCTTATAGCAAAATGGCCAATTTTAAAGGACTCTATCAATTAGCAAGAGGAAAAGCTTTCTGCTTGTACATTTCCAATTCTTCAGGCCACACTCTTCCACATCCTGGTTCCCCTTTCCTTCAAGTACCCATCCGAAAACCAAAGACATGAATTCTCTAAATGTAATCCTCATTTTATCACTGGACATGACAGTCAGCCCTGGCATAAATCCAGCATTGGTTGGTGTTTAGCAGATTATTGCTCCTTACCTTCCTGGCTTTCCCAAAAGAGAAGCTATAGATACTGTAGAAACTTGCCACACATGGAAGCTCATAAATATAAAAATATTCCCTGCAGCGATTCTGAAGGTTAGACATGAACATGTGAAATTTTAATTCTAACCATTCCACTTTGATCTAAACACATTTCTCACAATACATATCACTGTTATACAAAGAGACTTGTCATTACACATACAAATGATTAATGTTCAAAGTGTTCTCAACTTTCAAGGAATTTAAGAGTTGATTATCATTCTAAATGTGTCCAAAAGAATTTATTTTGTACCCGGTTTATTCTTTATTCAGTTCCAAATAATTATTAAGTTTCTGAATGTGTGTAAACAGATTTTTGCTCCAATGGGCTTTCCCTCCATAAAAGATGTTTAATCAAGCTGCCAAGCTTCTCTTTTTTTCCCCCTTTGATAAAATGTTTATTCTCTATGTGTGCAAAAAACATTCAGCTGAATGTAGAGCTATGGGACAACAAGAAAGGGAAAACATTTTAGCTTTTGAGAATGTAGACCACAGCTGCTTTCAGCGTGACATAAACATGTATATTACTCTGGCATATCCTTCCATAAAATGGAATCATGTTGTATTTTATGAAGGTCACTTTAAATCTAAACTAAGTCTTTGCTTCTCCAAGAATCTAACATGTAATCTTCCAAAACAACTGCATCATAAACTGTAGGCTCTCCAAACTGAAACATGTCTGTGGTTCTTGCTTCACTCTTGAAAGATAAGTTACAGAGATCCTTAACTTGTATTATTTGTAACTGCTGGGAAATACAGGTAGCTATTCATCTGGGAAAATTGACACAACTATCAATAATGCTATTCCCCAGTAGATTTATTCTAAAGAATGTACCAACAATACAAATTTAGACAAAGATAATTTTTCATGTCAGTGTCCTTTTCAGTGTTGGGCAGACCAAAAATGAGTTCACAATTATACTAAAATGTAGTCCTACTGTACTTGCAAAGACAGTAGAATACAGACTGTAATGCAGAAGCTAGAGCTACCAAAAAAGAAAAAAATCATTTCCCACCATTCACAAGCCATCACTGCTGAGCCTATAGGCCCGTGTGTGATTAAAGCTACTTTTGAAGCCAAGATCTTGTGCATTTTATACACAATATGTAACCAAAATTCATGTCACAAATTGATTTGGAATTTGGGCAGATAAAGCTTCAAGTCTATTTTCACAATAAAAAGACATGAAAGACAGTGGGACAAATAGTGTTTTCAATTATCCCTTTGTATATCCAGAGTAATTCTATTTAAACCATTGAAGTTACTCTGGATTTGCATCAGAGGATGATAAATTAATTTATCACATAGTGCTGCAACTTATCAGAGGGATGTCACCTCCACATGTGTGGGGTGAAAGCCTGGCTCTATTTAGGTTAATAGTAGTTTTACTATTGACTTCAAAGGGGCCTGAAATTTCAATTTTGGGGTGTATGTACATACACTTATCCAGACAGAAAGAGACTTCAGTGGAAACTGAGTGCTTTGCACTTTTGAAAATCAGACTGCAGTGTTGGGTGCCTAAATATGGATTTAGGAGTCTAATTTTAGATACCTCTATTTTTAAAAAAATCTTGCCATAGTGCCTAATCAACATTTTGCAGCTGTAGCTGAGGACAGTATTTCTCTCCAAGTTAGGAACAGCTTCTGGTGTTGCTGAAGCTCATGAAAAGCGTGGACTTTCCAAGGCCTACCTGCCATGAAAGTGCATTTGGGCTGGAGAGAGCTCTTAATAAATTAGCAGATTCATCAACACTGACTATCAAAAACAGTAAATGAAGAAATAGTCAGTAGTGACTGAACATCCTTGCCATCTTTTGGCTGCTTGGTAAGGTAAGTGACATGAGATTGTTTAGTCCAGATCCAAGTGGACAGATGCCCACATCACAAAACCTACCACAGCTGGCACCGCTGGCACCATTGTTGGCTGACAATCTCTGCACCGAGTCAGAGAACTGAATCAAGCAAGCAGAAGAACTGTTACCTTTCCCCTAGAAGTAGTCCCTTCAGGCCAGGTTGTATAGGAAAGCTACAGTGAGTGAGCTTGCAATGCTGCTGCTTGTATTATACTTACTATGTGAATAAACAGAAGACTCCAGTCTTCGGGGCTCACAATCTGGCACAATCAGATCACCTTTTCATACAATTAACATTCTGTAAATGGCAGATCTGTACATGGTGACATTTATGAGTTGCTGGAACTGACCAATCTTGTATTATCCAAAACATTTTCCAAGAGAAGTCAGTAATGGCAAATGAACCACTGAAGGGTTTTGTCCAAACTTGTACATTCACCCCTCACCCTCATCCCATCTCACTGGAGTGTAGAGCTGTGCAAATAACTGGATTTGTATCTCACTATCCATAACAAAAAGATAAAAACCAGTTTGCTTCCGGTCAAAAGAAACATTGTTTGACTCATTCAGTTTGCGTTTTTTGAATGTTTATTTTAATAAAATTTAATAAAACCACATTTTGATTGGAAAAATCCAAACTTGTGCTTCAAAAATGTCAAAATGAAACATTTTGATTTTTTTTTTTTTTTAGGATTTTTTCCCATACCTGAAACAGTTCGACAAATTCATTATGAATTTGCATAAGGGTTTCAGTTGCCCTGAATTTGCACTTTTCAGTGAAAAAAAGTTTTGGTTATGGCTATGGCTACTGGCATGTCCCTCACATACACAGGACCTTACCACCATAAGAGCAGGAGTAATAGCCTAATAAAATCTCTATCAGCACCACTTACAATCAGTAGTGCCTTACTCTGTGAGTAGCTCCACTGGAATCAGTTAGGCTAGCTGTAGAGTTAAGCACAACTCAAGAGAAGCAAGAGAGACAGAATCTGGCCTTAAATGTTGAAATGGCTTAGCTGCCAAACTCTATTTTTCTTTTATTTCATATTTTGAAGTGCTGTTTCAAAAAAACAATAATATCTGTTCAGCAAATGCAAAGAAAATCTTGCACATCTGATATTCATAAATGTTATTGGGGCAGATCCTTGGTAGAAATTGTCATAGTGCCACTGAAGTCAACTAAATAAGAATTAGAAACTTTTCAAAAAGTCCCATTGCAAAAGTCAATGGAGTTATGACACTTTACGCCAGCTGAGGAGAGTGAATTTAACAGTGGTAAGGAAATATAAATGGATCCTTGATTTTGGAACTTGCTGCCCCTTCTTGGTCTGCCAGAGCCCAAAATATGTTACCATTCTAAGCATGATACAGAACTCATCTTTTCTTTTTTCTCTTTATTCAAAGCTGCTCCAGATAGTATGGATTGAAATGGATATATTTATGGGCAATCCTTTCTCTAAGTTTAAATTGTAAATTTTAAGATGTGGGATAGATGCCCAGAGTGCTGGATGGGAATCTATAGAATATATTTTTTAAAACCGGAGCAGAAAATAAACGAAATGTTAATATCCATAAAATCAATACCCATCATACAAGTGCTGTACACTGAGATCAGACTTCTTGGAATTCTTATTTAGTTACAAATGTGTTTTTGTTATAGTTACCAGGTCTATTCAACCTGCAGTATTAAAAAGGGCTCATTACATCACCTACTAATTTTGTTTGTTTCAGTTGTCCCTCCATACATAAGACAAATAAGCTTTGCATTGTTCTGAAATGTGAGGTGCGACAATGGGGAATTCCCAGCTCCTCAGCTGAGTAACTCAGCCGTGAGAGCTCAGAAGGCTGCATGTGAGAGTCCATCTTATGCATCCTTCTATTCTATCTGCTAGCTCTGTTCTGCATAGGTGCTGGAACTGCAGGTGCTGCCTCACCTTGAATTGGTTTCCATGATATGCAGGGATTACAGTTTGGTTCAATGGCTCTCAGCACCCCCACTATACAGATCTTTCCAGCAGCCTGCTGTTCTGGTGAGCTGGCAGGATTAGCAAGGATCCTACACTCTGGTCACTTTAGATAGCAACGTGCTCTTTTTAGTTTCAATGCCTGTTAACATGAAAAGGAGTTGGCAGGGATGTCACTGTACACACACAAGGGATCACAATAAACCCAGTGTGTGGGGTTCGCCCTTTGCCCAGTTCAGAGGTTGAGATTTAGTAATAATAATACTTACTATTTACTGTGTGCTGTACGTTATGTCTTGAAAGTTCTATGCAGACATTAACTAATGCTAATGTGCCAGCAGCACTAACAATACTTTTGGAGTTACTTTTTATTAGGTGGGTACCAGCCCTCTTGTTTCAGACTCAGTCAAGTGGTGCAAATAGAATTCATTTCTTACCGGCACGCTGCACCAATCAAAGGGGTGTGTGTGTGTGCACGTGACCTCCCCATGTGACCACCCCCCATCTGACTCCTCATGTGATCCTGCCCTATCCCCAGCCTGGGGCCCTGCACTCTCTACCTCCTCTCCCCATAATCCATTCCACATTACCTGGGGCGGGGAGCGCTCCCAGTGGGTGGACACAGCACAGCTGCTGTGTGGCCTGCTAAGAGAAGAGGAGGGTTTGCTCTCTAGAACAATAGCGAGTCCACAGTCACACCTGCTTTGGGAATTGCCAGCCGAGGAGCTTCAAACCAGCTTCCTCTGACAGGAGAGAATATTTTTTTTCAGACATGCTGGCAACTGAGCTCCATGCCGGCAGCTCCTCTGGCGCAGCTGTAACGCCCCTAGCCCTGCTCCCAGCCTTTCCATGCAGCTGTGTCTCCTGAGTCCTGTACGGGGTCTGTACAGTACCATTGGGGGTGGTACAGCCAGCCTGGCGGCTCCACGTTCTGCTCCTTCTATGTCTTTCCATTACGCCATACTGGCTATAAATAGCATACTGGTACAGCGTACCTTACCGTACCGCCTACATGCACCGCTGGGCTCAGCTTCCCATAACCAGACTGGTTCTTCCCCTTCTTCCTAGACTGAGGTTCCCCAGCTCGGGCCCAACCTCACTATCAAGTTTTTTTCATCTTTTGTTCTTCTCAATGGCTCCCTGAAACAGCTCTCCTCTGCTGCTCCTATTTCTCCCCGGGTCTCTCCTTTCTTCCTGAGGCAGTTCTCATCTTACCTCACCTGCACCTTTTCCTGACTGATTCCCCCAGCCTCCTTCCTTCTAGGGCCCAGGAGGCCTCTCTTAAGCCTAACTGGGGGCGGGGCACTCTGTGATAATTTCCTTCATTTAAAAAAATCTTTCTGTGTTTGGTTTCTGAATGGAAGTGTTATACCAAAAATTCTAAAGCACCGAATTCTGGGAGTTCTAACAATGTTTAACTATTCATAATAACAAAATAAAATGTTCCAGCTATAAAATTGCCAGGAACATGGAACAACTAGCCTTAGTTTATTCACCTTCTGGAGGGCTGGGGAAAGAATGCTTAGAACAACTGAGTCTTCTAAGATAGGAGTATCAGAAAATCCAAAAAATCCTTATGACAGAAGTGGATGGGGCTGCTTGCTTTTCCAAGTTAGACATCCCATGGCATTTCATCATTAACCCATAAACTTGCAAGCATAGCATACTAATAAATAATGCAGTTACGGGCTGTCTATTCTACTGCATACACCAGCAGGCTGAACAGAATTCAAATGCAGAAAAGGAAACCACCAAAGGAATGTAGAAATGTCTTTATAATGAATCTCTTTCTGGCCTTCGCATTTTCTATTCTTTCTTTTCCTTTAAGTTTCTTCACTGTTTCCCTTTCCTTCTGTCTGCTTGTCTTTTCCCCTTGGGTTGTTAGTTTTCCTTGTGATTGCCTCTGTCGTTTCGTCTTCATCTAAATCTCTCTCCTGTCCTCTCTACATTTCCCCCTTCTATCCCTTTCCATTCTCCCCTTTTCATCCTTTCCCCTCACTCCCATTTGGGTCTGCATTCTCCCCCCTGCCTCTCTTAAATTTACCTTCTCTCTCCCAGCTACAGAGTTCCCAAAAGGGAGAGGGCACTGATGTTTTGTTGCCCCTGAGATCTTCTCTCCCTAGGAGTGGGGGGGTTCTCCTCTTCTATCCTCCTCCCCACATGGAGCTGACAGCAATAGGTCTCCTTATTCTCCTGTCCCCTGGGAAGGGAGGCAGAGCTCTTTAGATGGATTGAGGACATACTACTACTCCCATCAGGTATTGCTGCTTCTCCTACCACTGGTAGGAAGGCTGGATACTGCCCAGCCACCAAATCCTCCTGCTGCTTCCACTATGGACTCCCCTGGCTCGTGAATCCTCACTTAATTACAGCAGCGAGGAGCAAATTCTTCTATTCATAGGGGCCAAAAAGAGAAGGATTAGAACTTTTGCTTCCTTCACAGATCTGAAGAGTCAGTGCAGTAAGGAATCATGCACATAACCTCACAGACACTGCTTTCCACTTTCACTTTCTACCTAGGTGCTGAGAACACCTGTAACTACTAAGAGCAGGGTTCTAGGTGGTTAATTCTCAAAGGAGAAGAAATGCTTTTATATACACCTTCTGCCTCCTACACTGCAGGATAAGGCATATCATAAAACTAGATACATAGAGAAGCCAAACAGCCATCAAGTAGCTTTACTTATTTAATCCATTGCTAGTGAGGAACAATATCAAAATGCCTTCTGGCATTCCAACCTCCTTCTCTCTCCTTTTGCTACTAGAAAATATATGAAGGCCAACAACACTATTAGCAACACAAATCAAATGTATGTCTGCAGATAATGTTGATCTAAATGTTATGAAACACAAAACTACATGCATGCCAGAGAGAAGAAGGGTCTGTGGAACCCACTGAAGGCCATCTACAGGAAGGGGTGTGAAGGAGCCATTTGGGCCAAGGAGTATTGCTCGTTGGAGGGCTGAGAAATGGAAATAAAAGATTACAAGTGAGAGGAAGTTTCAGGGAATGGGCTGAAAATCACATTGATTCATATTTTAGCTGAGCTATTTTGCTCATTCCCAGCATATGCATACAAGCCCATATCACACATCATACGCTATCATGTGGCTATATTCTGATGTAGCTAAATTAATGATATATACCCACCAGCTAGATATATACTGCTTTTCCCAGCCTATGTTATAGTAATGTGAAAACAAGGTGATTATGCATGCTCAGAGATAGCCAGATGTTATGGGACTACTGGCACTGTGGTATAGTAAATTGGGCACTAAACTAACCCTCAGAAAACCTGGGTTCTGTTCCTGACTTTACCCCGATACCCTATATGGCCTCAAGCAAATCATTGCACCCCTCTGGGTTTCTACTTCCTCTCCAGCCCTTTGTCTATTTACATTGTAAACTCCTCAGGGCTGGGACTATCTCTTACTATGTTTGTATAGCAGTTAACACAAAAGATCTTGATCTCACCTGGGACCTCTAGATATTACTGTAATAAAATTACTAAATAAACATTTGTAAATATAAAAACACAATGCACCAGGTTTGCCTGACCTTTGTTTCAGTTTAGCACACCAAGAGTCAGCTAGACTTATAATGCACAAATGGAATAATCTGCATATTGATTGAAAAATGTCTTTTACGTTGGCTCTGAAGCAGAGGATGATAAAAATGACAGCAGATAGAGACCTAGGTTGTTAAAATAGGCTACACATGGAGAGTCTGAAGTCCTGAGGTACTGACCAGTAACATAACAAAGCTTAAAAAAATAAAGATTACTATTGGTCTCTGAATCTGTACTTCATATGGGCTTCAAGTAATTCATTTTTAAAATGTTTGTACCTCCTGAACATAACTGAATCCAAAGGTCACAGGTATGCTCAGAAACATAGGCATCATCTACGTGCTCTTGAATTGTCCAGTGAATTCCTGGTGGAGTGTTTGATATTTGTTGCTGTGGCTCATTTAATATAGCTATTTTTATTTTCCAGCTATTGTTCTTGAGGATTCTTTCCATGATAGATGCTAGGAATTATCTTGGAAAAGAGAATGGTCTTGTGATTCAAACAGTGGTCTGGGTCTCAGGAGAACAGCATTCTATTTCTGCCTCCACTACAGGTGACCTTGGGCAAATAACTTGATTTCCTTCTGACCTTTTTCTTGACACTAAAACAGGAAATGATATTTTCCTACTTCACTGAGGAGCAGTGAAGAAACATTAATTCATATTTATCATGCACCTCAGTGATTGTGATGAGCACCACAGGAAAGCTGACATACATAAAAATCATGCTGTGTTCTGGTATCCAAATACAGATGTTTTCTCTTTTTCTTAAAGCAAGGACTTTTTCTTGGGAGTAGTATTTTTCATCTGTGACATTTCTTGCTTTTACCTCTGGACAATATGTACACGTACATTGTAATTGCAGTGATTATATGTATGAACTGCATGCTATATAAAACCTTCAATGCCTTCTGTGGCATACTAAAAAATAGAACCAAATGTTTTCTATTTAGATTTATTTTTTCAAATCCTTTAAAGGTACCAGACTTGGAGACCACAAGGGTGAAGGGTGTCACTTTCTTACACAAAATCAGAGAAAGGACAGGAAGCCACAACAAAAGAAAAAGTCCCAAGTCCATGTTCCTTCAGTCCCAGGAAGGATGTGGTTAAGATACTGGACTTAGACTTAGGAAATCTGGGTTTAATTCCATGCCTTGCTACATATTTCCTGTGTGACACTGGGCAAGTTGCTTAGTACCATCTTTTCCTGGGAGCTCAGTGCCCATTTAGACATGTTAATATGAGCTAGATTTTTCAAAAGTCCATCCAGCAGCTCCCATTGTGACAATCACTCTGTGCCTCATTTCCCCATCTGTAATATGGAGATACTTCCTGTTTTGTCTATTTAGATTGTAGGTTCTTTGGGACAGGAACTGTCTCTTACCATTGCCTACAATGCTAGCACAAGTTGGGGCCTCTAGATGCTGCCATGGTATTGATAGTAAAAGCAGCAAAGAGTCCTGTGGCACCTTATAGACTAACAGACGTTTTGGAGCATGAGCTTTTGTGGGTGAATACCCACTTCATCAGATGCATGTAGTGGAAATTTCCAGGCCCCTGGAAATTTCCACTACATGCATCTGACGAAGTGAGTATTCACCCACGAAAGCTCATGCTCCAAAACGTCTGTTAGTCTATAAGGTGCCACATGACTCTTTGCTGCTTTTACAGATCCAGACTAACACGGCTACCCCTCTGGTAATGATAGTGTAACTCTTCTGCCAAGTGGTTAAAAGCAGCAAAAACTACTGGGTGAAATATATTTAGGGCCCATCTTCAGTGATGAGCTGCCAAAATATTAACAACAGGTTCCCTCCTCCTCACCCCACGAGGGGGTCATGCCCCATCCAACCCCCCCCCATGTTCCTTGATGCCAGCCCCCGGGACCTCTGACCCACCCATCCCCATTCCCTGTCCCCTGACTGCCCCCTGCCACCCCATCCAACCCGTCCTCTCATTCCTGATGGCCTCCCGGGACCCCTGCCCCATCCAACCACTCCTTCTCTCTGTCCCTGACTGCCCCCCACCGTCTCATCCAACCCCTTCTCCTTCCTGACTGCCCCCCCGGGACCTTTGCCCCCATTCAATCCCCCTGTTCCCTGCTCTCTACCACTCCGACCCCTATCCATCCCCACACAACCTACCAAACTCCCCTGTCCTCTTCCAACACACCCTCCCTGATCCCTGCCCCCTTACCACACTGCCTGGGGCCGGGGTGTCATGGTATAATTCCCCACTCTGAACCTTAGAGTCCAAAAGATGGGGTACCAGCATGAATTCCTCTAAGCTCAATTCCAGCTTAGTACTTGTAGCGCTGCCACCAACCAGGAATTCCAGTGCTTGGTACACTCTGGTCCCCCCAAAACCTTGCTCGGGGACCCCCAAGACCCAGTCTCTCTAGATCTTAACACAAGGAAAGTAAACCCTTTCCCTCACTGTTGCCTCTCCCAGGCTTCCCCTCCCTGGGTTACCCCGGAAGATCACTGTGACTCAAACTCCTTGAATCTTAAAACAGAGAGGAAAATTCACCTTCCCCCCTCCTTCTCTCTTCCCCTCCCAGACTCTCCCTGAGAGAGAAAGTAATCCTAACACAGAGAGAAATTAACCTTTCTCTCCCCCTTCCCTCCTTTCTCCCCACCAATTCCCTGGTGAATCCAGACCCAGTCCCCTGGGGTCTCACCAGAATAAAAAAACAATCAGTTTCTTAGAAAAGAGAAGCTTTTAATTAAAGAGAGAAAACATAGTAAAAATTATCTTTGTAAATTTAAGATGGAATATGTTACAGGGTCTTTCAGCTATAGACACTGGAAATACCCTCCCAGCCTAAGTATACAAGTACAAATTAAAATCCTTTCAACAAAATACAAATTTGAACTCCTTCCAGCCAAATACACATTTGAACTCCTCCCAGCCAAATACACATTTGCAAATAAAGAAAACAAACATAAGCCTAACTCGCCTTAACACCTAGTACTTACTATTTTGAATCTATAAGAACCTGTATCAGGGAGATTGGAGAGAAACCTGGTTGCATGTCTGGTCCCTCTGAGCCCCCAGAGTGAACAACAACCAAAATCTAACAGCACATACAAAAACTTCCCTCCCTCAAGATTTGAAAGTATCCTGTCCCCTGATTGGTCCTCTGGTCAGGTGACAGCCAGGCTCACTGATCTTGTTAACCCTTTACAGGCAAAAGAGATATGAAGTACTTCTGTTCTATTAACTCTTACTTATCTGTTTATGACACGAGGCCATTTGGCCGGGACCAGCGCCTCGGGGCCCAAGCCGGGCTGGAGCCACTGGGGCCAGAACCGGGGGTGCTTGGCCGGGACTGGGCTGGGGCGCTCGGCCGGGGCAGGCCAGGGCCAGGGCAAGCTGCTCAACTGGAGCTGGACTGGGCCGAGCCATGCCTCCCTGGAGCGAATATCTGATTAGCGGGAAGCAGGGGAGGGGGAGGAGAAGGAGGTTGGAGCGTTTAGGGGAGGAATGGGAAGTGACCTGGGGCCGGGGGTGGGGTGGACAGCTGCCCTAGCTTTTGTTAAATTTAAAAGCTTTTTTAGAACCGGTTGTCCAGGAACAACCGGTTCTAAAAGGGCTTCTAAATTTAACAACTGGTTCCTGTGAACCAGTGCGAACCAGCTCCAGCTCACCACTGCCCATCTTGCCAAATAACTAAACTGGCTCCAGTCCCCACCCTCTTTGTGTGCCCTTAAGAGGGAGGACTCCCCACACTTGCAAGCACTCAGAGACTATGTTCAAACAAGGAAATCTTTGGTAAGGGAACATGGTGATAAACTTGGGAAAACTCAGCAACAGAATATATGCAAATAAAGAGTAACATACTCCCACCTTCCAATAACTTTGGCAGTAGTCCCTCTAACTCCCTTCCCTCTCAACGATGAGAATGTCCCATAGATAAAATCCCTTGGACTGAATCACTTCAGCCACCCACAAAACTCCACTAATGGTTGAGCTCAGTCCAAATGTCTGTCTCCAGTCCCAAGGGAACTGCTTCCGTGGTCCTTTCTGGAGGCACCCCCACCTAACCTACCTTACCGAGTCAGCATTATTAAAGTGCTGGGCAGGCAACACCTCACTAGAGTCTACTTAAGCTCTGCTGCTATCTTCTGTGGTGGCTCTCACAGCAAAGTCCTCAATCTGCATAGTTTGTGGCTGTCCAGTCCTCTGAACCATTTTCAGTGAAGTCCTTTCTTCGTGCTGTCTCTTGCAGCAGAGACCCCACAGGAGCACTTAGGATCTCTGAGCAGCGTGCTGGCTGCTTGGAAATGAGCTCTTTGCTAGAGGTAAAAGATCTTTCCCCTCCCAGGGAGCCCAAGTTAATATACAGGATAACTCAGTGGTTTGAGCATTAGCCTACTAAATCCAGGGTTATGAGCTCAGTCCTTGACGGGGCCACTTAGGGATCTGGGGCAAAATCAGTACTTGGTCCTGCTAATGAAGACAGGGGGCTGGACTCAATGACCTTTGAGGGTCCCTTCCAGTTCTATGAAAGAGGTGTATCTCCATATATAAGAGTTATGATGACTCCCCAAGAGTCACAAAAGGAATTGTAGGTTCATAGCCTATGCAAATAAATCTCTCTTTGGTTGCTCTTTTTGCTTTTCACCAATAGAGCAGAGAATTCTTACCCTTCTAGAGCTTCTGCCAATAGTACTTACAATCATAACCGCCATCATCTCTGCTAAGGTCTGCTAACAAGATTAATATGATGTAAGATACAATGTTGTGATTGTTAGACACACCAGCCAGATTAAAATGATAGAAAGAGAGGGATAACAATGGGTGCTGGAGTTTGAAGGAATCACTTGTATTGTGGGATAAATATTATGGGAATTGCTGCTGATTTAATCATTGTGGGGGTAAACTCTTGACATGATTAAAAGTGTTTCAGAGTTTGCACTAGCTAATTCTCCACATGGTAGTGCAAAATATAATCTAAATATTTATATTGTGCTCATCACCACAGCATCTGGGAATTTAACAAAATTATCACCACCACAGAGGTAGTTACTGCTGCTGCTATAATATTTACCAAGTATATTCCACTTTGAAAATACCAGAATCTTTTTACCACCAACTTTACAAAATCAGAATGACATGCATAAGTTAAGTTTCTTCTATTGCTGTTGAACAATTCTTTTCCTAAATATATATGAGAGTTGGATAACGTCTGAGAATAATATAGAAATTAGTCAAGCAATGTTATTTCAGAATTTCAGCCAGTAAATGAAAGACTCCAAAATATGCTGAGAGTGCATTAAATACAGCACTGGTTCTCAACCCGAGGTCTGGGGCCCCCGGGTGGGTCAAGAGCAGGTTTCAGGGGGTCCGCCACGCAGGGCTGGCATTAGACTTGTTGGGGCCAAAGGCAGAAAGCTGAAGCCCCGCCACCTGGGTCTGAAGTAGGGTGATCAGATTACAATTACAAAATATTGGGACACATGGGGGGGGCAGGTCCCAAGCACCACCGAAGCAAAAAAATATATAGCCAGAGCACCGCCAAAGCAAAAAAAGCCACGTTGTGATGCAGGACAAACGACTGAATATTGGGACAGTCTCGATTTTATCGGGACATCTGGTCACCCTAGGCTGAAGCCAAAGCCTGAGCAACTTAGCTTTGCAGGGTCCCCTGTGGTGTGGCGCCCTGGGCAACTGCCCTGATTGTTACCCCCTAATGCTGGCCCTGGCTCCTATATGCAGAAAACCAGCAGTTGTGGGCATAGAGTTTTTATAGCATGTTGGGGAGCCTCAGAAAGAAAACGGTTGAGAACTCATGATTTACAGCATCTTAAAAACAACTTGATAAAAGGTCATCTAAACGAAGAGATTCTAGATGTATGGCTATATTTTCATATGCTTGCCCAGTGTAAGGAACAGCAGGAAAGTCTGTCAGATTGTGCAGACAAATAGAAGATTATCTGGACAAGGTTCTATTCAGTTGAATTCAGTAACCCCTGTGATTAACTTTTCCTGCTAATGTGATGGAGTTGGTTGAGAAACCACTGCTGGAGAAGCATTTTTAAGCCATATACTGCCACTTGCAGGTCAAAGTAAATCTGCATTTGTTACACTAGGATACATGAAAACAAATATATTTGTGCAGATGCTGGGTATGGCTTCAATGAGAGACAGAGATGACACGTAGGAAACATCACATCTGTAAACTATTGATGACATTCATCCATCGTTGTCGATGAAGACCTCAACAACTCATTCGTTCAATGACCGGGCTATCTGTGACCGAAGATGACTGATCAGTCCAATTCGGGCATGGAACGTCCTGTCACATGTAGGACAGACATGTGATGGCCCTGTCGATGATGTGTGGGCAGCTCTGGAATTGCGCAGCTCACGCTTTCTTTCAGCCTCAGCAGTACGCCTCGCCTCAGAGGTATTACTGCCAGTGTGAATGAGGCTGCGCCATGCTGGACTGATCAGTGTGAGGTTTCCCATGTGGTGGTACTGATCTCAAGGGACTTCAGAGAGGTCTTCAGCGTGTCCTTGAACTGCTTCTTTTGTCCTCCATGGGAGCGCTTTCCCTGGGTGAGTTCTCCGTAGAAGAGCTGTTTAGGAATGCGCTCTTCTGACATTCTCATGACATGTCCGTCCCCATCTGGCCTGTGATCTCATCAGCAGTGTGAACTGACGGCAGACTGTTTCTGATAAGGACTTCAGTATTGGGCACTTTGTCCTGCCATCTGATTTTTAGAAGCTTTTGCAGACAGGAAATGTGGAAGTGATTGAGCCTTCGTGCATGACTCCGATAGACAGTCCACGTCTCGCAGGCGGACAGCGGAGTTGGAAGTACCACTGCTCGGTAGACCTTCAGCTTCATTGGTAGGCTGATCCCTCGACGTTCCCAGACATTGGAGCACAATCGGCCAAATGCAGAGCTGGCTTTAGCAATTCTGCAATTTATGTCATCGTCGATTGACACTGCCCGGGAAAGGGTACTGCCCAGGTACGTGAAGTGGTCCACTGCCTGAAGTCTCTGTCCATTTACAGTGATGGACGATTCTGAGTACAGAGTGTGGGGAGCTGGCTGGTGCATGACCTCAGTGAGACCGAAGTTGTTGCATGCAGATGAAAACTTGTCCATACTGGCTTGCATTTCTGGCTCTGTACTAGCATTCAGAGCACAATCATCAGCAAAGAGAAAGTCTCAAAGTACAGTTTCCTTCACCTTGGTGATGGCAAGCAGTCACCTCAGATTGAAGTGTTTCCCGTCAGTTCTCTACTTCAGGCCTACTCCTTCAGTGCAATGTTGAAAGGCATCAGTCAGAGTGGCAGAGAATATCATGCTGAACAAAGTGGGTGCTAAAACACACCCTTGCTTGATGCTGTTGGTGACTGGGAAGGCCTCAGATGTTTCACCGTCATCCAGGACACGAGCCAACATACCGTGATGAAATTGACGTACTGTTCGTATGAATCTGTCTGGACAGCCGAATTTCAACATGATCCTCCACAGGCCCTGGCGACTGACAGAGTCGAATGCTTTCGTGAGGTCCACAAAAGTTGTGTAGAGTTCACGATTCTGCTCTTGACATTTCTCCTGTAGCTGACGCGCAGCGAAGATCATGTCAATAGTCCCACGTCCCTTGCGGAAGCTGCACTGTGATTCTGGCAGTAAGCCCTGCTCCAGGTGAGTGATCAATCGGTTCAACAGAACCTGTGCAAGAACTTTCCCCGCTGTAGAGAGCAGCGAGATTCCACGGTGATTGTTGCATACCTGGCGATTGCCCTTCCTCTTATAGAGGTGCACGATGGATGCATCTCTAAATTTCTGTGGAATGGATCCCTGCTTCCAGAAGGACTGAAACAGCTCAGTGAGTTTCCGTAGCAGCACGGGTCCACCGACTTTGTACTCCTCTGCTGGTATGGCATGTGACCCTGGGGCTTTGCCACTTGACAGCTGGTTGATGTCTTTCTTCACTTCGTCCTCTTCTGGTGAAGCATCCATGGAGTCATTGACTGCAACCTGGGGCATCTTGTCAATGACCTCATCATTGATGACTGAGGGGCAGTTGAGAACTGCTTCAAAATGTTCAGCCCATCTCTGGAGAATCTGCATCTTCTCTGTAAGGAGCACAGTGCCATCAGAGTTCAGGAGGGGAAAGCTCCCAGAAGACTGTGGACCATAGAGTGTGTTAAGGGCTTCATAGAACTGCTTATAGTCATTCCTGTCCGCATACGCCTGTATTTCATCTGCTTTGGCACTCAGCCACAAGTCCCGCATTTTGCGCAGTCAGTTCTGTACTGCTCTGCGAACGTTCATAAAGGTGGTCTTCTTTGCCGCTGAGGATGGGTCGTTCTGATATGCACGATGCAGGCGGTGCTTCTCAGTAAGTAAAGCCTGGATTTCTGCATCATTTTCATCAAACCAGTCTTACTGCCTGCTTGTGGAGGTCCCCAATACCTCTGATGCAGCTGTATGGACAGTGTTGCGGAATCGCTCCCACTCTTTCTCAGCGTCATCCTCAATATGAAGATCAGCAAGCTCATTCTTTAGGTTTTCCGCTAGATTTTCAGTGATGCGGCTGTTCTTCAGCTTCGACACGTTGATCCTTTTGAGAGCCTTACAGCCTTGTGGTCGTCTCTTCGGCATGATATGGAGCTTCATTTTGGATACTATGAGCCTGTGATCCATCCAACAGTCAGCGCCGCACATAGCTTTTGTAACCCTGACATCTTGTCTGTCCCTTCTCCTGATGATGACATAGTCGATCAGATGCCAGTGCTTGGAATGTGAATGCATCCACGAAGTCCTGTTACAGGTAGGGAGGCGGAAAACCGTACTGGTGATCAGAAGGTCATGTGCTGCACAAGTTTTCAGCAGTAACAGGCCATTGCTGTTACACTTTCCTACTCCATTTTTCCCCGATGACTCCTTCCCAGGCTGCGGCATCACATCCGACTCTTGCGTTAAAATTGCCAAGCAGAATCAGCTTGTCTGTGTGGTGCACTGATGATAGCAGAGCATCTAGTTCTTCGTAGAATTTATCCTTCATATCCTCTGGGTTGGTCACTGTGGGAGCGTATGCGCTGATCAAAGTAGCTTGTTTTCCTTTTCGAAGCGGAAGCTGCATTGTCATGAGTCGGTCATTCACACCCTTGGGGGAACTGGCAAGTTTCTGAACAAGATGATTCTTGATGGCGAAGCCATCTCCAGATTCACAACGCCCATCACTGCTGCGGCCACTCCAGAAGAATGTATAGCCTCCGCCTGACTTGGACAGCCGTCCTTCATTAGCAAGGCGAGTTTCGCTAAGGGCTGCAATGTCAATGTTGTAGTGTGTGAGCTCTCTGGCGACAAGTGCTCTTCTTCTCTCCGGTCTGTCTGCCTTGATGTTGTCCAGTAGCGTGTGCACATTCCATGTGCCAATGGTGATCAGTGTCACTCTAAGTTTTGTTTTTATTCGACCGCTTTCATGGGATCCCCGCCAGCTGTGGTATGCTGGCCAGGGTAAGGTGAAGCAGGCAACGTTTAGGACACCTTTTTTAGTCCACTCCTCATTCTACGGAGGTGTGCAGTGCAATCCTGAATAGGGCTGCTCAGTCGCTCAAGAAGACGCCGAGCTCCACTGCTGCTTCAGTCAGTGAGGAACGACCATTATACCTGAGCTGCCTGTGTGCAGATCCATGGCTACAGCTCCCAGTGTATCAACACCTGCTGCTTCGTCGCTTGCTCATCGCCACAGGACTTGATATGATGTGATATGATATGATGTCGAGACTTGCGTGTGAATTGGATTAAAGTGAGGGAGAGTTGCGTGATGTCAACCTCACTCTCTTCCCAGTTCCTATCTGTATCCAGTGTCAGGACAAGAGTTGAGACGGCTGGAGATAGGGCAGGGCGCAGTGGATGAGCAGGATGCCTACTTGTCTTGTTGTGCTCTTGACTGTTCCACAACGTTTGCTGTCACTGCCTTCCTAACCATTGAACCAGGTTTCCTCAGTCAGCTGGAACCAGCCTTCGCATGCAATGGGTAGACAGGCCCTAACTCACCGAGGGTCTCAGACTCATTAGCTACCCTCACCTGGTTTAGCCCACCAGTTGAGACAGTTTCCAGGATGTGTCCGCTGTCGCATGCTGGCAGCTATTTGGAGCCACAGGTGACAGCTGGGTGTCAAGTGGGGATCAAAATGGATGAGCTACTCCTAGGAGTACAACTGCTCCTCCGTCAGAGGTATTACCCCTCCGTGACAATCCCATCCACTCTTGTAGACTATTACTCTAGCAGGAAAGGGTGTTAAATATGACCCCAATCTGAATAAAACTTGTTTTACCGTCAGTGAGCAAATGTTGACTGGATGAGATTGTTACTCACAAAAGAATCCTGTTTAGGGAATCAATTTTAATGTCCAGGATTTTACTGAAGATGCCATTAGAACACTTTTCCTTGACAAATCAGTAGTATGAGCATGCTCATTAGAATAGGTCCTTCCTTTAAAATTTGAATTATTCATTGCAAGATCACCATAAAGATGTGAAGAACTAGGAAATTAACACTGAACACACAATCATAGTTGATTATATAGCTTAGGCTCAGCTGTGCCAAATTCAGACTTGGTGCAACTGAGCTGCAGGGAGGCATAACTGGATTTATATCCTTGACCCTCAAGCTGGCTTGGGGCCTAACTGGCTCCTAGTGCAAATTAGAGCAGCCACAGGGCTGCTCTAAAATTGTTCTCACTGGATTAGTTCACTAGTGGGCTGTTTTGCTGGCCCAGGATCATCTCTATCCCTTCCCTACCTTTTTTGAGGGTGAGTAGGAACACAGGGCTGGCTATGCCAGCTTTTCATTACTGATGGATTCACCAAAATCATGGCAGCTGTTAGGGCAGTTTTAGGTTTCCTTTGTGCCAGTGTATCCTTGGCTGATGACCAGGCTCCTTGTCCACAAGGAAAGGAAACACTCCAATCCATTATAATAATCTTAATAGAATATTGCAGATGGATAGCAACTGAGAACCATAATGAAGAGAACAAGAAAGAGGAGAGCAAGTAGAAAAAAAAAAGATGAAGGCAGAAACATTCTGCTTTGGCAACACTTGTGATTTAGAAAATTTGACCTACCCAATTAATCCTTTATTTTTACATAGGAAAACAGAGGCCTGGAGAGTTTGTGATCTGCCCTAAAAGCCTTCAATGAGAGTTTATGTGGCCTAGTGGATTAGACATGAGACTGCATCAGAAGACCTGCTTTCTAACCTTGAACTGACTCTTTATTTGTTGTGTTGCATGGGCAAGTCACTGGGGCTTGATTCTCGAATATGCAGATTTCTTTTTGGAGGTGCTGAGCTCCATCAGTCTAGTTGACTGCAATGGAAGTTGACGGTACTTTTAATGCTCTGTACCTTTTTCTGAGCCTCATTTTTCCCATCTGGGGAAAAAAATGTGTTTTGCAAAGGACACATCTTCCCATCTGGGAAAAACAGGTATAATGCTGCCTACACTCTGCACCTCACAGAGGCATAATTCGTGTTTGAAAAGTACTTTGACGTCTTCGACAGACATGAATAAAGTAAACTTCCAAGCTGAAAGACAAAAGGAAAAAATTCTTCTCTCTCACTTCAGCAAATATCCTCAGTACCTCCACAGCAAATGAGAAATTACTCTGGGTTTGCACCCAGAACGTAGAATTTGTTCCAGTAACTTAGAATCATAGAATATCAGGTTTGGAAGGGACCTCAGGAGGTCATCTAGTTCAACCCCCTGCTCAGAGCAGGACTAATTCCCAACTAAATAATCCCAGCCAGGGCTTTGTCAAGCCTGACCTTAAAAACCTCTAAGGAAGGAGATTCCATCACCTCCCTAGGTAACCCATTCCAGTGCTTTGCCACCCTCCTAGTGAAAAAGTTTTTCCTAATATCCAACCTGAACCTCCCCCACTGCAGCTTGAGACCATTACTCCTTTTGGATGAAACTAAACCTGGATGATTTGGAAGATGAACAATTATGCTCTACCTCTAAATATTATGGGAGCTATAGTTGCTGCTTCGGTCCTAAGTTTAGGCATCCACCTTCAAACATATTGGGCTTTAATGTTTGTACTTTTTGAAAATGGTGACAAAGTTCCTCCTCTACCCTGGTGGGGTCCTGTGCTTATCTGGCAGATTTGCTCACCTCAGTGATCTTCCCCACAGTCTGGGTCAACTTCTCCTGTGTCTAATCAGGAGTTGAGAGGTTTGGGGGGAACCCGGGCCCGCCCTCTACTCCAGGTTCCAGCCCAGGGGCCTGTGGATTGCAGCTGTCTATAGTGCCTCCTGTAACACCTGCATGACAGCTAGAACTCCCTGGGCTACTTCCCCATGGCCTCCTCCAAACAACTTCTTTATCCTCACCACAGGACCTTCCTCCTGGTGTCTGATAATGCTTGTACTTCTTAGTCCTCCAGCAGCACACCCTCTCACTCTCAGCTCCTTGTGCTTCTTGCTCCTCACACAAACCTCCTCTCCTGTGGCTCCCCACTCCCTGACTAGAGTGAGCTCCTTTTTAAACCTATGTGCCCTGATTAGCCTGCCTTGATTGGCTGCAGGTGTTCTAATCAGTCTGGCTGCCTTAATTGGTTCTAGCAGGTTCCTGATTACTCTAGTGCAGCCCCTGCTCTGGTCACTCAGGGAACAGAAAACTACTCATCCAGTGACCAGTATATTTGCCCTCTACCAGACTCCTGTACCCCACTGGTCTGGGTCTGTCACAAAATGTAAAGCATTATATAAAAATTATTAGCTGCCCTCTGATGTCTGGAGGGCAACATTTCAATGGTGTGTGCAAACCTCCCTCCTTGTATCCCAGCTCTTCTTCAGGATTACACCATGCAAAGTAGCAGGACTGAATAAAGGGGCCAAGACTTCATGGGAGGGACTAGGTCAGTGCAGGGGCAGAGTTTAGTTTGGTACGTGACTGACTGAATGGCAGCATGCCCAAGATAAACAACTGTGAAGCTTCCAAGCCTGCCCCAATGTGGGCTGCTGCAGTGCAATGCCACTTAGTCAGCATGCCTGGAGGCAGCGAGTGCAGCTTCAGAAGTAGGTGGAGCTGACCAGGGAACGGCAGAGTCAGGCTGACGTGCTGATTCAGTGTGTCCCACTTGGCATGCTCCCTAGGCAGTGCTCCTTTAAAGCCTTTGGCTGAATTCCAAGGGAGGCAATCCCCACCTGAGACATTTTGCAAATGCATCCCACTTGGGCATCAGGGGCAAACCAAACCTGGAGCAAGGCTGCATCAGTGAACTTGCATATGTTAAGAGAATTTAAAGAAACTGAACTCTTTCATTGAGAGGGAACATAGTTTGACAACGGGTCATAAGAGGGTAAGAGATGGCCATCGTCTGAGAGTAGGGAAGCACTCAAGGTGATACCTTAAATTAATGATCCATTAATGAATGCTGAATTGCAGTGGAAGTGCCATATTACTGCATGATTTTATCACAATAAACTCATGTTAATTTTTTGAGGAGCACAAACTATTCTTAAAACTCACCTTTTTTCTCTTTTTGGGTGCCACAGAGTCACTCTAGCCAGCTCCAGCTCTCCTTGAGACCCCAGAATGCACCTGACTGGCTGGTTCTGACACCAAAGGTACCCGAAAGCTGTAGTTGAGTTGTAGACAAAAATATTTAAAGCATGAGCCATTAGATTGTAACTTTGTTGTAACCTCATAACTTTCTCCTCTGTGGGTGGGTGAGCAATTTCAGTTTCCTAGAGCCTAGAATCACCAACACTGGCCAGTCAAACCAACCCAACCCTTAAGCTTCTCTTTCACCCAGCCTGGCCATAGTCTTCCTTATTTTTGTGTATTTGTGACTAAACTTCATATAAATAAATAATAAAATGTAATAAAAATAAATAAATAGTATTTATGTTCCATTCCCATATGAAAGGGAGCTGATGAGCATACTGAATGGCAAGAAGAAACCTTAGAGCCCAAGTTTTGAACTGCAAGGCAAACTTAACTGCCTCACAGTGCTGTATGAGAGAAGGCAAGCACTCCCCTTGAGAAGGATGAAAGAGGTCCTAGTGAGCTTTACAACATGCATATGGTTAAAGCATTGCCACTTACTTTGTGGCATCTATCCAAGGTGTGGGGTTTTTTAAGAGCGAAAACACATCTCTACCATTTTCTAGTAAATGATTTTGCATAGCTAAGATGCTAGGAAGCATAAATAAGGGCAGTCACTGAATTAACCAGGGATGAAAAAACTGTTATGGAATTACATAGTAATGGTAACTAACTGCATTTGCTCCTTGATGTAGAACTTAATAGCTCTATTTTTATTAGTAGAAACTATATGCATTTCACTCATGGATGGTATAATTAAGTTAATGATCAGTGAGTGTAATGAATTTGTGATTAAGCCCAATTTTATGAACCTTTCATTCTTGTACTTTCTGCAGTTAGGCATCTTAAGTAACTTAAATGAGTTGTAAAAATGTTTACTTTTCTTTAAAAACCTTTCTGGCAAAGAGAAAAAGAAATACAGAAAAAACTTGCTCATTTGTACTAATGACCAAGAGCCCCACTGAGAATTACTCAACTTGGTGTGTTATCAAATGAACAAAAGCAATTTTTAAAAAGTAAGGATAACACATCACCAAGCATTTATGTTCAGAATCATAGTTTAGTTTTAATTATCTATTAAACTACTTCACAGAGAATATATACTCGTTAAAATAGTGAAGTCTTAGTTATCTGAAACCTTCTCTTTGTGCCCTGCTCTTAACTCTTATGCAAAAGTGTATACTCAGTACCCAACTACCTTCAGCTTATTAGTTCACTTTGTCTCTCTAATATCCTGGGACCAACATGGCTACAACATAGTTGCATAGTTCAAATGGTGTCATTCTAAACTTATCATCGGATTCAGAATATTTATTCAAAAAAAATTAAAAACTGAGCAGAATACTGCACATTTTAATTCAAAAAGCTTATGTAGTTGCAACACTATGCCACAGCTCTGTTTCTATGACCACTGCACTGCAGAGGTCTGAGTGATTCTGCACACATTTTCAAATTTGTGTAACCAGTGAAAATTTAATAGTGATTTACAATTCTTTTTGGGCGAGGGAATGACTTAACCATACAATTGTGTGCAGAATACAAGAAGTAGCAAAGCTAAGAACAGCACAAACTATTCTGAAAACTCACCCTCTTTCTCTCTTTGGGCACCACAGAGTCATGCTAGCCAGCTCCAGCTCTCCTTGAGATCCCAGAATGCACCTGACTGGCTGGCTCTGACACCAAAGGTACCCGAAAGCTGTAGTTGACTTGTAGACAAAGCATATTTAAAGCATGAGACATTAAATTATAACTTAATTGTAATCTCATAATTTTCTCCTCTGTGGATGGGTGAGCAATTTCAGTTTCCTAGAGCCTAGAATCACCAATACTGGGCAGTCAAACCAAACCAGCCCTTTACTTTCTCTTTCACCCAGCCTGGTCATAGCCTTCCTTATTTTTTGTGTATTTGTGGCTAAACTTAATACAAAGCCATTAATCCTAAATTCTACAGGTAAAATCAATAAGAGGTTTTCCTGAGTAAGAACTTCAAGATTTGACTTTAAGAATAAAGCAGTCTTTAGGGATATTGAGTATAGTGTTTTAAAAAATGGACCACGGCAATTCTGTTCTCAGGTCCTCCGGCTGATACTATACATCAATAGCAACCTTTTCAAACAAGGCTAGTTCCTAAACTCAGAAGCTATCACCCTATAGCTTTAAAAAATGTTCTGCATGAATCTAAACTCTGGCTCAGTCGTATTTCATCTGTACTCAGGTCATAACATCAGCTTCCCATTCTAATAAAGATTCCATTGTTAACATTCAAGGCATTTCATGGTCCACCACGCAAGGCTCATCATATTTTATTTTCCTGTCATACAATTCGTTCTGCCGCTCTTGGTTCACAGCCTGCTGGTAGAATTCATTGTGAAGTGATGGATACTGGGAAATTGTGGCAGAGTAGCCACCTATGAGTAAGGGGAACTGATAAATCAGCTGGATGCCCTTGAATAAGAGAAAGTTACTCACCTTGCAGTAACTGAGGTTCTTCAAGATGTGAGTCCCTGTGGGTGCTCCACTCTAGGTGACGGTGCGTCCCAGCACTGTCAATCGGAGATTTTTGGTAGCAGTGCCTGATTGGGGCGCACGCACCCAAATGGTATCTCCGATCTAGTTGGAATCTTCCTGAGTGCGTGCGCCCCAATAATGTGACCCTCCCTAACATTCTAGACTACCTCCTGAAACTAAAATAGGACAGACTCTCGCTCAGCTCCATCAAAGTGCACCTGGCAGCGCTTACCACCTTCCATGACCTATTGGATGGGTACTCACTCTTTACACACCCCACCATTAAATGCTTTCTCTCTGGCCTGCAAAATCTTTACCCTGAAATTCATCCAACAGCGGCTACATGGAATCGTAACCTCATTCTTCATGCTCTCATGAAACCTCCATTTGAGCCGTTGGCTACCTCCTCTCACCTCCATATGTCCATGAAGGTGGCTCTACCGCGGAGAGTCATCTCTGTACTCCAAAGTAGAGGGGAGGAGGGCGGGGAGTGGAGCACCCACAGGGACACACATCTCGAAGAACCTCAGTTACTACAAGGTGAGTAACTTTCTCTTCTTCTCCGAGTACTGTCCCTGTGGGTGCTCCACTCTAGGTGAATGTGTAGCAGTACCCACTATGGTTGGTGGGACTTTGGAGATGCGGCAGGGAGTACTGAAGATAGTACTGTATGGCCTACTATTGCATCTGCCATGGTGTCTTGTGTGAGAGCACAGTGTTTTGCAAACCTGTGTTCAGATGACCATGTAGCCGCCTTGCAGATATCAGGAATGGGAATGTTGTGTAAGAAGGCAATGGATGCCGACATGGCTCTAGTGGAATGAGTTCTAATGTTGTCGGGCAGTTGAAGATTCTTCACACAGTAACAGGATCTGATGCAGTCAGAGATCCACTTGGATAGACGTTGTTTAGAGATAGCCATGTCCTTTGATCTTTCAGCAATGAAATGAAGAGTCGTGGAGACTTGCGAAATGGTTTAGTCTGTTCTAAATAAAAGGCAATTGCTCTCCTCACATCAAGAGTATTCAGGGCTGCGTCCTGCGGAGTTTTGTGAGGTTTGGGATAGAAAGTGGGTAAGTATACAGGTTGGTTGAGGTGGAAGATCGACACCACCTTAGGAAGAAAGTTAGGATGTGGTCTCAAAGTGACTTTATCTTTGGAGAAGATTGTGTAGGGAGGGTGGGCCATGAGGGCACTCATTTCACCAGCTCTCCTGGCTGATGTTATGGCAACTAGGAAAGCCGCCTTCATGGACATATGGAGGTGAAAGGAGGTAGCCAATGGCTCAAATGGAGGTTTCATGAGGGCATGAAGTACGAGGTGAAGATTCCATGTAGCCACTGTTGGGTGAATCTCAGGGTAAAGATTTTGCAGGCCAGAGAGAAAGCGTTTAATGGTGGGGTGTGTAAAGAGTGAGTACCCATCCAATAGGTCATGGAAGGTGGTAAGCGCTGCCAGGTGCACTTTAATGGAGCTGAGCGAGAGTCCATCCTGTTTTAGTTTCAGGAGGTAGTCTAGAATGTTAGGGAGGGTCACATTGTTTATGCGAGCACCAAAGAGTGAAACGTCTCCACTTCTGAAGGTAGGTTTTACGAGTGGAGTCTCTCCTACTATGCAAGAGGACATATTGGACCTGCTCGGAACAGGCTAGTTCATGGGTTTGGAACCATGAAGGAACCAGGCTGTGAGGTGGAGCTTTTGGTGCTGGGGGTGAAGGACTCGTCCGTTGTCCTGGTAAAGGAGGTCTGGTCTGTTGGGGAGAACCCATGGGTGACAGGAGGACATGTGAAGAAGGTAGGGGTACCACGTCTGTCTTGGCCAAGCCGGGGCAATAAGGATGACCTGGGCCTTGTCATCCACGATCTTCCGAAGAACCTTGTGTAGTAGAGGGAGAGGTGGGAAGGCACACAAGAGGTAGTTGTTCCGAGGAATGCATCCCCTAAGGATGCAGTCCCAAGTCCCGCCCTGGAGCAAAACAGGGGGCATTTTCGGTTTCGGGTCATGGAGAAGAGATCTATTGATGGTGTGCCCCAGTGGGAGAAAAGCTGTTGGAGTACTGCGGGGTGCAGTTCCCATTCGTGTTCTGTCGAGAAGTGTCTGCTGAGTGCGTCCGCAGTAGTGTTGTGACAGCCTGGTAGGTAGGAAGCAATGATCTGTATTCGATGTTGTATGCACCAATTCCATAGTCGAATGGCTTCCATGCAGAAGGAATGTAATCGGGCTCCCCCTTGTCTGTTTATGTAATACATACATGCTATGTTGTCTGTTAAGACTCGCAGGTATTTGTTCTTTATGAGGGGAAGAAAGTGAAGGCATGCTCTCCTCACTGCTCTCAGCTCTAAGAGATTTATGTGTAGATGTGTCTCTGATGCAGACCACCAGCCTTGTTCCCTGTGTTCCCCTAGATGTGCTCCCCAACCAATCAGGGAGGCGTCCGTGGTGAGCATGAGTGTTGGGGATCGTTGCTGGAAAGAAACCCCTGTGCAGAGGTTTTCTGGACTTGTCCACCATTGCAGGAAAGATACAACATGGGGTGGAAGAGTTAGCAGCATCCCTAAGGGATGTCTGCTGGGTTTGAAACTGGAGTTGAGCCAGCCCTGGAGGCATCTCATATGTAGCCTGGCATGTTGAACCACGAAGGTGGCAGCTGCCATGTGACCAAGGAGCTGTAGGCAGATTCTTGCTTGCGTCCTGGGACGAATAGAGAGTGTTCATATGAGCTGCGTGATAGCGAGGAATCTGTTGTATGGGAGCGAGGCCCTGCTTTGGGTTGAGTCGAGATGAGCTCCAATTAATTAGATCTGTTGCGTGGGTATCAGGGAGATGGCGAAGCGCGTGGCTTGAAGTGTCTCGCCATTGGAGTCACCCCTGATGAGGCAATCATCCAGGTAGGGGAAAAGTGTGACCCCGTGTTTGCGGAGGTGAGCCACAACCATGGCTAGGGTCTTGGAAAAAACTCTTGGAGCTGTGAAGAGTCCGAAAGGGAGAACTCTGTATTGGAAATGATCCTGACCGATTGTGAATCGGAGGAAGCGTCTGTGAGCTGGATGTATTGATATATGGAAGTAAGCATCTTGTAGGTCGAGGGCTGTGAACCAGTCCCCTTGATCCAATGCAGGTATTATTGTGCCCAGTGTGACCATATTGAATCTTTGTGTCCTCACAAATTTGTTCAGTCGGTGTAGGTCTAGTATAGGCCTCCATCCCCCGTTTTTCTTCTGCATTAGAAAGTAATGGGAGTAGAACCCTGTCCCTTGATGTTGCATCGGCACAGGTTCCACTGCGCCTAGTTGCAGAAGGTGTGCCACTTCTGTGCGAAGTAACTGCTCGTGAGAGGGGTCCCTGAAGAGGGACGGGGAAGGGGAAAGGGTAGGAGGGTAGGATATGAACGGGATGGAGTATCCGGTCTGAACTATTTCGAGGACCCAGCGGTCCTGTGTAATCCGCTGCCAAGCATGTTGGAAATACTGGAGGCGGTGGCCAAATGGACAAGTAAGTGGTGGAATCAAGGGGTGGTCGTGCAGACCCTCGACCAGAGCTTCAAAACTGTTGTTTATTGCCCGGTGGATGGAAGGTGGTGGCTTGATTTTGATTTTGTCTGCGTCTGGGAGGTCTAGTATGATTCCCAGTTGTGTCGTATGGTCTGGGTTGAGGGCGATAGTACTGATGTGTGTGTGGTCTTTTGTAGGGTTGGTATCGTTGTCTCCTGGGAAGAGATGGGTGAATGCCCAGGGTGCTTAGTGTCGCTCTCGAATCTTTCATGGTGTGGAGGAGTTCATCAGTTTTTTTCTAAAAGAGTTTGTCCTTATCAAAGGGGAGATTCTCCACTTTGGTCTGGAGCTCTTTAGGAATGCCTGATGCAGAGAGCCATGAGGATCTGCACATAACCACAGCAGTTGCAGTGGTATGGGCTGCTGTGTCTGCCGTGTCTAAGGACGCCTGTAGGGCCGTTCTGGAGATCAGTTGTCCCTCAGACAGGATTGATTTGGAGTCTGCTCTTCTGTCCTCTGGGATGTATGAGGCAAATTCGAAAAGCTTATTGTAATTATCGAAATCATAGCTGGCGAGGAGAGAAGAATAGTTTGCAATCCTGAATTGTAGTGTCGAGGATGTATAAACCTTGCGGCCCAGGACATCAAGGCATCTAAGGTCCTTGTCTTGCGGGGTAGGTCGATATTGTGACTGTTTTGTCCGCTGTGCAACTGCATCGATGACAAGAGAATTCAGTGGTGGATGAGAAAATAGGAAGTCTGCGTCCTTTGCAGGAACGTAGTATTTACGTTTAATCTTCTTACAAGTTGGTACTAGAGAAGCTGGGGCTTGCCAGAGAGTGTCAGCTGGCTCCATGAGTGCTTCGTTTATAGGGAGCGCAATTTTCAAGGGCGCAGACGGTTGAAGGATTTTGAGGAGTTTGTGCTGAGTCTCCTGAACCTCTTCTAAGGGGATATCCTGACTGAGTGCAACCCTCCTAAAAAGTTCTTTAAATTGTTTGCAGTTGTCCACGGTCTGTGGAGGTGGAGAGAGGCTGGCTTTATCTGAGACTAATGGAGAGTTAGGGTTAGGCGAGTCAGGATATGGTGCATAGCTCCCACGCTGAGGGGGCTCAGGCACCCTGGAAGTGGATGGAGCAGGAGATTGAGGCACCGAAGGAAGATGATTGGTAGGAGGATTCTGCCACGGGTACCACTGAGGCCAAGGCATGGGGTAGGAGAACCCAGGTATCGCCGACAGGGGAGCAACGTAGGGAAACTGAGGCTGCTGAGCCTTGACCTGAGGTGGTAAAGGTGCCTGTGGAGGAGAAGCAGGAGGGGAGAACTCCGCTTGCTGCTGTAGCTCAAGGTCACCGTCGGTGAAAGCCAGTTCAAGTGGAGAACGTGGCAGGTCAAGAAAGGAGTCCTCTGTATCTAGGAGACGAGAGTGAGCCTCAGGTGGCACTAAAAGGTCACCTTGAGTAAGAAGCTGTTGTTCCTGCTCCCTAGGTTGAGCTAAACCTGCTCTCTGCTCCAGCTCTTTAGTAGGAGAGAGTGACAGAGAGTGTCCTGCTGTATTGAGCCAAGAGGTGCCCTGCAGGGGGTCTGCTGCTGGTGCGTGGGCAGCAGGGTGGCTGGGTGCCGACGCTCTTCTCGGTGCCGAGGCTGATTGCGCTGTCGGCACCGCAGCTATTTTTGTTGCTGAGGCAGAGCGCGCTGGCAGGACCGCGGCCGCTTTTGGCGCTGAAACTGACCAGGCTGTGAGTATCGCGGCCGTTTTGGGTGTTGGTGCCGAACGCACTGCTGGCACCGTGGCCGTTGCCGGTGCCGAGGAGGAACGTGGTGCCGGTGCTGAAGACCCTCTCGGTGCCGAAGAGGAGTGAGTTGTCCATGCTGCAGTCATTTGCGGCGCTAAGAGGACCGAGTCAACAGGTGCCTTCCCCCCGCGGGAGGTCTGGTCCCTGCCTCTAAGCTCTGTCAGAGCGGTTGCTGAGGCGTTAGAAGAGGCTGACGCAGCTGTCTTTTGTGCTGCCAGCACAGGAGGTAGGGATCTCGCCGGAGACCCCCTACCCCTGTTAGAGTCTCGTTTGTGAGACTGCTGAGCTTCTTGCCTCCACTCCAGGGAGGGTGAGCAACGCTCCCCACCGGTTCCGATCTGGCTGGGGAGCGTGTGGGAGCGGGTTCTACCCTTTCCCATCTCCGACAGCGGCTGCAGGGATTTTTCCATCATAACGATCTTGAGGCGCAGATCCCTGTCACGAGGAGCTCTTGACTTGAGGCTCGCACAATGGAGGCACTTTGAGGGGATATGGGTGTCCCCGAGGCACTTGACACAATGAGAGTGGCCATCTGACCATGGCATGGAGTCCTGACAGGAGATGCATCTTTTGAAACCTGAAGCTCCTGGCATTATGAGTTAGAGATGGCCGAGGAGAGTGTCTCAATGGGAGACAAGCCTGAGGGTTGGTTTTTTTTCTTTTTTTTTTTTTAACTAAGTAACTAACTATGTAACTATACTAAAAGAAGGGAAACAACTGGGAAGTAATTAATAATTATTTCTATGTTCTTTGTTACTGTTTCCTATAGAGATCAGGGAAGAGAAGGTGGCACTGCCCCGAGTCCTGTCTTCAGCCGAGGACGGTGGAGAAGGAACTGAGGAGGGTGTGGGGCGCACTCAGGAAGATTCCAGCTAGACAGGAGATACCATCTGGGTGCGTGCGCCCCAACCAGGCACTGCTACCGAAAATCTCCGATCGACAGCGCTGGGATGCACCATCACCTAGAGTGGAGCACCCACAGGGACAGCGCTCGAAGAAGAAGGGTTCTTGCTGGGCCTAACTGGGGTAAAGTAACAAAGGAGTTTAGTCCACCTCTATGGGCTTTTTGGGTGCTGCTTGCAATAATACAAACCTCACTTTGCGAGCTCATTGGAAAGTCATTCCTCCGAGGAATCTGCCTACCTTTACTCCACGGGTTGAAGGTTTAGTCTTGGGACTGGTTAGAAAGACACGGAAGCCATTGAGCTAGGGCGTATGGGCAATTAAATTTCCAGAGAGTTTCCTGTGTGTTTGGCGATCCTCCCTTTACTTTGAGAACCCGGATTAAAATGTGCTTCACCTAAAGGAATTTGGAGAGGTTTTTTTAGAAGCTCTCTGCTGTTGCCTTATTTGTGAAATATTAGAATAGCCTTCTGTCTTGGGATTGCTTAGTTCACCTCCAAATCACAGACACGTTTCACCACATATCCCCTATGTGACAGTTTCTTGTGAGGGATTACACTGGATAAATTTACTATTGTATTCAAAATTCAAATTTCTTTTAAACTTGTGTATAATCAGCCCAGTTATTCTAGCATAATCTATATTACTTCTTCAAAGGGTTCTGGGATGTTTATATGAATGGCACTATGTACATATGGTTTTCATTGTACAAACTGAAAAGAAAAATGATTTGAAATATTTAGATCAGTGGTTCTCAAACTTTTTTTTTCATGGACCACTTGAAAATTGCTGAGGGTCTCGGCGGACCACTTAATGATCTTTCCAAATGTTGTTTGTACCCTTAGCTAACTATTGTAAAGTGCTTTGTGTAATAACACTATATAAAAAAACCTTAATAATAATTAATGCATTTTATCTCTATACACAACTCATATTTTAATATCAGTAGTCTTATCTTTCTAATGCAATAGATGTGCCCTCTCCCCCACCGCAACAATCCCTGAGCTGAGGCTGAGAAGGAGGGCTAGAGATGGATTTTGAGGCCTGGATCAACAGAAATCTGATTTAAATGGATCTCAGGCCTCCAAACCCAGAAGATCTCAAAACAAAGTCAGTACAGAACACATTAAAGGCAGACAAGACAGACACTGTAAAGACTATTACATTTCAGAAGCAACATTTTTAAAGAATCAGTGCAATGGGCTACTAATACCAGTACACACATCTCAGCAAATGAGAAATGTCTTAACATGAAAGAGGAGTCTCTTTGCTGCATTTTGTATAATCCATAAATGATTTTATTGTAGTCTAGACTTTATGTGATAAAATCATCGACTAATGTCTTCATATCAGCCCAAGAAAGAAAGGAACTTATTCTGGCAATGTTCTGCAGATAATAGAAAGAACATCCAAAAACAAGTTTAATCTGTTCCTGTATAGAGAACTCACAAACAAAGATGAAACCCAGACTATTAATGATTGAAATGAAGTCATGCTGCAGTTATTAAGGGGAAGAGTCATGGAAAGAAAAGAACTCAGTAAGTGTTCGCAGTCAAAATGCAAATTCGGGCTTATTTGAATGTAACTTTTAAAAACAATTCTTGTTCATCCAGTTATTTGCTCAGATTCTTTGAAGTCCTTTGTGGAGAATTGGAGCTGCCCCATTAGGAATGGGAGAAAAATAACCAAGAATAGTCAGCATGACAATGGTAAAGTAAAGTGAAATGAGGGGGCTTACTGAGATCATGGTGATTGGTATGATGTGAGAACCTACACAGACAACTAGAGGAAGCTCATCGATGTTTAAAGTAGCTTTATACCAAAAAGGGAGCCAGCAAGAATGCCCTGTTGAACCTCCACTGTTAGTAGGGCAGTTAGTTTGAGGTAGCTGTGACAAAACCTGTGACCTACTCATGTAAAACTCCTATAGGTAGATCGAAAGCAATGGGAGCTTTGTCAGAGCAAGGACTGGGACCTCTGTGATTGAACAGGATATTCAGGAGGTCTTCAGAAGGCTGAGGGGGTTCTTTCCTGTGACTTCACTGTCGCCACTCATGATTTTATTTTAAGTCTCATGACATTTGATATTTTACTTAATGCCTCAACTCCTGGAGACAAGAATCTCATCTTTCATTTTAAAAAAAGGTACGTTTCTAACTTGCGTGTTTGCAGAGAAAAGCTTGAAAATATGACCCACGTGCACATTAAATACTCAGAAGTCAAAAGCAAATAAAAAGAACCCAGTGTTCATTGTTTTGAAAACTTGCATTATTTTTAAGTCAATCATAATTTTGGGGAGGACTGACTCATGATCTTTCAACATTTGGGGTCGGCAGTACTGCTGCTTCTTATTACAAGTCACAAAACTAGGACAGGATGTGACTTCTTAACTCTGCAGTCTGTTAATGAAAGAGGACCCAGTTATTTTACTGCCAGCTCTTGCAAGGTGCTCAGTCCCTTCATCACTCATAGATTTCATTGGGAAGCTGAGGATACTCGTACCTCCCGGGAAGCTCAAACATTTGATCCTTTAAAGAACAGGGGAGGAGAGGGAGGGAATGTTTCATTTGTTTTGTTGTTTTAATCTTAAGCCTTAGGCCACTGCCATGTTTGTTACTTTGTCAACCAAATGACTCTCTAACAATGGTAAGTGGATGCCTCAGCGGCCAAGGATTTTCTTTAATAATTCATATAAATTATGGCATTTCTCAACAATTTCCTAGACAACAAGATCTTACACTTGACTGAAATTCCTGGGGGAAAACAAGTGTGTCCCTATACTAATAGGATGTGGGACGGCCAATTCTGACATTTTCATAATCAGACATATAATTTTTATCATTAGCAAACTGAAGCAACATACATTTTCTTGTTACAGATGCAAATGTAACGTTTGTATGGCTCAGTAAATACTTTTCCACTGCAGTGTAAACAGACTTGACAGTTTAAATCTGTCAAAAATTGCAGTAATAATTATGCAAATCCCATACAATACCAAAGGAAGCTGATTTCTTAAGTATTCTCACATGAATATTTATGTTGTAATTATAATAGCAAGGTACATAAGATTAGAGATGCACTGACCATAAAAAATACACGATGACCTTATTCTGCCTGAGTAGTGAGGGAAAAAAACAGACCTTTCTATGGTAATTGTGACTGCTGGTACAGTAGGCAAGAAACTGCCATTTGAAAGATTATCCGCTTCCTGGGCCATGGCTGCACAGCCACTGCCTCACAGAGTACCAATATATGTCTATGCCAGGATATACCACAAAAAGCACCAGTTTTTCCAGTGCTAGTATATGCTATGTTGAATGCCTTTTTAGAATATACATGCAATTTGCAATTTCTTGGGGACATTTATAATAGTACTAGCAGGCTCTGCAAGTGCACGTACTGTGTTAGTGATCACATTCTGACAGATTCTGATCCATCTTACACTGATGTAAATAAAGAGTCTTTCCATTAACTTCAAGAGATTTACTTTCATATGTAACGGTGAGTCTTCAGTGAAAGGTTTCACTGCAGCCTGAATGTGAGAGGGATGCAACAGATTTATTAGTGTGTATAACAATTTGAGATGGTTAGCTCTTCTGAACTATTTAGGGCTTGATACTTTGTCATCTGTAGATTTACTGTGATTTTAGCTGCAGTCACATCATTAATGACTAATATGTCATAACTATTGGGAAAGCTGCCCCTCCATCCAGACTGACATCAGACTAGCGACTGGTGAACCAGTTTGACAGACATAAAAACTGAACAGAAACATTGCTCAACCCCTCAACCAAACTGAATATTAGACTAAGTGAAGCGCTACCAAAATTTTAACAAAGGGTTTTCAAAAATTTGCCATCTCAACTGTTGACATCTTCATTTTTTCAGGCAACTTTTTTCCCTTTTCCTATTATCCACCTATGTTTTGAGGCAATGTCCCAAGGACATGTAGTTTACAAGGTCTACAGGGTACATCACCTGGAAGCATGTGTAGTTGTAGACAGCAGTTGGCATAGCCACAGCAACAGTGTGGGCACTCAAAGAGCTGAACAATTACATAAGCACTGTCATCTTCTGTATTTTGGGGTGTGTTACAAGACAATTTTTGGAACCTTTCCCACAATTATAACCAATTTCTGGCCAGGCTTATCACTCACTATATACAGAGTCAGCCTAAAGGTTTAGGGAAAGGTCAGGGAGATGATATTGAGAGACACTGCAAGGTTGACTAATATCAAGAGCTGGTCAGAAATTTTTCATCAAAACATTTTTTGTTGGAAAATGCTGATTCATTGTAACTGAAACTGGTCTGAGAAATGGTCGGTTTTGATTAATTTACTATTTTGAAAAATGCTGAGACAGAGGTTCAAAATTGTTGAAACATCTCATTTTGAAATTTTTAAAAGACAAAATTCCAGATTTTGGGTCAAACAAATTTTCATTTAGAAATTTAAGTTAATTTATAGTAAAATGTGTAAAAATGTAACAAAGAGTCAAAAAATCAAAATTATTGATACAAAACATTTAGATTGATGTGATCTGAACTTTTGGGGGGATTTTTTTCCTTGCAAAACTTTTAGAGATTGACTTTTTGTTCAAATTAGGGACAAGAAAAATTTTTGGACTCTTAAATTCATGTGGGATGGGAACATTGGTTCCCACCCAACTCTACTTAGGTCACATAAAGAGTGTAGTGAGGAATGTGTATAGGTGGGATGAAATTTAGGTTCCTCCACATGCTTCTTGCTGCAGATGTGGAGCCCAGAGGAGTATGACTTTCAGTCTTCATAATAGATTTATATAAGTTTGCATTTTTAAGGCAATTACTATGACAGCAAAGACTAACAACTCTCTTTTTAAAATGAAAGCTGAGATTCTCCCCCTCACAGGGTTGCTGGCTCCTTTAAGGGGAGTCTAGGCCCAGACTACCTGTGATGAGCTAGTTTAAGGGGAATGAACTACCTGTCTAGGCAGTTAATTGGATAACAACCACCTAGCTTGATAAAAGGCCCTCAGGGCTCCTAGCTGAGAGGGTCTTCAGAGACCACAGGCCTCAAGGAGGAGGCTGAACAACCCCTGTAAGCCAAGGGGAGAGACTTTAGTTCTAGATTGTTTTGGGAACCCTAGCAGAGGAATTTTGTCTTCCATTCTTTTGAGCTGTGTAGAGTTCTTCAGGGGCTCTGAGAGAAGGGAAACTGAAGATGGGAGTGCCTGCAGCACTAGGTCAGCAGGGGGCACTACAGGCCAGGCACTCCTTTATAGGGCCCAAAGCTCAGACTTGGAAACAAGGGGCTCATGTGAGCCTCCTCCAGATAAAATATCTTAATTATTTTTCAAGTTGGACCTCTTTGAACAAGGACTCCTTTCTCTCACATGAGACCAAAATGGTTGTGGTGCCATCACTCTCCCATGATTGCCCAGTTGCCTGTCTCTCGGTGATAGTGGGCTATTAGTCCTTAGTTTCTCAACACTTCAGAGGGCTCACCTGTCTCCTTCAGAGGGCTCAAGTACCCACCACACCACTGACGACCCCACTGTGAGGCCCACAAGACTGTTCACTGGGTCCCAATTCACTCTGTGGGGACACAGTCCACAAAGCACAAGAAACTGGAGATGACTGAAAGCAAAAGCCCAGAAGCAGAAAGGCTGCTAGATTTAGTAACCTCTGTGCTGAGATCTTTAAAGGTGAGGAGAGGGCTGTCATAAACAGATAAGTAAGAGTTAACAGAACAGAAGTGCTTCATATCTCTTTGCCTGGAAAGGGTTAACAAGATCAGTAAGCCTGGCTGTCACCTGACCAGAGGACCAATCAGAGGACAGGATACTTTAAAATCTAGAGGGAAGTTTTGTGCTGTGCTGTTAGTGTTTGGTTGTTGTTCACTCTGGAGGCTCAGAGGGACCAGACGTGCAACCAGGTTTCTCTCCAATCTCTCTGATACAGGCTCTTATAAGTTCAGACTAGTGAGTACTAGGTAGATAAAGCGAGTTAGGCTTTTGGTTGTTTTCTTTATTTGCAAATGTGTATTTGGCTGGAAGGAGTTCAAATTGGTATTTTGCCAAAAAGATTTTAATTTGTACTTGTATACTTAGGCTGGGAGGGTGTTCCTAGTGTCTATAGCTGAAAACCCCTGTACCTATTCCATTTTTTAAAAAATTTACAAAGATAATTTTTACTGTTTTTTCTTTCTTTGATTAAAAGCTTTTCTTGTTTAAGAACCTGATTGTTTTTTTATTCTGGTGAGACCCCAGGGGACTGGGTCTGGATTCACTAGGGAATTGGTGGGGAGAAAGGAGGGAAGAGGGAAAGAGAGGCTGATTTCTCTCTGTGCCAGGATTACTTTCTCTCAGGAAGAGTCTGGGAGGGGGAAAGAGAAGGAGGGAGGAAGGTGAATTGTCCTCTCTGTTTTGTGATTCAAGGAGTTTGAATCACACAGTGATCTTCCAGGGTAACCCAGGGAGGGGAAGCCTGGGAGAGGCAACAGTGAGGGAAAGTGTTTACTTTCCTTGTGTTAAGATCCAGAGGGTCTGGGTCTTGGGGGTCCCCAGGCAAGGTTTTGTGGGGACCAGAGTGTACCAGGCACTGGAATTCCTGGTTGGTGGCAGCGCTACAGGTTCTAAGCTGGTAATTGAGCTTAGAGGAATTCATGCTGGTACCCCATCTCTTGGACGCTAAGGTTCAGAGTGGGGGTTTAAACCATGACAAAGGCCCAGCCTGAAAGATACGAATTTGGGAAGGTGTCACACCCTTCTGCAAGACACCACTGGAAATGTAGACAACAGCATCTGTTAAAGGGCCCCAGGAACACAAAACATATTCTCAGACCCTTTAACACACCTGAGGCCAGTTCTGAGAGGCCAAAGAGAGAGCAGGAAGAGGAAGTGGGTTAAACAATAAAGGGAGAAGATTACAGAGAAAAAGTTCTTAGGCAAGGTTCGATTCAACTGTGAATTATCCTTCACCATGGAAAATTGGTTAAAGATCCTCTTATTAGATGGGAGAAGAGCTATATCAAGAAGATAGGATAATCTTTACAGCAATGATCCTGTTAATTATTATTTCCATGCCAGCTGACTTCATCACTCCTATAATTTGCTGCTGACATTTCAAATCTCTATCTCATCCTGCCCTATCATTCTCTATACAGCGTCACTGTTGCAGCGAGGGATATAATGACCAATTCTTTTTTGAATTGTCTGTAACACTAAACATCCATTAAAGATGGCTACCAATTTTCAGATGCGTATATAAGAAAATAACTTGCACGGTCAGCAATTCTGTTGATCTTTAGTACAAATGTAGCAATTAAAAATGGTCAGACACTAATTACCAAATCAGTTTATTAGGACACACAATTTGAACAGGATAATGACATTCTTTTTTCTCAAGCATTAATGTGAAAGCTATCACTGCAAAAGAGAAGTGTGAGAAATATTGCACACATTACAATTTTCCAATGTAAATTGCACTATAAAATACTAATTAGTTTTATGAGTGGAAGCAATTCATTTAAAATAGCAATAGGTAATATTTAATATGCAAGATGTACATAAAGTCTTTCTATATGGTTGCTATTTGTATTGCAATAGCAATCAAAGAACCTAATCAAGATCAGGGACCCATTTCACTAGCTGCTGTACAAACACATAACAAAAGACAGTCCCCACCTGGAAGGGTTTACTATGGAATTAAGAAACAAGAGGGTTTAAAAAACAATGGGATGCAATGTAGGAGGGAGGGCAATGTTTAACAGGGACATGTAGTTACAGACACTAGTGCAGGGGGACTCCCTTCTTTTGTAGCATGTTTCAAGGCTCCTTGCCTTGGGGTGGAGGCTCCTCCTACAGTCTTTTAGGGAGGCAGGTATTCACCAGAAATCACTGCAAGACCATTATTAGTAACCATCAATCAATTTTTTCAGAAGCAGTCACTTTCATCAGTGAAAAAAAGCCCAGGTGTCCCCCCACATCAGTCACTGATCATAATGTCAGAGGCGTAGCTGTGTTAGTCTGGATCTGTGAAAAGCAACAAAGAGTCCTGTGACACCTTAAAGACTATCAGATATATTGGTGCATAAGCCGAAGTAGGTATTCACCCACAAAAGCGTATACTCCAATACATCTGCTAGTCTTTAAGGTCCCACAGGATTGTTTGTTGCTTTTCACTGATCATAGTATCGTCTTCCTTTTGGGTTCTGGCAGATTCTTGCATGCCATTTGATGTAGGCCTTCTACTGGCCATGCAAAAAGGCCCCAGCCCTGAGCACAAAAAACTCTCAGCCTGCTCTATTCTTGCAGCCTATGTAGTCCCTTCTTAAATCAAGTCTTCCTCCTCCAATCAGAAAACAGATGGCAGCAGGGGTGGGATTTTCTGCCAGCTCGGGTTCTGGGGCCAGAGCAGAAAGCTGGCCCTTTCATCCTGTCGATAGTAGATTTGGTGATCCACACTAGCTATGTGCACAATGAAATGATTTTTCTAAATGATAAAATATAAAAATGTAAGTAAAACAGAACTTAAAAATCACTGTCTGTGGAGCACCGCAGTATCTTTGAGGCCAACTAAAGTTCAGGAGTTACATAAATATAGGGCAATTACGTTCAAAGTCTGAATCAGTAAAATATAATTGTGCTAGCATTCACATTCATTTGGATGCATTTGGGCCATCCCCTCTTTCCTCAGCATAGTTCTGATAATATGGATAGTTGGTTTTGGTGACTCATTTATAACCTTTTACATTAAGTGCATCATGAAGAGAGGGAGCTAGCAAGTAAATTAGCTCAGCAGCTTAAGAAAACATAAATGGTCTTATGCACACAAAGGCTAACAAGTCCCTAAGTGAAACAAAAAGATTTTTTACTGCCCATGAGAGCTTGCATATATCACGTGTTTGGCTGCATGCATTTGTTACAAAAAGTGGCACGAGTTACATGATCATGAACCAGTGACTATATCTATGTGGCAAACAAGCTGTAACATGGCAAAGCATCAAATTACCCATTCACACATGTATGAGGCCCAATCTAACTCATAATAAAGTCAATGGACAGACTCTCATGGGAATTGGATGAAGCCACAATACCTTCTCTCTGAGATTTTTCACAGCACTGAGCAGAATTATGAGATTGAGGCAAAGAGAAGTTAAATTATTTATCCAAGATCACACAGGAAATCTCTGGCAGAGTTGAGAATAGAATTCAGACCTCCTAAATTTCAGCCCATTGCTTTAGCCACAAGATTGGACAGTACTTTGCAGCTGCATAATTTTCCCAAAGGCACTTACTGTGGGTTATCATTAAAATCAACTGTAAATGATATCTGTAAAGGATCAAGTGCAAATGGCTTTATAGTCTTACCGTTGAGGTCATTAAGACAGAACTTTGCCAATAGTTAGTATGTGAGTTAGCATAGCTATTTCCCTATACTTGAATAGTGAATTAACTGTGGTATCTCAGACATACTACTGTGCAGTACATGTGGCAAATATAGACTATTTAAAATGGTCCCCCACTGAATATGGAGACTTATATTTTAAAATAAACATTTAGCTAGAAATCAAGGTAGCTACCATTACAAACAGGCTTTCAAACACAAAGGGCCAGATCCTCAGGTATATCTGAGTAGCTCTCGCTAAATCAAAGGAGGGGACATTACATAGGGGGTTTCCTGCGATTTCCCCCAACCCCCATCCTGGAAGTAGCAGGAGGCCTCTTTGGACCCTGGCACAAGTGAGCCTAGCCACAGGGCACAGTTATTTCTGGACACACCCTCTGATTGCCCCCTGCATTAGCCAGGCTGGAAGCAGGTGGCAAAGAGCTGATTATGCTAGCTTTACACCACCCCGTGATTCCCCTCTGCATACAGAACCTCAGACTGGCCATTTAACCCTGTCTGCCATTCATTTTTGCTGCTGCAGTGTCATAAAAAAGATGGGGCTGGAAGCAGGGTCTGCCCCACTGTATTTACCACAAAGGTAAAACTATCCAACTGTTTGCCTCTGAGCATTTCGAGATTCCAGTGCTGGAGTCAAACGTTTGGCTTTTAACCATAATCAAATCAATGCAATGTAGGTGCCTATTTGATCAAATCATGGCTCTGTTGGGTTTTCTATGGCCATTGTGATTTATATAGATTGGCAGTGCAAAAATAAGTTATGCTGCTTTGAAGGATGACAGTTAATCCTGGGAAAGGGATTTAACACCTCATAATTAAAAAGCTGGGAGCTGGGAGAACTTCCATTTAAAAATAAAAATGAACAGTGTATGTGTAAAGAGTCGGTGCCCTCTACTTCCCAACAGCAAAGCATTAAAAACTACCAGAACAATTGGCACTGACAGGCAATCTGGTAGGCAGTTTCAGCACAGATGCCAAGTATTAAGGGTTAAATCCACTCTGTGTAGAATATCAACACATGGCCCATGGCACAACAGAAGTCCAAGACATTGATGGTACCAGAGACTGTAGTCAGGCTTTTGCAAGGGGACAAATTTCACACTTTGGGCCAGATTGGGCCAACAAGTCACAGATTTGAGTGGAGCCAGGATGATCCAGTGGGTATTGTAGGCAATGCTTTCTGGGACTTCAAGAGTGCAACTCCTGAGCTCCCCTTTGTGGTTATCCTGTTCCACTGATGGTCCTTCCCACCCTTCCTCTTTCTTCTGGAGAGGCTAGCAAATGTGAGGAAATGAGCCCGGAATAACCTCTGTGCTCAAAAAGACGTAAGGACTACAATTTTGGCTGGCCCTACTGAGGAAATGCAAAAAGGGTAAGGCCTATTTTTGCACTTTCCACTCTTGTGTACTGAAGCCAACCACAATCTCACCTTAAGTGAGCAGGGAAACTGAACTACTCCCTCTCACCCCTAGACATGCCCTCTAGGTCAGGGATGAGACATACTGGTGTAAAAGCAGGGAGGAGCTTTTAGTATCATTGCTTAGACTGTACCTCATAAAGCGAAACAGAGCACTTTGTCCTCTAGGGCTGTAAAGCAGGCACCTTGTTATGAGCCTTGCAGTTACACAGGGCCAAATCCTTGCTCAGGCAAAAGCTCTCATTGGTGTTACTGTGACCAAGTAACATCCTGAACCAAAGTCTCCTAAAGTCAATGGAAAATCTCCGGTGACTTCAATCGGCTTTGCATCAGGCCCAAACTAAGGGCTTCAGAATTTAGCCTCCGATACTTTTTCCTTTAGTTATAGAAGTGTATAGATATTTAAATTTAAATGACTAATAAGTTGTTTGACAACTTCCATAGGACATTCCAGAAAGTGATTATTCCAGTTTAAAAAAAAAAAAAAGTCTGCCAAGAAAAGCAGCATCAGAAGAGAGAAGTGTAAACAACTTTAATGGAAAGGTTTGTGTAAACCTTGTCCGCACAGACTCAAGGCGTAACCCAAAACACAAAGGAAGTGGAAAGCCTGAAATAGGGAGAAAGGGAGATTTAACTATTCATTTGGATTGCTGAAATGGGAAGCGAGAGAGTCTGGAGAATTAAGGACGTCTAAAGTTGCTGGAAATATTACATTTTATTTAGGGGATCTCCAATGGTAAGAGAAACAAATAATCTGAGAAATTAAGACCTTTTGTAGAAGCTATACTGCGGTGGCGAACACATTCATTCTTTTGATTATACATGAATGAAACTGGCTATTAACTTGTTTTCACACTTACAATGGTGACTAATTACAGCTCTGCTTTACACAAAATAAATACCAGATAATTTAATTAATCAAAGGCCAGATTCTATTCAGCTCCTGTGTTAGTGAAAAGGAAGGAGGCGGCAGAGGCTTAGGGTGTAAAAAAGACACCCTCCTCACAGCCCTTGTGTAGCAGCCAAGTACAACCACAGTCCTCGTACTCCCCAGAGCACTGTGACTGCTCCCTCCTACAACTCATAGCGAAGAGAGCAAGCAGTAGGGAGTTCATGGCTCACCTTGTGCCCTGGCCAGGCCAGATCTAGATCTAGGAAGGAGCATGCTGCAAGCCTTCAAATGTGGCAGAGTGGGTACACGCCCCTCTATACCCAGAAGCTTTGGAAGAGATCATGTTCCTAGTCAGTAGGAGTAGGGTAGGGCAGCTTTATGCTGCCCCCCCGTGCTTGTCAGGGACAGTCTGGCCTCAGAAGAGTCTCTTCCCCTGCTTTACGCATCTAGGACCACTGAGATGAGTAAAGATTTCAGGTGCTTAGTGGACCGCTTGCTCTCACCCTATTGCAACTTGCATGTTGGATTTAATGAAAGTGATCCCTGCCCAGGCAGAAGGATGCAGTTCTACTATGCAAAGTCCACAAGTGTGTTCATCAGAAACTCAGCTGGGCAGCATAAGTGTATTTCCTTCCCAGTCCCTTGCAAATCTAGGTCTGTAAATATCCTAGGAAAACTGGGGAGCACACAGGAAGCTCAAACCTTCCCCATGAAACATTTTTTAAATCACCACTGATCGGGTGGTCAGTAAAAAGCACTATTGTGGTTGTGAAGGTGTGGTAAGGGTATAATGCACTCTGGGGTATTGTGCCTGAGGGAGGTCAATGCCTCTCGGAACGCAGCCACTGTTAGACCCTTTGATAGCAGGCAGCTTGTGTTCCCAGACAATCCATCTCAGCTCCACCATCAGCAGTCCTTCTTTTTTAGTCCTTGTACTCATGCAACTCCCCCCTCCTTTCCATTTTATTTTCTAGAGATGCCAGTAGACAAGTTGTACATGTCCCTTGGGTCTTCAAGCAGCATAAAGATGGCACAGGGTGATGAGGCAGGAACTCCTGAATTCTTATCCCAGATCTGATAAGTATGGCCTTGGGCATGTCATAGCATCAGTTTCTCCATCTTTAAAATGGGGATAACATGTCCATATTTCACAGTGCTGTTGTGGGGATTAATCATGTTATGCATTACAGTGCTTTGAGAATATGCAGTCCTATAAATCCTGACTATTTTATAAATATATGTATAGGATCAGTGTCTATCCTATACATCACACAGGCCCTGTTCCTTCAGTAGTCATTCTAGATCCCAGTTGCTTTTCCTTACAGTTGGTGCTTTCCTCTTCTCTTATTTAACACCTGTCAAGTAAGGATTTGTGTAGGGTACTATTAACATTCCCTCTATGAACTGCCTAAGGAATTTACCTCTTAACTAACTTCGTGCTTGCTGCTAACTAAGCAAACTTTTTGATTGTTGATCATCTTGTTTTTAACCATCACCTCCATTCACACACTCAGCACTTTCCAGATTACCGCCTATTCTTTTTTCCTCATTTAAGAACTGAAGATTCAAAAACTGCTTGACACTATTATAATCAGAGACTATGCACTTCCAACTGCTGTTTCAAAGCTCTTTGTAATTTTGCAGGAAACTAAAAAATGCCATTTCTGCAACTCATTTAGAACATTTACTTTTAAAAGAAGAATTTTGATCAACTGATTTGGAGTCGTTGGTGCTACTGTCAGGAAACATATGGCTCCCTTAACTTTGGAAAAAACTCAGCTGTTTTTCCTGACATCAGAATTAACCTATTTCTCATTCCAAACTGAAACATAACATATATGTATTCTGTTGCCATACAAAAATCCTAGTAGCTTTCTCTAGGGGGTCAAATTTTGAATCCAAGATAGCTCCCAACATTGAAGGAATATTTTCAATAATTCCCTCCAATCAGAAGCAGTACTCTAAGACTACCCTTAAGTAGTTTCTTAAAAGTTGGTAAAAGCAAGTTCATGCTTGGATATGAATCCAAACTTTTACTAAGAACATAAGAACAGCCATACTCGGTCAGACCAATGGTCCCTCTAGCCCACTATCCTGTCTTCTGACAGTGGCCAATACCAGGTGCTTGACAGGGAATGAATAGAACAGGGCAGTTATTGAGTGATCCATCCTGTCATTCACTCCCAGCTTCTGGCAATCAGAGGATAGGGATACCCAGAGCATGGGGTTGCATCCCTGACCATGTTGGCAAATACTCATTGATGGACCTATCCTCCATTAACTTATCTAATTCTTTTTTGAAGCTTTTGGCCTTCACAGCATCCCCTGGCAATGGGTTCCACTGGTTGACTGTGTGTTACTTGAAGAAACACTTTCTTTTGTTTGTTTTAAATCTGCTGCTTATTAATTTCATTGGGCGACCCCTGGTTCTTGTCTTATGTGAAGGTGTACATAACTCTTCCTCATTCACTTTCTCCACACCATTCATGATTGTATCAAGTCCCCCATTTTCCAAAGGTTGGTGGTGTTTGGATGAGAAAGTTTAGTTTGGATGTTTCTGAGTCCATTTCTTATTCATTAAAAGGTTAATCGCCCACACCCAATACATCAGAGACATACCATTCCCATAACTTGTGCAATGGTAATAAAATCTATTTCATCCTCCTTATCAGAATTTATATACTTATTCTAGTTGCAGCATGTGTGCAAGTCCCAAGAATGTTGATGATATTTTTCTGTAATCTTTTTGGTCAACAGTTAAAATAACAGCCAATGAAAGAGTAAAGTCCAATAACATGTAACAATCCAGATAGTGAAAAAAGCAATTCCTGTAATTTGTTTTAAAATGTTACTGGTGAATCATGTGTAAACAATTAACTTGTCAAGGATACAAGAGACTCTTTGATTTTAGTATTGTACCAAAAATAAAACTTATTGAATTAATTATTAATACCCAATAGCAAACTAAGTATAAAATTGTTGCCACATACATTTAATATGCTTTCTCTCTACAAATATACAGGAAGATGATGGCTAGCCATTAGGCAAGTGCGCAAGATAGGATGACGCATGGATTCCTGACCCTCACCTTTCCCTTTGGGTGGCCCTTTTCAGGTGCATGCATTACAACTTGATGAGCTCAAGGGAACAAAGGGGCAGCACGCCAGACAATTTATCTGGGTGAGAATTCAGTAGGGAGTAGACAGAAATGTATCTCTGCTCATTGCCTACCAAACTCTAGTCAGCAGAGCTGGCTGGCTGCTCAGGCTTGTGTATGCTACACCCCATAAAGGGCTATTGTGTAAAGTCACTAGGAAATAATTTCAGTTTGCACACCTGTTCCTGTTATGTAGATAAGGGGAACTGTGATGGAAACTCCACAGAGTATGACAGCTGGAGCATGTTCTCATGAGAACAGAGAATGTAACACTTGAACACAGTCATATATAAAATCCTGTCCTCGTCGAAATCAATGGGGTTTTCCCACTGAGTTCAGTGAGGCCAGGTTTCCACCCAGGGGATGGTCTACTTTTGCAGGAGCAGTCAAGATAATGGAAGTTTGCTAGAGATTAATGATATTCCAGGTGGCGTTGATGTCCTAAGAGACACTGAACCAAACTCTGCTCTCATCTAAACTGGTGTAAGTCTGGAGTAAGTTCATTGTTTCAGGTGTCATTAATCTTTAAAATATTCCTGCCAAGCCTTCTGTTGCCATTTAAAATAAATTTGTTTTTTTTTAAAATAAAAGGCCCACTTGGAGGGTTTTCTATGATTTTGCTTTGACTGTCAGGACACAATGTGCAGGTGTTGTCACTGATGGCAGTCGGTCTACTGACCATCTCTCGGTATCAGAGTAGACATTTGGCTGAATTAGATAGGAAGTATTATTACTAACTCTTCACCTGATTGTGCCTTATACTCCTCAACCACCTGCTATTCCTCCCCCTTTCTCGAGAAGAAATGGGGCCCTTTCTCAGCCTCCTTTCCCTCCCATAGACTCTATAGCGGAGTTCTAGCTCATGGCACTGCCCTACTGCTGTTTTCCTCCCTATTCCCACCTGCCTTACTCACCACTGCTGCCCACTTCATATCTTTGCCAGTCTCCTTTCCAATTCTATAACCACGAGCTTTCTGCTCTGCCCTAACAAGGACAGCATGTTGCAAGGGGACAGTAAGTCCGGGGAAATCAGTGAGGGTTTTCATTAGCAGGGATATGGAAAGGATAGAATTCATTCCAAGAAAGAGTTCTGACCCATCTTTCTACTGGCCTTATCCCTGGACCCAATCCCTCAGAGCTGCCAGTCATTCACCAAGAAATGAGATGCTTTAGGGGTTAGAAACAATCATGCAGAAATATATACATATGTTTGGCCAGCTAGAGCTCCTATTTATATGTCAATGGAAGTTTTGCCATTTAATTTGGTGGGAGTAGCTCAGACCACCACATATTCATCAGAAGGGTTTGTTTTTCTTTTGACTGTTCCATTGGTCATCTTTGTCAGATTGTAATTAATCATAAATGTTCATAAATGTATGAAAAATAGACTTTTTTTGCCACAAATACATCAAATTTCCAAAAATACATCAAATTTCTGTTGCTGTTATAAAATAAACATTTTTAGACGTACAAGGCATTAGCAGGCTGAATTAGAAAAATATATCAAATTCTCCATATTTCTGTGTCTATTGTCATTGTTTCCAAGGCCAGTACACGTTTATTTGAGTCCCTTTCTCCAGAGCCCTCTGTGTCTTCCTAGCCACTGTCTAAATAATAACTACTGCTGGTAAACAGACACTGAATGATTGAATGAAAACCATGGATAATGATTGGCAGCCCAGGGAGGTGAAAGGCAAGTGTTTATAATTTGGGTGTATGCACAAAAAAGACCTAGTTTTCTCCTTAAGGAATGGAAGAAAACAAATCTTTCTGAAGAGTGTATTTTTATCCATATTGTGTCACAACCATAACTAATTCTAATATTCCACTGGAATGAAACTGAATGGTCAGAAAAATCACTTCCTATTCTTGTAATTTCATTTCTAGGCGTCAGAGTCCTCACACCTGTACCACAGGTTGTCAGGTGCAGTCATTTTTAGCAGCATCAGCAAGGAGATAGCCTGACCTGCACAACTTGCAACTGCTCCATTCCCAAAATGACATTTACCTATGTTTGGTTGTTTTGTTTAGCTGTTCATTTTAAGTGAACAGTAAGTTTGAAGATAAGAGACTGATCAGGTCGATTTAGTGGATTGAAATTAAGAAAAAGGAAAGATAATGTTGACAGCAGGAAAAAAACTGCCTGACATTGGATTCTGTTAGATTGCTAAATTGGACAACCAAGGCAAGTGAGGAAAAAGCCCATCGCTGAGACATTGAAAATTAGTGCAAGATTTATAGCGTATTTACTAGTCTGCGTCCCTAGGGTGAAATGGCTTATTTGACCTTACCATAATAAAAGTATTTTCCAACCCTAATTTCAATGATTTTGTAATACCAACAAGTCTGAACATTTATACAGTAAAATATCATGAAGAGGATTTGTAAAAGGATTCCACTTCCTTCTCTCCAAAGCTGGGAATTTCTTTAGGTGGATATTTGCTCTTTACTTCTGATTTGCATCACAGAAAGTGATGGAAGATCTTTGAGGTGACTGCAGTCATATTTAGAATGATAGGAAAGGCACTGAATGCAGTAGACATGATAAGCTAACAGAATAAAGCTACTTTCCAGGTGGTGGATGAGTCTAGCTGGTAACGGGGATGCAGAATGTCCCACTCAGCTCCTCACAAGCAGCAGAAATATAAGGCTGAACCTGCTGTAATGGCACCACTTAAAAGTCACACTCATTTGTCTTATGGCTGGTGATCTGCTCTGTGCTGGGACTCATGGATTCTGCTATTTGCAGTATGTTGCTGAATTTCATTTCCTTGTGGAATGACAGTGCTAGATATATCAGCCCCTCCTACTGAGCCTTGCACTTAAAGTTATCTGATAAACTTGATTAATGGAACACAGGGGGGAATCTACTTCTGTACCGCAGTGGCTCATGTGCGTGACCTATGGCAACATCCTTTCCCCTCTGCAGCACTTTATCAGTGTACTCTAGGAGAGAGTTTGCAGCCTGATCCAGAGCAAAAGCTTCCTAAGTCTGACTGCCGTAGTGCAGAGTCAGAGCTGGCACAGTGCAGAACACAGACATACAGCTGAAAGTGGCAGTGGCAGTAATCCAAACATCAGCCAAGCAGAGAAAGAACTGATTTGTTGGTTAAAATGTCACTGCAGTTCTGCCTGAAATCTGGGTCAAATCTAGATCCAGTCTGAGACAGAACATTGCAGTATTGGTCGGCTACCAAGGGCAAAAGACACTGCCGCCTAATAAATATAAGATTTGCCAGATAATCTTGCAGGGAGGTTATACAACCAAATCCATATTTAGGCACTTTGAAAGTCAGGCCATTTATTTGCATTCCTAAATATGTATCTAGGGGCTTATCTTCAGGCACCTAAATTTGAAATGTTTGAAGTAACATTTGTCACAGGACAATGGGGAGAAGCTTGCACAAAAACCTTTTTCTGTACTATGCCTGATTGCAAAGATTGTGCCTAATTGTGCAAAGACCCAACACTTCCCCTCTCCTCCAAACCCTGTCTTTCCTGCCCCTTACAAATGATAGCCACACTAAAGGGGTGGGGGTGAGTGGTTGCTTGTGTGGGGGTTTATGATGTTGGAGTGTGGCTTCATGAGCCACATTAAAGAGTGGGGATGCTGGATTTCCCAAAAAACCTGTGGGGACAGAAGTACTGTACAGAACCTTGTTGTTTCTAGAAAACAGAGTCCTTTCTCCCCCCCCTCCATGTAATCCCACTCTCCTGAGCACCCTAGCATCCCAGATCTTTCCAGTGTGTTCAACATTGGTGTTCAAGAACTGAGCCCTGTGGTCCACTAAGCCTCGGCGAATGAGCGAATAGTAACCTTTTCGGTTCACATATTCACTGGTCCCTTTTGGTGGGCAAAATACTGGGATGGGTACTGTGTTGGTGACCCTTGCACACTTCAGAAACCCTATCCTCAGATATCCTGTTATAGTTTCAAGGACTTTGGTTATGGCAACCGCCAGATTACAATATCGATGGCCTGGCAAATGTGTACCATCACTGCTCTGACAGTTGACTTCCCAAACCCTTACTGATTAGCATCTGACCACTACTGTCAGGTGTTGCCAGTCACCCATTTCTATACTGGGTACAGACGTGTACCCAGAAGCCTCCTACTGCAAGACAAACCCAAGAAAGAAACCACTGGCCATCACATACAGTCCCCAGCTAAAACCCCTCCAACGCCTCATCAGGGATCTACAACCCATCCTGGACAATGATCCCTCACTTTCACAGACCTTGGGAGGCAGGCCAGTCCTCACCCACAGGCAACCTGCCAACCTGAAGCATATTCTCACCACTAACTGCACACTGCACCATAGTAACTCTAACTCAGGAACCAATCCATGCAACAAACCTCGATGCCAACTCTGCCCACATATCTACACCAGCAACACCATCACAGGACCTAACCAGATCAGCCACACCAACACTGGTTCATTCACCTGCATGTCCGCCAATGTAATATACGTCATCATATGCCAGCAATGCCCCTCTGCTATGTACATCGGCCAAACTGGACAGTCCCTATGGAAAAGGATAAATGGACACAAATCAGATATTAGGAATGGCAATATACAAAAACCTGTAGGAGAACACTTCAATCTCCTTGGACACACAATAGCAGATTTAAAGGTAGCCATTCTGCAGCAAAAAAACTTCAGGACCAGACTTCAAAGAGAAACTGCTGAGCTTTAGTTCATCTGCAAATTTGACACCATCAGCTCAGGATTAAACAAATACTGTGAATGGCTAGCCAACTACAAAAGCAGTTTCTCCTCCCTTGGTTTTCACACCTCAGCTGCTAGAAGAGGGCCTCATCCTCCCTGGTTGAACTAACCTCGTTATCTCTAGCCTGCTTCTTGCTTGCATATATATACCTGCCCCTTGAAATTTCTACTACATGCATCCGACGAAGTGGGTATTCACCCACGAAAGCTCATGCTTCAATACCTCTGTTAGTCTATAAGGTGCCACAGGACTCTTTGCTGCTTTTACAGATCCAGACTAACATGGCTACCCCTCTGATACATTTCTATACTGGTATGGGTTTTAACTAGCCTTTTGAACTTTGTGTTTGCTTGTTTCAGGACAGCATGTTAGCTAACCTTATCCATTAACTACTGGTGTTCAAGCCCCTATGAGGAGAACAAAGGCAGTGATCCTGCAAAATTAAGAGTAATTGGTGCATAAATCTCTCTCTCATTTGGGAATCAACATCCGTGGAGAAGCTATTGGGCAAAATAAGCAGACATACTTCCACAAAGGATTCGACTTCAAATTGGGTCTAGATCAAGACACTATTTGACTTATTTTCGAAGTCCAAGAAGGATCTTCAGTTACATTTGATGTTGGACATTATGGATGTAACTTTGCTCCAAAGCCTTTTCAAAAGATAAAAGGTTACTCTGATTGTCCTTAAGATTTGCATCTTTTAACTTTTGCTTTGTGTTTATTTTTCCATAGTCTTGTCTTTAGCAAATACTGTATTTTATTTCAGTTTGTTCCTTTATATTCAGGAAAATGGCAACCTAAAGTGCGGCATATAAGCTAAAAATATGAAGCTGTGTGTGTGCTTCACACAGCATCTTCTATTCTATTAGCAGGGCCAGCTCCAGGTACCAGCATTCCAAGCTGGTGCTTGGGGTGGCATTCTGCAAGGGGTGGCAGTCCCTGTTGTTTTGCCCCCAAGCAGTGCGCCGAATTGCCGCCGCGGGCGGCGGGGGCAGTCCGTGCGCCATTAGGGTGGCAGGCGTGTTTCTGCACTGAGGGCAATTCAGCGACAGCTTCTATGTTTAGCTGTCGGGGTGGCTTCAGCTAAACATAGAAGCTGCTGCCAAATTGCTGCCTCCGAGGAAACACACGTGCTGCCCTAAGGGCACACGGACTGCCCCCGCCGCCTGCAGTGGCAATTCGGCGCACTGCTTGGGGCAGCGAAAACTGTAGAGCTGGCCCTGTCTATTAGACACTTCTAAGGCTCCAGTCATCCAGGAGAAATCTATGTGTAGTATCCCCACTGACTCTCCTCCTGTTTCTGTTGCCAGGTTTAAGATTTTGGTCTCAACATTCAAAGCGATTAATGGCTCAGATCCAAGCTACATTGGAGATTTCATTTTAACCTATAAATCACCAAGATAGTGGCATTTCTCTGGAACAATGGAGATCAGAAAAAATGAATGAAGCATGAGAGACCAGGGATAAAATATTATCAGTTAAGGAAGTCTACTGACGGAAAGAACTTCCAGAAGAGAGATGAATTCAGTTTGACTACCTTTAAAAAATGCTTGAAAGCCTTCCATTGATAAAGTTGTTCCACCATAACCAGAATGACAATCATATCAACACATCACAAAAGTCCCTCCTCCAACAGAACTTTTGATAAGCCCAAAAATAGAGAAGAGCCAGAGAGTCCACAAAATCCACCAGGAACTTCACTATTGCCAATTCCTTTTGGGATGAAGGCTTTCAGAGACTACAGTGATGTGCAGCAGTTCAAAACACCCTAAGATACACAAATATGATATATTAGCGACTAAGGATGTTGGTGAAGGGTGAGTACTCTTGGAGTTGCTTTGCTACAACCTCCTCAATAACCTCAACTAAGAAATATAGATTGAAGTAGTTTGCAGGCTCATTCATGTTGAGTGATGGCTTCCTGAGCACCTTCCAGACTCCTGAGAGTTCGAAAATGGCCAGCAGTTTGCCTTCTTTGGGGGTGTTGCTGATCTTATTCAACACTGGTGTCATGTGTTCCTCAATTTCCAATTAAAGGCATGTGATCACACAAATTGCCCCTCAATGTAATAGGACATTCTGAAAACACAAATGGGACAGGTATTATCAAGAATGATGCTGGGGTAGCATCACCTCTCTGTCTATGCTACTAGCAAGATCACCATAATTTAGTGTGTTTATTCTGGCTTAAAAGGATGAGAGCTCCTGAGTTGACTAACATGGTTAGCTGTTTTGGTCTCCAGGAATTGTAAATAATTGTGCATTTACAGTATTTGGAAAAACATGATCTCTTCCTTATGTAGAATATTTTTACTCCATAAAACCACTTCCACTCATACTAAATATTCATTAGGATTTGATGGAATTATAGATATTATAATAGTGCTATTCACACTACAGATCATTTTGTGTGTGTGTGTGTGTGTGTGCATGTGCGCATTTTGCCCTGAAGGACCAGATGCCCTAGTAACACAGAACTAAAAATACTAGCATATCCAGCTTCCAGCAGCTCCCTCCCTCTTCCACTATGACACCACATTCTGGTCATTTTTCTTAACTGGTACTTAAAAGCAGAAGCCCAAATACTTTAATTCTTTAAATACATACAGAGCCTCATGGTTCTTAAATGTATTACCATTGTGCCTTGGGCAAATCACTTAACCTCTCTGGCTCCAGTTTCCCAGTCTTTGAAATGGGATAATACCAAGCTCATGGTGTGACGTTGCACTCCACATGCTTTATAAAAATATGTTTCTGAGTGTAAATATGATGTAACTGGAATATGTTTTAAGCAAAAGGTCTCTTATAAGGTCCCATTACAAAGCTTATGATCTACTGAGTATGTTCATCGCATTTTGTTTGCATGTATTATTTCTATGTCTGGAGTTAGGAGAATAAGACATAAACTTGTATTACTGATGCAAACGTAAGTGGAAGCCATAAAGGGTGCTTCAGAATCAATGAACTGTGAATGGGTTTGTTTACCTGCAAGCCTGCCTGTGTATGTGTGGGCCAGCTCCTGGATAATGAAGAATGAGGTCTTGCAGTGATATGTGATCATGTCACCTGAACTGGAATCCATCTTAAACCTGGTGCTCTTCCATTTAGAATGAGGGGTGGAAACCCAGAGAGACAAAGGAGTCCCATCTTGTGCCAAAACTATAAATGGGGGTGGAACAGAACAAAGGGCTTACAGTCATGGGAAAACCCCTAGTTTCCACCTCAGCTGTCTGATGGAACTAACAAGGACTTTACCGGGGAAAGGATTGAGCCCAGACTAGGAAGGAGTATAGTCTATGAAGGAAGCTTATTGGAACATCTCTGAGGGTGAGATATTATCTGTAATCAGCTTCTTAATGCATTAGGCTTAGACTTGCATGTTTTATTTTATTTTGCTTAGTAACTTACTTTGCTCTGTCTATTACTTGAAACCACTTAAATCCTACTTTTTATACTTAATAAAATCATTTTTGTTTATTGATAAACCGAGAGTAAATTATTAATACCTGGGGGGAGCAAACAGCTGTGCATCTCTATCAGTGTTCCAGAGGTCGAACAATTTATGAGTTTACCCTGTATAAGCTTTATACAGAGTAAAACAGATTTATTTGGGGTTTGGATCCCGTTGGAAACTGGGTGTCTGGATGCTGGAAATAGGTGACCTGCTGAGCAGTTTTTGGTTAAAGCCTGCAGCTTTGTGGGCATGGACCAGACCTGGGTATGTGTTGCAGCAGGCTAGCATGTCTGGCTCAACAAGACAGGGTTCTGGAGTCCCAAGCTGGCAGGGAAAAGAGGTAATCTCAGCACATCAGGTGACAGTCCCAAGGGGGTCCCTGTGACCAAACCCATCACACATGGTACTGAGGCTTACTAAAGATTTGGAAGCATTCTGATGATAAAAGTAATATTACAATGTAGCCAGGCAGTATATACAAGCATGTGACTTCATAAACACATCACTACCAAATTATATCTTTTAGCTTCTTTTTAGAGTGCTTCTTGCCTTTCAGTAGCAGAGAAGGGGACACTGACATCCCTCTGCCCCAGGACTCCATCAACACATAATACTTTTACACCTTGACCTGCCACTGTTCTGGCTAACTAAACCCTGGCAGCTCCAAGGAAGATGAGGGATTAACAAATGTACACAGGACAAAACTGTATTATGAGATTAGAGGAGCTAAAATTTTCTAAAGCACATGGAACTAACACCACACAAAGTTCTTAGTGGGCCACTTCCACATTCTCATTACCGTAGAACCTCAGAGTTACAAACACCTTGGGAATGGGAGTTGTAACTCTGAAAAGATGTAACTCTGAAGAAAACATTATGGTTGTTCTTTCAAAAGTTTACAACTGAGCATTGAGTTAATAAAGCTTTGAAACTTTATTATGCAGAAGAAAATTGTTGCTTTTAACCATCTTAATTTAAACAAAACAAGCACAGAAACAGTTTCCTTATCTTGTCAATTTTTAAAAAACTTTCTTTATATTTTTAGTAGTTTACTTTTAACACAGTATTTGCTTTTTTGTCTCTGCTGCTGCCTGATTACATGCTTCCAGTTTCAAATGAGGTGTATCATTGACCAGTTAGTTTGGAACGCTAGTGTTTGTAATTATGAGGTTCTACTGTATATAAAGAGGGTTGCTGTGGAATTCCATCTATTTAAATAACGACAACATAGAGTCTTTGCTGTTCATGTTGAAGGATTATGGAGTAATTCTGCCTACAGTATTGTGGAGCCTAAATTGTTGAGGGAATTGGTGGTGAAGCATGGCAAAGAGTAGACCGGCTCATTTATCAACTCATTTAAAAAATACCCACCACATTCCTGAGGTTCGGAAAAATGTAATGTCATTAAATGACCCAGAGACATGCTGGAAGACTACTGTGTGTTTAATATTAGTTTGGAACACTGGTAAAATTCACACTCAAACTTTAGATTAGTCTGTCCTGATTGGGCCAACTCTACTATCAAGTGGAAGGCTTGCTTTTGTTGCTCATTCAAATCTCCTACATATTCTTTCCCCTAATGAAAGGCTGCTTTGGGTTTCAGCTAAGGTTTGTAGTAACGTGGGGAGACCAGTAAGCCTTTGCTCATTTTCCCAGACCTTATAAGGTTGATGCTAACGAGGTTACACCTGTGTTGCCAAACTGATTTCTGATTTTAGCCTCCCTTAACAAAATTCCTGAGTCTTTATGCTGGAACCCCAAGTCTTGTTCCTAAAAGGACCTGTAACCTCTCTTCACAGGACCAGCAGCAATTCTTCTCCCTGTTTATTTTCAAACTACCCAAGACAGCTGTCTTCACCTAGTAGTAAGACCAGGCCATCTGTCTGACTGTGCCACTACAAGCAGCTTGCTTTTCATCGGATAAGACCAGTGCCAGCCAAGTAGCCCACTGGCGTAATGGTTACATGTTTCAACATTTCCAGGAAGATCTTTCGGCCATCCTTTGATTCCATCTTGGTTTAAAAGGGGCCTAGGAGTAAATATTTCATTGGTAGTTTTCAGACTCTGCTGGTGAATTAGGTTCAGTCCTATGGCCTGGGTTAGCTTTTCCAGTTGTTGTTGGGGCGATTACCAGGTCAATCAGTTTGTGCTCTTGCTATGCTGCTGTCTGCATCTCCTGCTCTTTGGCTGGGCCTGCAACATCTGGAGCATAATGCTGTGTGTCTGTTTTTGCTGGTCCTCACAGCACACTTTTGTGCTGCTGCCTGCTGTTGCACCAAGAGTTGCAAAATCTCCTCCATGGTTCCCTTTTTCTATAGGATGTTCTAGAAGAACACAAACACTAGTCCTCTTCTGGTATGGCAGGTGGCCATCTAAACCAGCAGTCATGACTCTTAAGACAACACACTTCAGCCTTTCCGGATAAGGATGACCAGTGTGGGTTTATTTTTTATCATCTTCTGTTGTGTGTACCAACCTCTTTCAGCCTAAATGGTCACAAAGAGATCAGCATTTCCCTCAAGGACAGCTTGCTTCACCACAAGCATCACGTTGTCTTTTTCAGCTCCAACTAATCTGCTCCACTTCCTGCCTCTCCTTGTGTCTGTATTAGCCCCTTTTTTGCTTTCATCATGCTGGGTTCTATATATTCCATTATACCATTAGATGGCAGTTTGGCCTACATGAAAGAAGTTGGTTGCCTCAGCCCATTTCCTACTGAAAAGGTGTCCACATTACAAAACGCAACCACCATGGCTGGCATGCTCGCTGGTAGTCTCAATGGCGTGGACAAGGATGGAAGATACATAAAACTTGTTCTCTCCTATCAGCCCTTAGGGGAAGTCTACCCTAAATACAGCTAACACATGGAAGGATTAGACTCGGAAGGATTAGATTTTTATCAGTAAACATAGAATTTGCCATACACATACAAACCAATGAAAAAATATCTCCATCAATTACAACAGAAATTTACAGCTAGGCAAAGCAAGAAAAATGCTGCTTGAGAATGACTAGAGTTTGATTTAAGGATGTTTTGTACATCTTGACATGTGATAATGACAGTTTGTGTTTTGATAGTTATAAAGCTTTAATTTTTTTAATCTCATTGTTTACTGTCTTTAAATAATCATTGTCTAATCCCCACTATAGTCTGACCCCCCCAATTTTTTCACTATTGTGAAATCTTAAAATTAATAAAAAACAAAATTCTTAAAAATTAAACATTCATATTATCTGTTGAAATTATAAAAAAATAAAAATTGAATTCCGCCAAGCCCAGTCATACTGATGCAGCAGTGTGGGGAAACTTTCAAATATACAGCTCATCCTGTCTCCATATCTTAGTGTGAATTCTACAACTTTTTCCTCCCCCAACCTCTAAACTCATTGTTAAATGCCTTAAAATAATGACAATTCCATTTATATAATATCACTGATTTGCTGTATAATAGTCAAGTGGCATTGTTTCTGCCTCTGAATTTTTTTTTTTTTGCTTTGTTTCTCATTTTCTCAGCTTTACAATTCTGACCAAAAAAGGAAAACAAAGGCCAATGCAGGAGATAACAGACTTGGAAATGAGCTGAAATATGTTGACAGGGAAGTCTCTGTGATTTGATATCTAACTGCTCAAAAAAGGACTTCTCTTTCTTCTTCTATTTGAGCAGGGTTATGGGGCTCTTTATAGTGCCAAAAATCATATATACATGCAATAATTTTTCTGTAACTCTGCTTGATTTCTGGTGCACCTAATAACATTGGAACATAAGAATAAATGTATTAGAAGAGATCAATGGCCCATCTAGTTCATCATTCTGTTTTCAACAGTGACTAGATGCTTCAGGGAAAGATGCAAAATCCCCTCCATCAGCCATCTTACTCTGAGTGCCACAGGTGAATTATATGTTGCATGAAAGTGTTTCCTTTACTCTGTTTCAAATGTATTGTCTCCTTAATTGGTATGTCTCCTTGTTCTTGTATCATGGGAAAGGAAAACTGAATTTACTAAGCCAACCAATATTTTTAATAGCATTATTATATACTCTTGTTCTTCTTTCCAAATTAAAAGCCCTTTCATGGAGTCACTCCAGATGCACACCAATGTAGGTCATCAGAATTTGGCTCAGTGTTTTTAATCTTAATACGGATTACTTCTACTATTCTGCACCTATGTCTCCAATTATTCCTCTATCTTCCTTCACTTCTGTGTTGTCTTTTTTTTTTAAATAAGATGAGGGGCTCACAGCTGAATACAGCATTCAATGATAAGAACATACTATCAAGTGATTATAATGGTCTTCATATTAATCTCTATTCCCTGCTCAATAAAGCCTAGTATTTTACTTGGCTTTGTACTGCTGCTGCACGTTGAGCAGATATCATTATTGGGCTGCCAAGCAATTTCTTTTTATGTACTTATTCATCCATTCACACTCTAAGCTTCCCAACTCTTCCAAACGTGAAAGCCACATGAATAGACAAGCCTTACTCCATGCCCTGAAGATCAGTGGGCTCAGGTTATGACTGATCAATATAGGGAGTGACTTCTAGACCGCCCCTACATGGAGAACACCTTGCCTATGCTACCCAGATAGTTAGATCTAGGGACTGTCAGCATAAATGCATATTACATGTCACAGAGGTACACAAGGATAGAGGAGGTCTCTCAGATAGTCAAGGGTGCAAACTATATTTATCAAAATCAATGCCTTCAATTGCAATGGGAGTAAACAGGAAGTCAATGTAACCTCTGGAGCGCAAACACTGTATAACCCCTCTGGCTAATTCCCCCACCAAATAAGTGCGAAGCCACATTCTGCACTAGCTGAAGGGTCTGAGAGATCCTCATGTGTAACATCTTACATAGCACATGGCAGTTATCCAGTTTGCATGCCACATAGCCATGGATAACTATAGAAGGATCTAGTTGGAGAGAAAGTTTACTATATTCTAGTTCAACACAGATGGAAAAGGGAGCTTAATTCCCAAGGACTCCAGGAGCAGCTGCAAACCAAGAAGCACTCCCAGCGGCATAGGATGGTTCTAGAGCTCTGGCTTCTGCCTAAGCTCAAATGGCTACACTGCAATTAAACAGCCCCTTAGCCCAAGCCCAAATCAGTGGGCATGTGCCAGTCGTAGGTGTCTAGTTGCAGTGTAGATATGCCCTGAGTATACATCTTTGTATGCCTTTCAGAAAGTAATTCCTTTTTATGTGAGGTAAGCTGGTGGAGGGAAAGCACTGGATGAAGGGTTGATAGGGATGAGGAAGAAGGTTGTGTCATTGCAGTGAGGAAAGAAAGCTGTGTTGTGCAGGGGTACATCTAGCTGAGGAAGTTTGTTTGCTTATTTTGTTGCCCCCTTTTAAAGAATTGATCTCAGTGGTAGAATTTGAGGGTTCAGTTCTAGCTCAATGGAGGAAAGAGATCTGGTGAGCTGTGCAGGGGGAAGTGTTTTGCTTTCATTCCATGAGGATCAAGGGCCTTTAGGAGTTTTAGTTTTTCCTATTGTCCCTTTCTAAGGCCTGAAGCCGTGGCAGAGAGTTTGAGACGTATCCAACCCAGTGGAAGTGATAATCCACAGTTGAGTTATACTCATTGGGATGTTAAGGAGGGGATTAGAAGAGGGTTCTGCCTCCATGCAGGGAGCGAGATCTTTCTAAGACACTGACCCATCACTCTAGCCTCAAGGACATGGTGAGTTGGAGTGTAGGGGAAGTATCTCACATGACCCCTAGAGGCCTATACAAGTTGAATGGGGCACTTTCACTCAAGGCTTCACAACTCAGGAACCTGCTTCTCCTATTGGCCCATCAGAGTCCAAATTTATTGATCTTTAGTCATTCTGCAAAGCTCATCATTTCTCCCAGACTTCTGCCTTGGAAAGTGGGCTGAACAAGTTGTACTGGATGGTGGGAAAATCCCAGCGTGAATGGGTGTCAGAAAAAAAAATTGCATCTGTTTTATTTACATGTTGTAGATGCACCAGAGCTCCTTTTGGGCACATTTTTAAAAACTGAAGTAATTAAAGTTCCATATCAGAGGTTAGTGTCCAAAGTGTGGAGTCACTAACTATAAAATCAGTTGATTTACTGTAGTGACCATTTTTAAAGAGACAGGAAATAAAATGTAACTACTGTATATACTCATTCATAAACCGAATTTTTTTAGTAAAAAAGGGAAGCACCAGAGAAGGGGGTTGGCTTATGAACGGGTATAGAGAGGGAGAGGAGGGACACAGCCTCTCCCCCCAACAGAGGGAGCAAGGAGAGGCAGCACAGCCAGCAGAGCCAGAAAGGAAGAGGCGGGGCCAGAGTCTCTCTGCTTCTTGCCATGCTGCTCTACCCTCAGCCTCCAAAGTAGCTGCAGCTCCAGGGCTGGCAGGCTGCAGCTGTGCCACTCGGCCCCGCCCTCCCGACCAGGCTGTGACTGCACTGCCTGGGTGCCGGAGCACTCTGCGGCCGTGCCGCCCGGCCCAGCCCTCTGGAACATGCTGCGGCTGCGCCACCTGGTCTGGCCTGCCGGAGCAGGCTGTGGCCACGCTGCCCAGCCTGCCAGAGCAGCTCCAGCCAGGCCAGAGACATCCTCCCCTGACCCTCCCCAAATAAGGTGGGAAGGGATGGGTTGAGGACTGTGTGGAGGTCCCAGGCTAGGGGTTGAGTCACATGGGGGGTGGTCACAGGGGTTACTCCCCTGACTCCCAGCTTCTCCTCCACCAAAAATTTCCCCACCACTTGCTGTCCCGGCCCATCAGGGTAAGCAGCTGATGCGCCGGGACACTTTGTTTACTTAGGTTTACCTCCATGCCTGCGGACACTCGAGGTAAACAAACCATCTCAGCCCCCTAGCAGCTTATCCTGATGGCCCAGGAACCAAAGTTTACTGACCCCTGAATTTTAGAGTCGCCTTATGAACAGGTCATAAAAAATTTCCATTTTAACTTATCCATCTTGTGGGGGTCAGCTTATAAACGAACCAGCTTATGATCACATATATACGGTATATATAAATGGAACCTCTTAAAGCTGGAAAAGAATGACAATACCTGCTGGGGTCAGGGTTCTGAATCCAGCTTTGTATTATTCATTAATGAGGTGAATGAAAGAACTCTAAACAAGATCTTCAAGTCAAATGTTAATATCAGACTGAAGGCAGCTGCAAAACATAAACAATGGAAATTAGTACTGTGGAAGTAGAGCAAGAACTGACAGGGATTTCAGTGCAAACAGTCACCTCTGTGAGCAAGAGTCAGGCTAGCTGTAACCCTAATAATGTGAGATTTGTAGAAGCGAGGATTGCGTGAGGCGAGTGGGAAAGAACTGTGTGAGAAGTTGTTGCGACCTTGTGTCGATAATGAGGAATGTAGACTAGTGTCTAAATAGAAGTGAGAAAAATAAGATATCAAGATGACCTATGTACAAACAAAATGCAGCTATTGCTTATTATCGTATGTAACAAAAAGTATAAATACTTGCTGTAATTGTTTACCTGTAGAGAGACCTGTCTAGGAGGGGGAAACCCTGTGTCCTAGCGCACCCTTTCCCTCTATGCAATTGCTTGAGAAATAAAGTATCTGACTTTGCTGCACCCAACCAAAAAGTGAGAACTAAGTTTTTTTCCTACAGTACAGTAGGACTTGCATCGTTTACATAAATAGGCTAATAGATGGCATTCACTTCATTGTGCATAAACTTTCAGCAAGGAGTCTGAAGCAAGGAATTAAATGAAGAAATCCTCTACCAAAGGGTAAAGCTACATATTTCCTAGTGCAGAAATTCCCTCAAGGCTTTACCCCAGTGTACATCTTCAGTGAAGAATAAATCAAAATTCATCACTGACTTGGCAGATAAACACAAAACTGAATTCAGAAAAGAGGTGGTGTTATTGCTGCAGAAGGAAGGGATAATATTTTACCTCATCAAGTGCACTCTTTCCAGAACTGGTCAATCTACTTTAGAAAATAGCAGAATGCTCCTGAGGCAGTGCAGTAAAAAAACACAAACCCACAGATAGATGAGATCAACTTTTAAAGATTTTACTCAGGAAACACAAGTACAGTTGAAGAAATCCTGAATGTCTTTAATTAAATCAATTCACTCCAAAGGCTTTGCACTTCCAAAGCACACAAATTCAAGAGGGTATGATTTATAAACTAAAAGTTATAATAGAAAAGATCTCAAATGAAACAGGGCTAACTGTATAACAATAACTTTTAAGGCCTACAGCATTTCTAGGTGATTAGCAATTATGTGAGAGTGTTCAAAGCCTGAGATGAAGACAAGGTCAATCACTAATTCCATAAGAAATATGGGGGTGACGGGAATTATTTCCAGTGTAATTCATTTGGGTCTCCAGTGATCACTACAATCAGGTTTCACATTTTTCAAGTTAAGGAGTCGTTCCTGCAGAGTGCCACAGGTACAAACATGTAGAAGAATCTTGCAGCTGAAGGTCTACCAAAAAGCACTCACTACAACAGCAATTTAGGATTTTCCTCGTGTAACCAAAGTTCTCTAACAGTGATTCAGAAACTAGGGACCAAACTCAGCCTGATAGATGTTCAAGGATTTACCAATAATTCACTGTGAGATACCCCCAAATCTCATTATAGGGACAGCACAGAGAACATACAGGAATCTGAGGAATAACCAAAGAGTAAAAATGTTGGGCTTACTGACTCTGCTGCTTCTATGATTCCTTCGTGCTCTTACATTTTAGGAACAGGAAGTCAAATAGATCGCTGGCACGACTCCAGTGAGTTCAGTGGAGTTATGCCAGATATGAATTTGGCTCACTAGGTTTGTGTCTGTTCTGGTTAGCCATACACTTTTCTTTTTTTACACTTTATTTCCATGTCTTTGACGTTTCCCAGAACAGCTCTTGCTTATTGTCGGCTTCAATTAAGAATTTCATGGAAGTACTTCTTTTCATATTGAATAAGCTAAGCAGGCCTCTCCAGCCAGATTTTACCAGTATTATAGCTCAGCTACTCATCACAATTCATTTCTTTTTTAATTTTTAAATATAATTAGAAGTGGTGGGCAAAATGTGATCAACAGTTCTGAAACCCTTGGACATCAATAAACATTTGCAAGTGTTTATGTTCATTGTAGTATCATGAGAGCAGCTCTGAATACAGATGGAACAGCCCTACCGTCCATGCACAGAAACTAGCCCTTAGCAGTAGCATGATGACTGTATGCAGCACAAGGCAGGCCCTCATCTGTGTATGTCACCCAATACCAACACTAGAGCATTGTGACATTCCTCCCCACCACATTGGGGCAGTTGGAGGGGCGGGGTGGCTAACTAGTGCTGGGGCTTTTGTGCTGCTTCTCAGTGTAGATTAAATCCCAATGTAGATTGAATCCCAAATTAAGGTGAAATAAAAAATAAATCTTAGAACATACGAATGGCCATATTGGGTCAGATCAACAGTCTATCCCAGCATTCTCTCCTCCGACACCAGCCAGTGCCACATGCTTCAGAGCGAATGAACAGAACAGGTCAATTTTGAGTGATTCGTCCCCGTCCTCCAGTCCCAGCAGTTGGCAGTCAGAGGTTTAGGGACATTCAGATCATGGGGTTGCATCCCTGACTATCTTGGCTAATAGCCTTTGATGGACCTATCCTCAAATTTAACTCATTCCTCTTTTAACTCAGTCATACCTTGGGCTTTTACAACATCCCCTGGGATTTGGGAATGAGTTGCATAGGTTGTCTGTGCAATGTGTGAAGCAGCACACTACTTCATTCACAGCAGCCAGAGGTCCCCCTGTAATATCCCTCTCTGCCTCAGACAGATGGAGAGGCATCTGGTTATTTGTCACTGGCTAGCTCAGCCATCTCCTGCTATTTCCAACATAGATTTTCCCCTCAGATGTCAACAAGGCACAAAGCTTATTTTTGGTATGGGAGGGATGGGCCTGTCCAGAAGCCCTAAATCCTTTACCTAAAACCATCAGAACAATTTACACTCATATTGGGCCATAACACCACCTGACATTCACTTTTCAGTAAAGAGATGATCAGTGACATAGCAGTGCTCAAGCATAATTGAGTGTAATGGCTTTACCGTATTTGCTTTATAGAAAATAATGATCTATGCTATGTGCCATGTTAATAAATATGCCATTGATCATTTGTTTGTTTTTTACAGTGTTTGCTGATGCTCTTGTTTTCAAGCCTTAGCACAAATATCAACTTCTGGAACCACCTCACCCAAATATGCTTTCCCCTCACCCCCCACCCTTCCCTGTAAAGGTACAAATACTCATACTTTCACTTCCCATAGAGAAAGCTGCAAATCTTCTCATAATTACAATAACTAATTCTCTCTGCTACATCTTCAATAAGTTCAACTAATAGCACTTTTTTACCTTGAAATTAAAAAAAACACTCAGAGTGGGCTGAAATCATAACACTTCTTTTTGGCTAAAGAAGCAAAGAAAAAGTGAGATGCATTTAATCTATCATTTTATAAATGTTTAATGAGCCACTCTGTTTCAAGGCATCTTATTTTATATTTGCTCTCTCTCCTTGTATCTTTAAACCAGAACAAAAAGAGAAAGTAAATTGTAAATGTTAAGACCACGATGATCTGCAATGTTGGCCCCTATAACCAGAGCTTATTCTCTGACCAAGTTCATTCAAAGGCACTGTTTTCACAAATCATGTCTAATTTTGATCAAGAGACAAAAAAGAAAAGAAAAAAAAAGAGAACGAGACATAATGGGAAACAGATTCCAGTTGTACACTTGATTATTACATTGGTTTCATTCCTTTAGAGCCATCTGAAAACATCTGAGTAAGAAATAACTTGGAGCTCTCCAACACACAAACCTTCTCTTTCTTTGACTTCTATTTGAAATCTTTGATTTGGACACAAGATATTAAGTTACTTCAACCCCAGCCGGTTTTGTTGATCTTGTGGCTAGGAATCTAACACAAGCTTGCGTCTGAGGTTGCTGACATTTGAAAGCAAGTAGACAAAAGTGACTTGTAAAGTTGTGGTCAGAGCCATCTCTAAATAGGGTGAGGAAAGATTACTCCACAAGAACCCCTTGCACAGCACTGTGTGTATATCAGGCCTGCACAACTTGTAAAGTGGCGAGGGCCACATTACTCCAAAGAAAACAGCTGAGGGCCGAAACCCCCTAGCCCCGTGGAAACACACCTCCCCAGCACCTCCAGGCCCTGTGGAAACACCCCACCCCAGCGCCGCCCAGCCCTGCAGAAACAAACTCTCCTTCCCCAGCACTGCCCCATCAAAACAGCTGTGGGCCAAAAAGGAAGGTTGGGGCTGGGGAGGTGATATTTTATTTTAAATCAGCCAGGGGCTCCCAGCTGAAAACGTGGGTGGGAGCCCCCAGGGGCAAATTAAAGGGCCCGGGGCTCCGGTGGCTGGGGGAACTGGAGCTTTGTGGGGCTGGGGCAGGGATTTAAAGGGCCCAGAGCTCCAACAGCTGAGGGGAGCCTGATCCCTTTAAATCCCAGCCCCAGCCCGGCCGCCGGAGCTTGGGTGACATTCAAAGGGCTCTGGGCTGCCTGCAGCTGCGGGGAGCTCTGAGCCCTTTAAATCCCGGCTGTGCGGAGCCCAGAGCCCTTTAAATCCCAGCCCATGGCTGGGATTCAAAGGGCTCTGGGCTGCTGGGAGCCCCGGGAAGCCCTGAGCCCTTTAAATCCTGGCTGTGGGGAGCCCAGAGCCCTTTAAATCACAGCCCACGGCCAGGATTCAAAGGGCTCTGGGTTGCCGGCAGAGCGCCGTGTGCGGGGGATTTAGAATCCACCCGCGGGCCACACAGTGAGCCTCCGCGGGCTGGCTTTTGGAGCACGTAACAACTGCATTTAGGCCTGAGGGCTAGCCATCCAGGTGAAACTGTATCCAATTCTCTTAAAAAACACTGAAGTGTATCCACTGTAACAAGCAAGAGTTAAGCCATACAACTCCTCATCAATTTAAACAGGAGTCATGAAGCCAAACTGCTGCACCTTATTCTGAATACAGACGCTGTCATACTGAAATAAGTAAACACTGGGGACACAAGTTCTGCCTCTGGACCAAGTGAAAAACAGGAGAGTCACAGCAGCTGAAAACTGAATGCGCCTCTTCCACTCTTTAAATTCCTCCACTATGAGCATAAAACAAATTGGAGATTTCTGTGTTCAGTTCTAATCTACCTTGATAGATTATTCATTGAGCCTGAAACTGGAATCCTTACTCACAGAAGTAGACCTTACTCTCAAAAATTGCCCTTGCAGGATCAGGTTCTACTTGATTCATGTTACCTGATATTTGGTTATGGAAATAAAGGTTGTCTAGCGTCTAAATCATATTGTGAGCCACATTTTTAGAAGTGTCTCAAATGGCTCATACAACACAAAACACTAATTGCATTGGCTAAGGAAGTAAATACATCCCTGGCTACCTGTTCGTATGTGCAGTTCTAAAAGATCTCTTGGAAAATTAGTCCTGTATGTGTGAAATGAGCAAAGTTTTAAGGCTTGAAACAAAAGTGAAGCTATATAATTTTATTGCCAATTCTTCCACCTATAATCACACAGTAAAACAATGACTCTATAACTGAGGGGAAAAAACTGACAAATGACAAAGATTTTTCTTTAAAACCTTGGAAATTTTATTGCACAAAAACTGTGGTGGAAGTTCAAGGAAATCATTGATTGTCAAAACAACAACAGTATTAAAACTTAGAGGTAGTGGCAAAAGTTGAGGCTTCCTAGCAGTTACACCACTATCTGTGAACTTTCTGAAAGCTGCTGACAGAGCTTTGGCATATAATCTCCTAACTGCTGATTAACATAGTGCTGTTTTATATTTAACTCACAGCAGAGCAGGAGGAGTAGGGGGTGGGGTTGAACTGCTTATAAGGAGAGTAGAGTAGTAACAGTGTTCTTCTGTGCCAGTTTCCTCTGTCTTTCTTCACAGCTGCACTCCTCTAGATCAGCCACTTTTCCTCCGGTTCAGATGAGTGCTACCTTTAATTATTTGAGTGCATAGTGGAAGGAGAGGTGGGAGAGACAAAAAGGCTATAACTACACCATTAAAATACAAACAATCTGCTGGGTTTACTAAAAAAACAAGCAGTGCGAGGTGCTTAATAAGTCTTTTTAAGGTTAATGTTTAGCTTTGAAAGAAGACAGAGGAGCAAAGATGCAGAGAATGGATTTTGAGGATAAGAAGTCCAAGAGGTATTGCATGAAGAAAAAGCATGTGGCCATCATCTGTGCTGTAGTGGCTGCGGTAGGTTTAGCTGTGGGACTAGGCGTGGGATTAAGCAGACCTGAGCCTTGCCAACCTTCCGGAGGCACAGAACAGCTAGCAACCACTACTCCTGGGACAGTGGAGGCAAGCCACTGCCCTCCCAAAAATGATGCAAGTGGAGAATGGACAGATTTCAGGCTACCCACTTACATTAACCCAGAACACTATGATTTGGAAATGAAGCCTGTGATGGATGCAGATATATACACAGGGACAGTCAACATCTCCATCAACTTGAGTAAACCTACCAAGTACTTGTGGCTTCACCTCCGAGAGACCAAGATCACAGAGATGCCCATGCTCCAGAAATCCTCAGGGGAGCAGATTGCACTGATTGAGTGTTTTGAATATGAACAACACGAATATGTGGTGATGGAGGCAAAAGAGGTGCTCTCTGCCACTACTGCAAATGACAACTATCTACTAACCCTGAAGTTCCAAGGCTGGCTGAATGGCTCCCTCGTTGGATTTTATAAAACCACCTACACTGAGAATGGAGTGACCAAGTAAACCCATTTTTTTTAAACTTCGACTTGCACATCTACTTCTATTTGCTCAGACCTGCTCTCTCCCTCTCTCGCCTTCTCTCTGTCACCAAATTACATACATTTCTGGGCTCTCTTTTAATTTTCCTGGTTCCCTCAGAAAGGTACAGTATTAAGAATGCCAAAGCAGTCTCCGGGTGGCAGCTTATAAGGAATTGTGGGTTTGAGTTTTTATTCTGAAAAATATTTTGGAACTCTATTGGCCATAGTCTATCCCTGATCTTTGCAAACTCACATCTGGGAGTTGTACATGGAGACTGAGTCCTATTTGTTGCTTTGTGTGTAGTTTGGTACATAACATGCAGCTCTGTATGTTGTTTTCTATCACTCCCCAAAGTAAGAACTGTTCAGTGAAATGCCAGCTAACTAGCATTGTGGCAGCTTTCTTGACATAACTGCTTTGATGCTGTAAGCAAAAGGAATGTCAGAATTAGAGCTCCACTTTTCCTTCCCCAGCTGGTTTAAAGTACACACGGGAAGGTTTGAAATTTGGAGGATATCTATGATTTGACATATTTCTGCTCCAGCTCATCCCTTGTAATCAGATCAATGATTATTAAAATGTTGCAAAGGTTTAGCCCCAGTTAAAGAACCCAAATGTATGTGCTTTTGATGGTTCAATTAACCCTTTCCCTGCCTCAGATCTCCACTACCTCAAAGGCAGGGTTTGAAAAATCTGTTAGCCAGTGCTAAAGTGGCAAACTTTCCCTGGTATGTGTTAGGAGAGGGGCACTAAAACCATCACTTTTTGTTACATTTATGATTTAAAAGTGACATTTCCAGTCCTGATATTTAGACAGTAACCTGGAATCAGCAGACAGGCCATTGGAATACCTCTAGCTTTCCTGAACAGCAACAGAGTGAAATTAACAACTCTAGTCAGTTTTCATTGTTGCTACAGGTCTGTCTCATCTTAAGCTGGGGTTACGTTCCGCAGTTAGCGCATAAAGTGACAAAATTACATTGAGTGTAATGGCGAGCGGAATCACCCGCACTATAGAAACAATATTTAAATTATTATTTTTCTCTTTTTTTGTTTTTTTCTTGTTTTTGCCGACTGCGTAAAGCTGAAATCCTGCATGTTAAATGCGCCTAAGATGCAACAGACTTGTATGTACAACCCGGTGGTGCAACAGGCAAGAGTTATGTCAGCTTCACTCTGTGCTGACTGGCAATACCATGAGCAAAAGCAGAGGCAGGCACTGGCAAGGGAGGATGCAAGGGCAGAGAAAAGAGCAAAGGGCAACTGGCTCCCCTCCCCATATGTATACAAATGGGATGCAGCAGCAATTTGATCTAAGAGGAAGCCATATAGGGAGCATCTGAGCCCCTAGCTGGCTTGTCAGCTGTATTCTCTCACTACCATCCCTATACAGCTCCTCTGTTATCAATCTAGATAAAGTACTTATGGCCCTAGCATCTAACAGCCTCATAATCATTAACACATTTGGTCTCACAACACCCCTGTAAAGTAGGAAGTTATTATTTCTAGTTTATTGAAGGAGAGAGAGAGAGAGATGACTTGCCCAAGGTAACGCAAAGAAATCTGTCAGCGACTCAGGGACAGAACTCCAATTTCCTAAAACCCAGTTCCAGGTCTTACCCACAAACTCATCTTTCATCCCACCCCTCTCTCAGCCACCAGGCCTCAGTTTCAGAAGTAAGAGGGAAAGGTGGAACAGCAGCTCAAAGGTGGAAGCAGGAGGCATCCTGTCTTCATAGCAAGTGTGTGTAGCAAACGGTGGGAAGGGGATGTGTGTGTGTATGGATATTAGAGACTCTGTTAAAAGGACATTATTAAGGTTGCAAAGTCAAACACTAACATGTTAGGAAATGCCTAAACTAAAAATGCCTGCGTAACCTTAATTCTGGCCCTTGTTTGTATACACTATGATACAGTCTTTAATTACAGCATTGGATACTAGTTTCCCACAGGACCATTGTCTCATTCGGTAGATGGTGGGGATAGTGCTCAATTAATGAGCAGTTATTCATTATTTTGTTGTCTTTTCATCATTCCAGGTGTAATTTACTGGACACTATTCAAACCCTGCTCTGGAGATGGAATTATTAAATTTCCTCCTGGGTATTTCTGTGGCACTTATTATTGTATCCATGTGCTTCACAAACATTAATGAGTTTACCTTCACAACACCCCTGTAAATGAAGGGATGTTGCTATTCTCATTTTACAGATGAGGAACTGAGGCACATAGAAATTAAGGTCAAAAGTACCCACTGTTTTGAGGTGATACCAGTATCTGATTTTTTTGCAGTGTGTGTAGCATTACATAGTATTTTATATATTTAAGCACAGCTCCCAGTGACCTCAGCTGCAGCTGGGAGTTCTCAGCACTTCTGCAAATTAGATACCAGAGTTTCAAGTAAAGCACCATTATTGACCACCTGTGAAAAGTTTGCTTTAACTGATTTTCCCAGCATGACCAGGAACTCTGTGGAAGAGGAAGGGATACATTCCAGTTCTCTAGGACAGCATGCCCTAACCACGAGACCATCCATTCTCTTCTTACAATCTCCCTGCCTGAATCATTACGTGCCTTCCAACATCGGCAATAAATCAGGCAGGGATCCTACGGACAAGACTCCTTCATTACACAACCCCAGTTCATTCCCCAAACAGATCTGTTCTGTGCTCTGAATGAGGCAAAGGTCCTCTGGAAAAAATAGTATCTGAGCATGTAATTTATGATGATCATAATGCATATAAACAAGACATCTGAATTAAGGTTGCACAGGCAATCTTACTTCTGGCATTTCCTAACTTTTGAGTACTTGACTTTGCAACCTTAATAACATTTCTTTAATGTAGCTTTGTGTGTTTAATCTCCTAAGTTTTCAAAAAAGCAAACTGAAAAGCAAGTAAACAGAAATTCCAACATGTGGAATCATATTGGCACTCACATGTTTCATCAGCAGGGTTGGAAGCTTTAGATCTACCACACAGATGTCTGCCACTTAGGCTAACTGAATAACTGATAGAAGTAGTAGACTGTCCTCCTTTATGTGGACCAGCACTAGAAGGGGATGAGACACACATTTTACCACTGGCTTTCACAGATATTTGCTCATGGCAGAGGAATGATGAGGCTCACGGATCCTGAGTTTCATTCCAGGCTCTGGAGGGGAGCGTGCTCAAGTGGGCAAACCATCTTTTGTTTCTCTCTCCCTAGCTAGATTTCTTCTGTCCTGTCCTCTTCAATTTGTCCCTGTCCCAATGCTGTCTCTCCCCCTCTCCATGGCCCCTTGTACCAATCTCATTCTCCTCACCTATTCAGTCCCAGTCGTCTTGCCAAGCCAGTCCTAGTTTCTCTTTGCACTGCTCGTCCCAGTCTCTCCACCTCCACTCCCAGTCTTCCTCACAGCATGCACATTCCCAGTCTCCTCACCCAACAATTCTCCACTTCCCCCTTCTGGTTCCTCATCTAATCTGTTTTTCTCCTCTCCATTAGCTCTCAGTCCCAGTCTCCCTTCCTGGGCTCCTAGTTCAAGCTCCGTGTCCCTCCACTCATATCTCCCTTTCTCCTTGCCCCAGTCATCTTCCCCCCCGATCCTGGTTTCTAGTCAGATCTGCCTTCCCTACTCTGACTTTCTCCCACCAGCTTTACTACTTGCCAGTCCCAATCCTCCCCGGCTCTTCATCTGATATCAGTCTTCCTCCCTCCCCCACACACATTTCCCTCCTTGGCTCCTAGTACCATTCTTCTTGCCCAGCCAGTCCCTGTCTACCCACCCAACTCCCAGTTTCTTTCTCTGCTCCCCTCACCATCAACCTACAGTCCCTGTCTCCCCACAAAAGATTCCTTGGCCCAATATAATTCCCAGATTTCCCCTCAGGTCCAGCTCTTGTCCCCTCTGCATTCAAATCAGGCTGCTTCCTCTTCCATGTCAATTGTGCCCAGGGGTGGGTGGGGTCAAGGGTTTAGGTGGGCATTGAGAGCACATGAAAAATAGGCTTCCTACTCTAAGTTCAGGTATCCAGCCTCCACGTGGACCTCAGTAGCCCAGAGCTGTAATTACAGGGAAAGTTCTACTCAGCCTTAGGCTACAGCATACTCAATACAAATGAAATCTTCGGTGAATTTAGAGGCCAAACTCTAGCAAGCCACCCCTGGGCACAGTTGACATGGAGCATATGCAAACTGTGATATTTCAAAGGTTTATAAACTTGACCAAATTTGGGCAGATTTTCATGGGCGTAGCACAGTCCTGACACAAAAGTCACCCACCCCCTACCAAAATTTCAAATGCCTCCTCCAGAGCATGCAGCCATTAGAGATTCATGAAGGAAAAAGCACCAGAATTTTTTAACATGGGCAGACAACTTATTTTCCCCTCTCCTTGCTCTCAGAAGCAAGCAACTAAACTATTTTGACTGAAATTTTTCAGTAAACTTCAACCTGAGGTAGATGCCTGGTGTGGGAGATTTTAGCCCAAATGATAAAAGTTTGGCAATGTTAGAAACATGTGAAAACAGTCTTATCATGGGAAGAATTGGGTGGCATTAACAATAGGCAGTGCTACCAGCCCAGCCTATATTCTGAGTGGGGGGGGGACCTGGGAGGCTACTGAGCCAGTTGGCAATTAGCTTTCCTCTTAAACAGCCTCAGAAGCTGTGGAACCTGGCTGCTGATGGAGAAGAGGAAGAATGGCAGGGAAAAGGAGGTGGAGTGGAAAAAGCCCGTTGGAAAGCTGCTTCTGCCCGGGCAAAGGATTGCTTAAGCATTGCTGCAGCCCCTTTTCTTTATACACTGGGCACGGGTCCAGACTTCACTGTCCCTTGGATCCACCTCTGATTTTATACATTCACCAGAATACAATGTTAGGTCCCAGAGGAAGGATGAGTCAGTGGTTTGGGGACTAGCCTGGGACTTGGGAAACTGGGGTTTAATGCTCTTCTTTGTCACAGAGTTCCACTATGACACTGGACAATCAGTTTCTCTGCGCTTCATCTGTGAAATGAGGATAATAGTGCTTCCCTACCTCACAGGGTCGTAGTGAGGATAAATACAACAAACAGAATGTGAAGTGCTCAGATGTGAGGATAACGAGGCCTATAAAAGTGCCAAATAAGCATCAGCCTAGAGCATGACAGATTTTTTTTGTCCTCAGCTGCCATCAAGAGACGTGAAATAACTCCAGTTTCTTTTCTTCTGGTATTACTGAGGATACAGATGGGCAAGGCAGCTGTGTCTTGGCTTTGCATAACTAAAATCTGGTTCAGATCTGAGTTCCCCTTTATTCAAACCACTGGAGTGAAGCACTGTGTGGCTGTGGAGGGGGGCTCAAATGGTGCTAGTTTGAGCACATCTCCAACTGATAAGGAAGTTGGTATTCCCGGTTTTGTTGGTTGCACAGATGTGAAATCGTTTTCCATTCTCTGCTTGAATTTTCTTTATTTACAAGGAAGCCAAGGCAGTTGTGGCAGGCAGAAAACACATTTTGCCAGGACTTTGTATCCTTATTAAAGTGCCAAAATTTCCCTGAGAAAGTGATGAATCTATGTTTGCAAAAAAAAGGTATGAAAATCCATTACTTATCTGAGGAAGACAAAAGATTCTCTCTCTCTCTAATGAAAATCTGTATATGCTTGGCAAAAAATGGTAATTTATCAACTCTCTAAATGTAGCAATGTTTTATTTTGGGAACAACAGCTGCATGTGGTCACAGACAGATCTCCTCTTAATATTCCTGGTATATTTACAACTTTGTCACTTCTGGTTCATGTTTTAAAAACCTAGAGATCAACAGAAATTGCAGGGGCAGAATCCACCTTATAAAAAAGAGAGAGTTTTTATCTTAAAACTAAGTTATACAATATTTCATTTTTTCTTTAATTACCACTTGTCTGCACAGGAGCATGGCCTGGTCTAGAGGTCTCTGAATGCCACGATTCATGGGGGTTGATTGAGACTTTGCATCACTGGTGTTTCTGCCCACCACAAATGCATGAGGATATATGGTTTATCACCGTATAAATCAGTGAAAAGGTTCTTGAGGAACATGGATAGAAGAGTGTCCAAATACAGGGCCGGTTCTAGCCATTTCGCCGCACCAAGCACGGCGGCAAGCTGCGGGGGGGCACTCTGCCGCTCGCCGGTTCTGCGGCTCTGGTGGACCTCCCGCAGGCATCCCTGCGGAGGGTTTGCTGGTCCCACAGCTCCGGTGGATCTCCCGCAGGCATGCCTGCGGGAGATCCACTGGAGCCGCCTGCCACCCTCCCGGCAACCGGCAGAGCACCCCCCACGGCATGCTGCCCCAAGCATGCGCTTGGTGTGCTGGGGCCTGGAGCCAGCCCTGTCCAAATATATACAGTTTTTTAAAGCAACAGCTGTAAAACATTGTCCTGGAGATTGAAGTTAACTTGCTTGTGAAATATCTTCCAAATCCTAAAAAGAGGAGATCGAGACAACTTACAAAGCAGAAGAACCTCCATTAAGTCTAAGCTATTTTGAGAGGTTTAAATAAGGTGATGTTCATTACACTTCTTCCTCCAAGACCGTGAATTCAAGGCATTTGAGTGAGTGTCCAAATGAATATGAATATTAAAAAATCGAGATGTATTACCTCCTCAGATTTCTGCATGAACCTTGCTGCTACTCCAGGTTCTTAATGACCAGTTTAGTATTTAACCATCACAGGGGAAAGCCAAAGACAACAGAAACACTGAAAAATTGGTTGTCAAGTGAACTTGTGATGGTAGTAAAGATCTATAATTTATTATGAGTATTTTTAATTACTTTTTTGGGAAAGAACAAAAAATCCACCACACCTTACCCTAATGTAGCTTGAGCAGCTGTAGAAATGCTGTCTGAAAATGCACTGCATTCCAAATTAATTGAAGAGATATCGGAGATGCATTCCCCCATCAATCAGAACAGAGAGCATGTTCCATCCCTGAACAGCATGCTGATAGGGGAAAACTTGATTTCATGTAGGAGGATGTTTCATAAAAACCTTGGCAACATTTTCTAAATGATACCATTTTGCAACAAATCCCTGAGTCATTTCTGTCTAAGTGAGCCCACTTCACTTCCAAGCTAAAATCCGCAAACGCACTTGCACTGATTTGTCATTAGGTGTTCCACCCTATTTCAAACATTTCATGTCAATGCACAATTCATTGCTGGAGTCAGTAAAGTTTAGCAGCACTGGCAGGCAGATGTACAGGGTAACTTCTAAGTGATAAATGCCTAGAACAAGAAAGTACCGTGCAGGCAGCTTCAGTATTTTGTGGGGGTGGGTTTTAAACCATCACTCAGAAACTTTTGAAGATGTCTTTCCAAAAGAAGCTCAGGTCCCGATCCTGTAATAAGCTCCAGGAAGACTCAATCAGTGGTGCTTCCTATGGGCAGAACAGTCCATTCATTCAGAGTTCATCACTAGATCAGGGCCTTAGTTTCCTTTTAGTTAAGGACATTACTAATGTTTACTAATATGAAGTCAATAGGATTACTCAAATTGGTAGCATGAGCAGAATTTTCCCATTACTAGGGGAGGAACCGCTTGTGTTTTACTTTTCCTGCGCTTAAAAAATATTTAAGCACATCCTCCATTTGTGATTAGCAGTTTTACCTGTGTTTTGTTAAAACACCTACTGGTCGTGACTTCTAGAAGCCGAAGTACATTTGGGGGGTTGTAAATATTTAAGTTGTATCTTTATAAAAAGACCACTGACAATAAAACTTTTTCTGGTTCTCCCACAGTTTGCGGTACTAACAAACAATTATGTTAACACATGGAAATAACAAAGAATGGCTATTATGAAGGCGTAGGACAATGCAACAATCTTTTTGTTTATTTTAAAGGAGCATAGCAGCTACTGATCATGAGCCAACAGACGCACGGAAGTCGTTTCCTTGCTTTGATGAGCCCAACAAAAAAGCAACTTACAACATATCAATCATCCATAAAGAACCATTCAAAGCACTCGCAAACATGCCGGTAGAGGTATGTATTTCACAAATGTACTACATAAGTAGAATGATTCTGTAAAACAAATGTAAGAGTAATTCAAATCAAAACACCCTTGAGTGTTAACAGATCATTTGTTTTCTCAGAAGCTATACAGCTTAAGGTTAAATAAGATTTATATAAAATAGGACTGGTTGTTTAGTTATCATTCCTAGTTGTGTATTGCTGGCCACCAAGGCTCAACAGTAGAACACAACACAGCAATGCCAATCCCAATGCAGGAGAGAATCACTTTTTCTCGTTAGCTGCCTATCCCTGGGTTTCCACATGCACAGTTATTGTAGACTTGCCTCCCTTACTGGATATATATAAATGATACACAGTGGTGTTGTAGCTGTGTTGGTACCAGGATATTCAAGACACAAAGTGCGAAGAGTAATATCTTTTATTGGACCAACTGCTGTTGGTGCGACAGAAAGCTTTCGAGCTTACACAGAGCTGACAAAGAGCTACAGAGGGATCTCTCAAAATGGTGACTGGGCAACAAAATAGCAGATGAAATTCATAGAATCATAGAATATCAGGGTTGGAAGGGACCTCAGGAGGTCATCTAGTTCAATCCCCCGCTCAAAGCAGGACCAAATATAGTGTTGATAAGTGCAAAGTAATACACATATTTAATGATGGGTTCTAAATTAGCTATTATCACTCAAGAAAAATCTTGGAATCACCATGGATAGTTCTCAGAAAACTTCTACTCAGTGTGCAGCAGCAGTCAAAAAGGCTAACAGAACGTTAAGAACTAAGGGATAGAAATTAAGGCAGAAAATATCATAATGCTACTATGCAAACCCACGGTGCACCCACACTTTGAATACTGTGTCCAGTTCTGGTAGCCCTATCTCAAAAAGGATATAGTGGAACTGGAAAAGGTTCAGAGAAGGGCAACAAAGATGAGCAAGGGTTTGGGCTACTTATTTGTGAGGAGAGACTAAAACGATTAGGAATGTTCATCTGAGAAAAGAGACAACTAAGTGGGGATATGATAGCAGTCTATAAAATCATGAATGATGTGAAAAAAGTGAATAGAGACTGTTATTTACTCTTTCCCACAATACAAAAACCAAGTGTCACCTGATAAAATTAATAGTTGGCAGATTTTATACAAAAGAGGAAGTATTTTTTCATACACACACAACTAACCTGTGGAATTCTGTTGCCATAGGATGTTTTGATGGCCAAAAGTATAACTGGGTTCAGAAAAGAACTAGATAAGTTCATGGAGGATAGGTCCAACAATGGCTATTAACCAGAATGGACAGGGACACAACTGCATGCTTTGGAGTGACCCAAAACTTCTGACTACCAGAAGCTAGGAGTGGAAGATATGGAGTGATCCACCCCTAACTGCCCTGTTCTGTACATTCTCCCTGAAACTCTGGGATGGTCTACTGTCAGACACAGGCAACTGGGCAAAATGGACCATGGTCTGACCCAGTATGGTCTCTCTTGTGTTTTTATATGCTAACAATACACCTTTTTTTCCTTAGTGTAGACATAGCTTAGAAACTTAGTGTTGTTTTTCATCGACTACTTCATTTTGTAGGAAATGCTGATGGAGTTTCTAAGAGCAATTTGAGTAAGTTGAAAGTAGAAGCACAGTTAACATATTTTGGAAAGATGTTCAAAGCATAAAGTACTGAAGCAAGGTTCTACAAAAGAATTTGATTGATCAATTATTTTGCATTGAAATTGTGTGAAATATACTTTTGAAAGAACAGGGGAGATGCTGATTTCATTTGAATGTTTCTTTGAGATTAGGGGGGTATTCGCCCCTCCACAGTCTTAAACACTCAAAGGGATATTGGGGACAAGAGATATGAGAATAGAGCTGCTCGAATAATGGGAAAAAACAGATTTGTGACTATATAAATAATTTCCTTTAATTTGTTTCACTCTTGCTTGTGGTATCAAAACATCTGTTATTCATGTAAAGGAAGTTTATTGTATTTCTACTATAGGTGTAGTATCTATTATTTGCCATTGGCTTTTTTTACTTTTATAGAGAGTCATCCAACCAGGGATATATATACACACCACATGACCAGTAACAAATAATGAACAGTTGAAGTAATTTGTCCAAACTATTCAGCAAATATTTAAGAATACCAAGTACATTTGCTAAAAAAAGTCAGGACTGGCTTGCAATGGATTAACAAACCAAAAATCTGGCCAGCTCTAAGAACGAAAGGGTGTCTGAACAATCCCTTGCAAAGCAAACCCACCAAGGTTTATAGCACTAATTACTACTGACACTGGATTGGATTCAGCGGACTAAATTCTGCCCTCAGTTACATCTGTACTTCCTCACTAGCTTCAGGAAAGTTGTGCAGGTTTAAAGGAGGGCATAATTTGCCCCCATCTTTAATTTCTTCAACATTTTGGTTTTATGGAGCCATTTCAAGAAGGCTAGCTAGAAAATACATTAAATGGGACTCAAGCATATTGAAAAGCTCATTTTAACAAGAGTATATAAGCACAGACATGCACGGTTTGATTTCTTAATGCAAACAGCTAGAAATAAAAAACTCATTCTTAGTGCATAAAAACAAAGCCTCATCATATGCATTCCACCTTTAAGAAAAAAATCACTTTGCATGTTCCCATCCCATGAGCTGTGTAAAGCCAGAGAGACAATTCATCATTCCAGCTCTATGTTCCTATAGCTGAATGTTTTATTCTTTTATGCACGTTTGCAGTTTCACAAGGTAAGAATTATTTTTCTCCTTCTTCAGCAAACAGTTCAAGTGGGTGATGGCTGGAACAGGACAACTTTTCAGAAATCTGTCCCAATGAGCACATATTTGGTGTGCTTTGCTGTGCATCAGTTTGACTGGGTAGAAAGAAAGTCTGCCAGTGGAATTCCTGTAAGTCCAATTTTCATTCTGAATACATTCCAGATGCGAGTTTTAAAAAACATAAATCAGCTTTTCATATTGTATTGCTTAATCTTCTCATTCTTATGGCCTGTGTTCTGCAGGAAGTCAAACTAGATGATCAAAATAGTCCCTTCTGGCCTTAAACGCTATGAATCTATGTGGACCTCATGTTTCTCTTGCTTATTAATCAACACTGAAAACCTTGAGTCATAGCAATGCATTGTTATATAAAAATGTATAGTGTACAGTTATTAATTATATTACAGTAGTGCCTATCTGCCCCAATCAGAGTAGGAATGTTGCAGACACATGTTAAAGAGAGACAGTCCCTGCCCTGAAGGGCTGAAACCTCAGGTCTTCTGAACTGAGTATGTTTGGATTTGAATCCACAAATCTGAACGGGGTCCTACAATTTTGGCTCCAGATTGTATCCAAAAGAGTAAGGAGTCTGTTTTCCCATTTTGGTTTGGATTCAGCCAAAAATCGTATAAGAATGGCTCTAACTCATGAGATTTTTATTATTCAAAATCTTGTGGGTTGAGTAAACAAGGTTTTACCAGAGTTGTTGAATCTGACGTGAAACCCCAGACATGATTTAGCCTTTCACTCAACCTCTTACTGAGCCTGAACATAATCTGGAATGTTCAACCTCTGTTAACTAGTTATTCGTCCAAGTTTTTCAGTGAAAGACAGAAAAATTCTTCCAGTGTGGTGCTGTTGCTAGTTCCCTTCTTACTCTTCTTAGAATCAGACAACACACTTTTGCAGTAAGGATGTTTTAACCATTTGCTCGAGCTATTTTATTACTGTTCTAGAGAAAATGCTGTCTAATGACTGGAAATCCAGATTTCTGGATCATATTCCCAACACTGCCATTGACCTACTATGTGACCTTCTCTGGCTAAATCAGTACTTTGCCTCAAGTGTCCCAATCTGCAACTCAATCCCTTCCTAAAATTATAGGATTTTCACAAAAATCCAAGAATCTCACCTCACTTCTTAGCAAAGATCTAATAGCATTGCACTGTGCTGAGGTCTCCTTACTCTAAAACTTTATGTACTTGTACACCTTTGCGCATTTGTCTAAATACGTGACCAGAGTACATTTTGCGATGTGATGCAGTATCCTTTATTTTTTTTTAAATTTGTATTTGTTTGTTTAGTTGCAAATCTAAGTCATAAACTATGACTCCAAACCTTTAGAGCAAGGTGCTACTGTAGTTCTCAGATAGGCTGCTCCACTTGTTTTCAGTGTCAGGACTATGTTTATCTAGCCTAGACACAGTCTCTCTAGATCTTAATCATCTGCATGATCAGAATTTGCATGGGTCTTTTGCAAAATTTATTCAGGGAAAAAAGTGGAGTGCTGCAACCGCACACGAAGTAATTGTTTTGTATATACAAAAGCACTCCCGTTCTACATTCCGCTACCACACTCTGGGTTGTGAGTTAGGGATTGACCTTTGTTGTTTCAAAAGGGAATATTAAAGCAAAGTTATAGTATGACTGTAGCTTTTGTGAATAAAAATAAATATCTACAAGTTAGAAATACATACATACCTCACTCTTATATAGCGCTTTAAAGTGTGTGTATGGGGGGAGAGGATGTTAATACCAGAACAGAGTTTGCATGAAAAATCCCCATCTAGTTTGGGCTATAGTTCTTACACATTTTATTTACATTAGTCAATAAAAATGCCTAAAGGTTTGGCTACACTAGAAAGTTTTGCTGATTAGATGTAGCTAAAGCAGCAGCTCCCCCTTAATGTGGATGCAATTATGCTGGTAAAAAAAAGTGCTAATACTAGTATTGCTTATTTCAGTTCTGGAGGCAGAATAGATTATACAAATGTAATGCACCTTTTTACCAATATCATTTTGCCCACCCTAGGCCTTTCACCAGTATAACTATTTCAGATAGGAACACCCTTAACCAAAATAGTTATGCTGGTAAAACTTTGAAACGTAGACCAAGCCTTACCATAGTGATCAGCACTGCTAGTCAAACAATGGGACAAATCAACTGACAAATAATTTATTCAAATGAAAATGCCAGTGCTCACTGGATTAATTATTGGCAATAAATCATTTGACCAGCTCTACTAACTACATAGCAGCATAAGATAGTGAGACTCTGTAACACAATATATTGCTTTTTAATCAAAACAAAACAATGCAATTACACAGAAGTCTCACAATATACAATAAAAGCTCTTGAAACTCTTTTGGGATCCCTTCTGATTTGTTGTTCTGGCAGAGATAAGGGTGGAAGAGAGAATGAATAAAATGCCTGCAGCTTTAAATGATCATAAGGAATCGATTACTACTTCACGTCAGATGTTAAATCTATGTTTTGAGTTTCATAAAGGGAGATTACACAAATCAAAACATAAAAGTAGGTTCTGACAGGTGCAAGAGATTTTTGAGTATGGATCAGCTAGGGGAATGAATCACACTAAACTGAGTAAAGAGATTACTGAAGGGAAAGTTGCAGACAGTCATTTCAAACCAACCCTCGTGGAAATCCCATGGTCCTGATGAAAGCCCAATTAAATTTTAGAAGCTGCTTTTTTCCTTTCAGTTATCTTCCTCACCATTTTTTCTTGAAGAAAGACTTCAGTACAAAGAAATTAAGCTATCAACTGCCAACCATGGCTCCTCACCACAGGCCAACTCCTTTGTCCAGTTCAAACCCTAGACTTAGTCAGGATTTTTTTCAAGGGAACATTTTTTCCATCAGAAGATTCTTTTCTGTGGACACCCATCTTTTTTGACTAAACTTTCATCTGGAAGGTTTCTTGGCTCCAGGATGGAATTTATGGTATGTGTGTGAGACTGCAAAAGAGTAAGGGCACACCCCTGGGATATGGAAGACCCAGGTTCAAATCCCTGCCTGATTCAGAGCAGGAATTTGAAGCTAGATTTTCCACATCCCAGGTGTGTGTCCTCACCACTGGACTACTGCCTATTCTGGATTCTCATTCTTTTACTTTTGACCATAAATTCCATCCTGGACCCTAGAAACCTTCCAGATGAAAGCTTTGTCAGCACAAATACTTTTCTCAGAAAAGTTTTTATTTTGACAAATTGGCATTTTCTGAAGAAAACTGTTTTGCCAAAAAATGCTCATCCAGCTCTAATTGTACATTTTTTGAAGGAAAAGGTCCCTGGTCTCTTAAGCCTGGGGGATATTCCATTGCTAAATAGCAATACAAAATGAATTACCATGTGGTAGTGGCAGTTCCTGATCACAGATAGTGGAGGCATGAAAAATCAGCACTTGACATATCACTTTTTCTCCTCTTCATTAAAAAATGTAATTATAGATTTTAAATGTGCATGCATACACCTTAATATCCAAACATACTGCACAGTTAATTGACTAGTCTGTAGTTTGCAGATTATAATAAACAAATCCAAGCAAGAAATATCATAGAACATGCATATTACCTCATAAAAGCCAAGAGCCTATCCTCCTCATACCAGCTTTGGAATTTTCTATTAAAATATCACTCTCGCAAGCCAAGCTCTAAGCACGATACTTTGCAGATGGCTTAGCAGCTATCACACATGCCTATTCCTACCTTACTCCACTGCCAGTCTATTTTTATAATATTAATGTTAATAGTCAGACAGAGTTTAGTCTGCAACCCTTCTATTAAAGGCAGTTTCCTACAGTTACCTGAACCATGAAAAGTTGAGAAACTGTCCGGCCAATGCAGAACTGGAATGCTAAGGGTAACCAGATCTGGGGAGGAAAGTGAAGGAAACATACAGCAGAGCACACTTTACTATTGCTTCAGAAAGGAACAATATCTATCCACTAAATGAAACATATAGAGAGACCAATGACTGTGTGATGTCCTGCCTTTAAAAGTTCTGGGGACTCTGTACTCTCCTCCCTCCCACCCTCTCCATCCCCAAGTGCAAAGCTTTTGTTGCCAGAACAATAAAGTGACCACAGCAGCGAGTGTATGTCTATCAGTTCCCTCTGCAGCTGTCAGTCTGTCTCTGTTGTCTCCTCTGTTGGCTCCAGAAGTATAACCATTTGACCATAACCTCCTGGGCCCAGGATGTGCCAGCTCCTTGATCCAATGCCCTGAAATGCTAGGTTGCAATCCTGCACTGATAGGTCTGTGTGGGGAAGGTGTTCCCTACCTCCTCTTCCCTGTACAGTGCACTTCTATAGCACAGAGTTGTGAAATACAATTGTGTACCTACTCTTGTTACAAGGAAACTCTAAGATAGCAAACAACTAGAGGGGAAAAAACCACCCTTTTTTCCAGCTGGTTTTCTTTGTATGTGTATATGGTTAGTTAAGCTGTTTTGTTGATAGCGGGTTGCAGCCCTTCCTGTCTCATGCACTAGTCTTAGGAGAGCATGCATGCCTATTGCTCCTGAGAGGGTGTCTATCAGTAACAGTGGAAAGCTTAAGTGTGCTAATTTGGGGAAGCTATCCCTTCAAAACACTCAAAAGCATAGTTGGTCTTCCAACAAATAAGTTTCCTAAATCTATTCAAATTTGATGTGGTGGCTTTCACTAATTATTGGGAAATGAGGTCAAAGGTCAAATCCTAATTAACTTAAGTGATGGTCAAAAGTCCAGATAGAATTTGTTGAAAGCAGAGGAGCAGACAGAAATGGGGGTTAGCAAAATATAGCTTAGGTTTGTCCCTTGTGTTACTTTTTACTTATATAGCATAACACCATAGATGTGAATGGTACCTTACAAAACAAGTAAAGACAGAATTCCCACCCAAAGAGCTTGTAATCTAAGATTGGACCAAAAAAAGGAAATGATGGAGTGAGAGTGGCTGGGAGGAATGAAGAAAATAAGCTCAATGTTTCATGGATGAATCCTGCACAGATTTGGGGTGGTTACACATGGATTTAATCTATATATAAAGTTGACCTTTCATAAGCCTCGTCATATAAGTGGTTTAGACAAGGGTCTTAGTGTTAGGTTTAATCTTCCAGAGAAGAAAAGTCAACCATTTTATCTTTCTCTTTGCTAAATGATGCCTCAGTGCTAAATATAATTTGATTTGCTTTGTCCAACTGGAATCTGCTCTAATTGTATTTCTCCACTTTGTTTTACAGCTCAGGATATATGCACAGCCACAGCAAATACACACAGCAGAATATGCAGCAAATGTTACTAAAATTGTATTTGACTACTTTGAACAGTATTTTGATATGAATTACTCTCTTCCAAAATTAGGTGATTACGACCGTTTATATTCTTCATTCTCTTAATTTACTATCACAGTTTTGTTTTCTGCTCTGTGTCATTGTTATTTCATGGGAGAGTGAGAATATAGAAATTTTGCTGCTAGCTATGCTGAAGTCTGCTGAGATTAAGACTTTATAGTTCAAGACGCTCTTGTATGTCAAGATGGGAGGCTCAGACCCAATTAGGACATTCTCCTCCCTTCATTCTGGCAGCTTGAATCCAAAACACTGGCACTAAACACTGCTATTTTAGAGTGTCCAATTTTCAATAACAAGAAATGTTGGTGACATCAATAGAGAAACAATATGGGCTAAATACAGCCAGATGCAGCTTGAGATAAACTGGTTCAGCTCCCAAGGAAACTTCTTGACCAGAGTTACCGGTGACATAAATGATGCAAGTTATGTAACTTGCTCCAATTTCTGTGCACCCATTTCCACCAGGGTGGAGTTTGGATCCAAGACTATAATTTATTTTCTATAGATAAGTTGAAGGAAGAGCCCAGATTCAAACAAAACCAACCTTGATACTGAACCAAATTTTGCCTGTAGCCCTTATATTTTAAGGTCCCAGAGCAAAACATTGGATCTGAGCATCCCTAAATTTGGATGTTTGAAATCTGGATCTGATTTGTGAAATCTGAACTAATCGAGGATACAGTTAGAACTGTGAAAAAGCTATAGAAGTAACCTCTGCTATAAAATCCAAAGGTATAGTTTGTTAAGGTTTATAAACTTAACTCAAAAGGATGGACATTTAAAAAAAAAAAGTTAAGGTAGCCAGAGGATTTCTTTTAAAAGAAATCATGCTATCCGTTGTCTAATGGGTTACCCATGTAAAGCAACTAACATGCTAAATTCTCTGAAAGTTTTGACCTTCCTCTTCTCCTCACCCCTAAATATCAACTGAGTCGCTATAAATGTCCATTTACACTAAAATTACAAGTAAGTCAGGAGACCTAGCAACAACACAGTTGTCCCTTTACCTGGCTACAAGCTGGCTCCAATTTGTGGATCCATTTAAACTGGATCTTAACTATCTATAACCAAGTCATGTTTCTGTAACGTATCTGATGCCCAGTTAAAGAACACTGATAAGGTCCCATCTACATTGCAAAGTGGAACTCTGTCCCCTGAATTAATAATATTTGTAATGCAGACCAACTTAGAGATTTGATATTGTGCTCCCCAAAGTGCCAAGTTGTAGGAGACAAACAGCTCAACTCTCCAGTTCAGAACTAGAAGTCCATCTTCCCTTCATATCTTTATGACATTGTCCCTTCATTATTATAAATTGATTAAATCAGAAATAATGAATCAAAGAGGATTTTAACAAAATTATTATTTTAAAGAAATTAATTTACTATCACATCAAAGCTTCTGGCATCACTATTTTTCTTGTGTTCCTCACTCTGGATCTTTTGACAGATTGTATAACGTGTCCCGCAGACCTTGCCAAGTTGAGAGCTATGACCAGTGACCTAGCGGCTAGAATAGACACTTGCAATTAGAGATGTGTGTAAGGCTTTCTGTCCAATTTTGAATTGATTTGTATTTTACCCTTTCCCTTATCCTCACAGAACAGAATGCATGGCCAATCATAGAATCATGGAAGATTAGGGTTGGAAGGGACCTCAGGAGGTCATCTAGTCCAACCCCCTGCTCAAAGCAGAACCAACCCCAACTAAATCATCTCAGCCAGGGCTTTATCAAGCCGGGCCTTAAAAACTTATAAGGATGGAGATTCCACCACCTCCCTAGGTAATCCATTCCAGTGCTTCATCACTCTCCTAGTGAAATAGTTTTTCCTAATATCCAATCTAGACCTTCCCCACTGCAGCTGGAGACCATCGCTCCTTATTCTGTCATCTGTGAGTCCATAATTCTCATTTTAACTTGTACTGATTACGAAACATGAAGAATTGATTCCACAGTTTGAAGGAGAAGCAAATGTTGTTCACCATATGGGGGATTAACTTCAGTTAATAAGTCAATAAATATTTGTTATTCAAGAGGGTGACAAACAATGACATGCCTCATTATGCTACAGACAGTTTTAGATGCTTTATTGCCTACAGTATATCCCTAGAAAACACTAATAATTTCTGGAGCCAAATTTAAGTGTTGGATCACATGCGTATTTCCATAGTTTGAACAGCATTTTATCTGGGGACAGATCTTTTGACTAGTGTAAACTGTCAAAGCTACATTAAAGTCAATGCAGCTATGACAATTTACAGTCAGTTGAGGATCTACCCCATTTATCACTGAGCACCCTACACATAGGAACAGAGATCCTGGGGTTCACTCTGTCATCGCAGTATGTAATATAGAAGACTGTCAAATGGTGAGCAACAAGACAAGTTATTATCTTATGTTGTGAATAAGCAGATGAATATCTTCCTACCTAAAAAGGAAATATCACTTAAGAATCTTAGAGAACACAATGTTTACCCAGCTGTCTTTCTTTCAATATAGATAAAATAGCTATTCCAGATTTTGGTACTGGCGCTATGGAAAACTGGGGTCTGATCACTTACAGAGAAACAAACCTACTTTACGATCCCAAAGAATCTGCTTCATCCAACAAACAGAGAGTGGCAACTGTGATTGCCCATGAGCTCGTTCATCAGGTAGATTTTATTAAATGTTTAATGTTTTTAAAGCACTAGAAGCGCACAGTATCCGTACCTCATTTATGAAAATAATCAGCCATACATTTGGTTCCAGGTCTTCTAAGTAAGTTTAAACCTCACTTTAAAATAAGTGCACAAAGGCAATTCTGCTGTTAGAGTTTTACAGTACTGGAATTATTGCAAATGGACTCTTCTCAGAAAATTAGATGCTTAGGACCAGGTTTTCAGACAGCCTCTGAAAAATCTGCCAGCAACATCATCTCTCTCACATCCACCCACCCACATCATTTACATGTGCAGATATGTGATTTAAGCTTGCAAACGGATGCAACTAAACTCTGGAAACTGCTTGAAAATTTGGTCTATATAAAGGTAAATCAAATCAAGAGGAAGAAACTAAAAATACTTCCAGTGGTATATGAATCAGTACCAAATCACCGCTGTTATATGTAATTTCATAATACAAATGATTAATGTGAGTCATCATCTGAATTCCCATTAAAAATCTAGCTTTATGACAAATTCTTCTTCATGGCAATAGGAAGAATGTAAGCAAATGGAGGTACTGCATGAAGATTTGCAAAATTGTAATATACACTTATTACAGCGGCTAACACTTCATATTTAATGCTTACAATTATAGTGGTTTGGAAACATTGTGACCATGGACTGGTGGGACGACTTGTGGCTAAATGAAGGATTTGCCAGTTACTTTGAGTTCCTGGGAGTAAATGCTGCAGAAACTAGTTGGCAAATGGTAATTATTTCTCCACTATGTTTTTTATTTTGGAATAGAATGAAAATATGAGTCATGTCACAGACACTGAAAACAAGGACACATAGTGGATGCACGTACACTTAATTATTGTGGCACACAGATATACAGAGAAAGGAGAGACTTGAACAAATTGACTTGTGTGGTTATATACCACAGATCTCTATTGGTTGGACTGTGAAAGGACTTGCTGGGTTTCTAAATTGTTCCTGCTAACTAGGTTTTGGTCTGAAACTGGTCTATAAGACTTGCAAAGTTCTGCTCACCTGAGGAGAGTAATGTTTTGATGAGTAAAATATTAAACTTATCATAGTAAAGAATCATAAGTGGATTCTGAGCCTGGTCATGGCAATTTTGCAAAGTGGCTATAAGTCCTTCCTAAAAAATGGAGATGGAGAGTCTCCATTTATTGATTAAGAAGAGTTGAATAGTGTGTGTTTGGGAGGGGGGAGGGGTTACAGAAACACAATCCAACCTGGAATGTGAATCCCTTTGAAGTCTGGTGGATTGGTAAATGCCGGTTTAGGGTGAATTTATTCAGATCCAAACCTTTCTCTACAGCTTTGGTTCAATTGGGGGAAATCAGTTCTCCAGATCCAACTCCTGTAAGCGTTTTAAGCACTGTGACTTAGAACCATGCTCAGAGCAGGTCTAATCAAAATAATGCTTAAAACAGCAGTGACTGCAGGTGGCCTGTCTATCCTAAAGCTCCCAACATTGCTAATAGTGAAGCTTTATGATTCTGCAAGTAAAACCCACACATCTCCTGAGTGTGGTGTTCTTCCCATCTAGTGGCACCAAGACCACTTAGAGAGAGATTAATGAGTTCGCTCTGCAGCCTTAGCTAACAGACAGTGCATGAGCCAAAAGCCAACTAAGCTCCAGGGGTCCCAGGTTAGATCCTACCTGCCAATGACCAGGGTCTGTCAGTGTTACACAAGAAAAGGAAAGCAGGAGCTTATTTTACACACTGGGGATTAATAACTGCTTGTCTGAATTAGGTGCTTTTGTTGTCTGCCAAAACCGGATGCTGTGGCCCATATCTCCCAAATTAATATGAGACTCTACCTACCACATGCATTCCTACTTTCATTTGTATATAGAGGGGGGACTTTAGTTTGTTAAATTTTTATTACATTAAATACTTTCTAGCAAAATACTGATCACTGGCCCATTTACTTTAGCAGTGACCAGAGCATATCTGATACTTCAAAGCAAAGCAAAAAAACCAATATTCATTCGTGCAATGCTGTGCTGTACGTGGGGGAAGGATCCTTTCTTACCCTGGATTAATCTCTTTAATACCTGAAGTATGAAATTCCATTATTCTTACTTTAACATACATAACTACGTGTTATTATTGATCATGAAGTTATGTAGCCTCTTTTTAAATCTAGACACAGTATATAACTAAGGCATAGAGCTGTATATCAGTGAATGGCATAACAAAGTTATGCAAAACTTTAGTGGCACTCATCTATTAATCAAGAATTAAGCAAATATGGATCACAGGTTACTGGATCTGACAAAGGAAAAGGGAAAAAAAAACAGGGAAGAAGAAAGCCTATGTACTCCTCAACTTAACTTCTATATAGCCATCTGTGCTATGTCTCAAAGCTGAAATTGGTAATAGTCTCCCTTTTTTGCCTTGCTGAGCTTTTTGTGTTGTGAGACACATATGTTCAAACAGGATTCTGTAAGAGGTAATTTTATCATAAGAGGGAAAAATGTCCCCATCTTAGAAATATAGTGCTATTGCACAAGACATTCTGTAGAGGAGGTGAATTTTCATTCTGCATGCCTCCTCCATCCACATCCTCATGTACCAAAGGCAGATCTGAAGCTTCCATTAAAAGTTATAAACTATTTTTTCTTTGAATAAGAATTACAGTCCTGGTTTTGTTTCTGTTTACCAGCTTGATCAGGTGTTAATTGACGACGTGCTGCCTGTGATGAAGGATGACTCCTTGTTGTCTTCTCACCCTGTTGTGGTCAGTGTGTCATCTCCAGCTGAAATAACATCTGTATTTGATGGCATATCATACAGCAAGGTAGGAGAGGCCTCATATTATAATCTTAATGATGACAAAGAGGGTTTAAGTAGGAGACAAAAAACAATGTAGATCACAGACAATCAGCCTGTATCTGCACTAGCCTTTTTCTGAAAAGTTCCCCACCCTTACTAATACTGTGACAGGTTTCAGAGGGGTAGCCATGTTAGTCCTACATCAGCAAAAACAACAAGGAGTCTTTGTGGCACCTTAGTGACTAACAAATTTATTTGGGCATGAGCTTTTGTCGGCTAAAACCCACTTCATCAGATGCCTGGAGTGAAAAATACAGTAGGCAGGTGTAAATATACAGCACATGAAAAGATGGGAGTTGCCTTACCAAGTAGGGGGTGGGGGTCAGTGCTAACAAGACCAATTCAATCATGGTGGATGTACTTTTTTTACTGTATTTTTCACTCCATGCATCTGATGAAGTGAGTTATAGCCCACGAAAGCTTATGCCCAAATAAATTTGTTAGTCTCTAAGGTGCCACAAGGACTCCTCGTTGTTCTTACTAACACTGTTTCAGGTTACAGCAACTGTGAGAACAATAGTTTAGCCAGGCCTCGAGGAAGACATCAGTGTTCTGACCACTGTGCCATCTAAATCTGCTCACAGCATGTGTAGAAATGTGGGGATTAAAATGTTAGCAGCCTCTGGCACCTTGTCCACCCTACCGTTCCCATTGTCAATGATGGAATTACCAGAGCACGAGAAGCTAATTGACGTAGTGGTGGTAAGAATGGCCGCAGCCAGCCGCCCATCTAAGCCAGGGTACCTAATGTTGCTGAAACAGTGTTAATGGCAGTGGGGAACTTTTTAGACAAGGCCACTGCTTTTAGTGGGAGCAAGGCAAGGATTTGACCCAGCGGCTTGTTACTGCAAATTATTCCTGACATTTACTGTTTTTAGTATACTTAAACTGTTTAGGTTAACAACTTCTTGTACAACTCTACAGCTCTTTCCTATTTGATGGTATAGATAAGGTTTCCTCTAATCATTCAAATTCTTCATAGCACGCTACACTCCAAGAGAGCAGTTAAAGAATTCAGAGATTCCCAATGATTAATCGAAAATCTGATTTCAAAAAAATTTAGTAGGCTTAAGATTTTGAGTTGAATTCCTTAAATCCTTAGTGAACAAACTATAGACTGTGCTTTTGTATCTTTCCTTCAGAACCCTGTATGTAGAAATTCTAATGTTGTGTCTGATAATGTTACATCCAACCTATTCTTTCTCTCAAGGCTTCCATTATTATGCTAAGCAAAAATGTATCCTTCACTGATTTTAGCCTCAGCTATGACTAGAACAAAATCCTCTTTTGAGTGTTAGGTCTCTCTTTTTATTAGGTTTCAGAGTAGCAGCCGTGTTAGTCTGTATCCGCAAAAAGAACAGGAGTACTTGTGGCACCTTAGAGACTAACAAATTTATTTGAGCATAAGTTTTCGTGGACTACAGCCCACTTCACTGGATGCATAGAGTGGAACATATAGTGAGGAGATAGATATATATATACACATACAGAGAGCATGAAAAGGTAGGAGTTGTCTTACCAACTCTGAAAGGCCAATTAAGTTATTAGCTAGCCCTACACCTGAGTAGGCTATTTTTTTTTACAGCCTCCCCCTCCCTCCCCACTGTTAGCACCTGTACCCAACAATATAAGTCAGTATTTATTGCGTCATTAAATGTCCAGTAGCCAAACCATTAACCATTAGATAAATTGCCATTCTAGCAGCCCTGGTAAAACCAACAATAGCCAAGATATATAGAATAAAATCAGACACTCTGGACCTAAAGCTGATTTAAGTTTCACCAATGCAATGAGTAAGAGACACCTTCTTGTTTTCTACAACTTTTAAAAGGTACCCAGATGGTACTATACTGCATAAGAAACTGGATAGAAAACTCCCATATTTAATTCACCCTCCCCTTTGTGCTTACATAGTTGCCACAAAACTGAATATTTTAAGATAAACCACTATTCTGGAGACACTTGCAATGTTTAGGGATATATTTTAAATATTAAAACCTCTTATGAAATTCTATGACAGTTGACAATGAACACGCAATTTGGAACTCAGCATCAACTTAATCAGAATGTTTAAAAATGTTTATACAGTCTAAAGATGCGATGAATTTTTTTAGGGTCTATGGAGTCATCACAGCACATTCTGTAATTACATACCTGGTCAGGATCTGATTGACAGGGCACAACATAGGTAGAAAAGTCAAGTTAGGTAAAATGCAGTTTTGTCGCAGCCGTGTCAGTTCCAGGGTATCAGAGAGACAAGGTGGGTGAGGTAATATCTTTTACTGGACCAACTCCTGTTGGTGAGAGACATAGGCTCTGACTCTGTGGGTGCACTGGGGCTCAATCATCCCCCCCCAGAAAAATAGGGAGTGCTCAGCACCTGCAGATTAATCTTTCATGTGCCCCAGTGCCAAGACCATGGTCCCGCCGCCTGCTCCGTCTCAAGGCCCCATCCCCACTCGCATGCGGGAGAGGGTGCGGAGAGGAGCACCCACTGGTAAAACCAAAAGTCAGCGACTGTGGTGAGACACAAAAGCTTTGGAGCTTCCACAAAGCTCTTCTTAGGTTATATTTATGTGTTCTGATTAAATGGACATTGAGTTCCAAATGGTGAGTTGTCAGCTGTCACACACTTTCATAAGAGGCTTTCTTCATTATTTTGAGTGTTACCTGAAAGGAAGCAAACTAATCTTATCAGAGATTTACCTACAGACAATAAGAATAGTCAAGTTAAATCCACAAAGTGAGGGTACTCAGATTCAAGATAAATTAAATTCCTGGCTCCTGAAGAAGAGTTCTGTGGGAGCTCAAAAGCTTGTCTCTCTCACCAACAGAAGTTGGTCCAATAAAAGTATTACCTCACCCACTTGTCTCCCCATTAGATAAAAGACAGTTTAACCACATAATAGAGCTGGAATTAGTGACTCCACAGTTAAAGTTGTTTTGAGATTTGCACTTGAATTATTACACTCCATCTCTCTCACAGTTTAATTTAACAGTCAGTTTAATGCATTGTCTTCAGATAACAATTGAATTTTTCATAATATTTTTAGCTCTAATATTGATCATTTTTTTCCAGAGGAAATATTTTAAATAAGCTCTTTTTGAAGTAGTCTTGAGAGTCTCCATATTTTGGAACCCTGTGGTAATGAACTATAGGCACCAAAACTTCCAAATTTACACACATGTAACCTCACAATATCTCTGGCATTGGCTAACAGTTATAAGAATATGCTCGTAGCAAGTATGTTTACAAAAAATAAAATAGGGCAAGCTACTCAGCTGGTATAAATCAGTGTCAATTTATTGACTTCAGCTGAGCTATTCCAATTTACACCAAATGAAGATCTGGCCCAAATAAGAGAGAAGTTGTGCAAACAACTGGGTTTATATAACTTGTGTTCTTCTTTTCCATCATCCCAATCCTAAGGGGATAGCAAAAGGCAATCAGGAGTGTTGTGAGGATCAGAAACACAGTTTTACATTGTTTATAAAAGTGACTTTATAGTCTATAAAAGCAGCAAAGAGTCTTGTGGCACCTTATAGACTATCAGTTCTGAAGCTTGTCAACCTCTCCAATTTTTATAACAAAACTAGTTTTGCATTGGAAAAGAGACACCTGCTGGCCAGTTTGAGAACAATAAATTGGAAAAGAAAGTCTCCAAATTAAGGGTTTGTCTATTGCTGTTTGAAACCACTGCTCTATATCAAACCATGCTATGGAACTTTTAGTGTATGGTAGCACATCCACGTGGCCAGTCAACGTGCTGCAGGCTAGTGCACTGTATATTCATACCCTGGCTTGCTGTGCACTAAGTCTTAGTGTAGACAAGTCCTAACTGCTGCATGTCTACTCAATGTTAACAACCACTCCAGTGACGCACTGATGTGTCCAAATTGTCATCTCTAGTAATATAAAGAATGGAGTCAAGGCTTACTGAGGAACTGACATAAGTGCCTAATCCCATGGGACAGTGAGTTCTGTTTTGTTTTTTTAAACAGTTCAAAACATTTTTTCAATTATCCTTCTTTTCTGCCAGGAAAATAAAATTTACTAACCTTGAAGCTGTATGTTGGGTTTTACTTATTTTCCTTTCCTTCTTTTTGTGGCTATACCATTTTATCTCTTCCACCTAGGGTGACCAGATGTCCCGTTTTTAAAGAGACAATCCTGTTTTTTGGGACTTTTTCTTTTAGAGGTGTCTATTACCCCCCACCGCATCCCATTTTTTCACAGTTGCTATCTGGTCACCTTACTTCCACCTGTCTATTATATCCTCTGTCCATTTTTAATTCTCTTCTTCTACCTTGGTGTCTTCTCCCACCCTCTTCCTTTCCCAAGGTCCCTATCACACTTCATCTCCTCCTGGCCCCCCAGAAGTAAGTGTCACAGAGCTTGTCAACCTGCTTCAGATGCTGGTATTTTTATGCCAAGTCAGCATCCTAGCATAATTTAAGCCTTGAGAAGAGTCATTGTACAATCTAAAACTGCAGATTTACAGCATTATTAAGGCTCCTAATTTCTTAGTCAACGTCTCACAACAGGGTCTGAAATCATGGCAGGAGTGAGTGAGTGAGAGAATGCTCTGCAGAAATAAGGAACTCATTTTTTATCCATATAGATTACTTCTGTTTTTGCTAGATGGAATATTCACTCTAGTAAAGTCTTTTAAAGTAATGAGAATCTAGTTTTAAAAAGGGTGTGAAATGACCTTATTCCCTTTCTTTTTGTATGTAGGGAGCATCAATTCTCAGAATGCTTCAAGATTGGATTACACCAGCAAAATTTCAAAATGGATGTCAGGTATGTACTACAGTAAAACATGCCAGAAACAAAAATAAACCACATGTGGGAAAGGGAAAGATTTTACTCAGAAGAGTGAATGTGATACATTCGCTTTCTTTGTTCTCATTACGATTTCAGATAACTATATAACTCATTCCTAACAACATTTCTATACTAACATTTAGCCCAAATAATCTAAATTTTATTTTTTGCAGGATGTAGATACACTATCTCCTTCAACCACATCTGAGAAAGCTGTGTAGACAATAAAAGCTAGGTTACATGAATTCCCAGCATGATGGCACAGTTTGGTATTGATACAGAAGTTATGGAATCTTTTGCAATGGGAATAGGTAGCAATGTTAAATGGAAATTAATTCTCACAATGAATTGGAATTTGAACTGCAAGGTTGTATATGTGTTTGAAGGCCAGCCAGTGATGACCCTAGGCACATGATACCCTCCTGATTCCTCCTTAATACTCTATCCCCATGCTCTTATCTGTGTTAACTAGAACCTAGTCATCCAGCTACCAAAGCACTCCTGCATCTTCCTAACATCAAGTACCTCCAGACCATTCAGTTGTGCTATGTAGTTTACAGAAATCTACCTGAAAAGCTTTACAAATCTTGATTCACTTGGCAACTGCAAAAACTTGAAGCTGGCCCTGAGGCCACTACAGACAAAACTCCTCTTTCAGAGCAATTAGGGAAGCCAGAGCCTGAAAACAGAGTTACTCCGCATCTATCAATCCAGATGCATAGTGCTAATTTTCCCGGGGGCAGGGGGGAGCCCTCTTTTACTTTAACCCTACCAAGAGGCTAGGATACATGCTAAGTACCATACACACAAAAGAGAAAATTGCAGAACTTGGAGTCTTCTCCAAAAATAGAGGACATAACTGCTGTGCTCTGAAACCTTTAGATAATTAACCATGATGCCTTTGTTTCCTGGATTATTAAATATGTTCTTATCCCCACTCACCCATGCCAAACTCTCCCCCCTGCACACAAAACAGCCACCTCCTCCCCCCGCCCCCCCACATCCCCCAAGATCTCTGAGTTGCTACACTGGCATTTTTCAAGAAATCTTTCACCACGGAGCTAGTCCTCAAAGTGAATCTTCAGAATATGGTGATCGAGATGCCTGAGCCCAGTTTACACTAGTGCTGTCATCTCTGCTCCCAAGCTAGATATGGAGGGGCTGGGAGAACATCCTAGCTGGCCAGCTGACCGATTATATTGAAACCACAGCAAACACATTTTGGTACAATCAGCAAGGACAGTCCTACAAGATAGGAATATTCAGTCACACTCCACATTATAGGCACAAGCTGCTATGATAAATACTTCCTGCTTACCCACATCCCTATACAAGCACAGAAATAGCTGTGGCTGAGATTGAAACAAACAGCACCATTCTGTAGGCAGGCTAGGAAAGAAAATATCACGTACTACTTGATGTGTCGCAGTCTCAGTAGCACTGAACTGGGGGATAGCATATTTTAGCATTCAATATTTAAGCATAACAAGAAATCACTAAATAACTAATTTTTAGTTATCAGTTAAGCCTTTAAGAAGATTTTGATCACACAATGCAGTTATCCAAATTTTCATAGTTTAACTTTGATTTCCACTTTTAGACACCCCCAATATAACTCTTTTTGTGACCTATTTAATAAGACAGAAATGTACAATACAACTACATTTTGTCCACTCAAGTAAACAACAAAGAAAAGTCTAGGGCCCTCTCCAGGGATTAATACATTGCACATTAATGTATCATGTTGGAAAATACCCACTCCCTGTCTTAAGAATAGGCCTGTCCTTTGGGAAGTACTGAAACGTTTTTTGGATTAATATGGTTCCATTTGATTTATTGAAGGCACACACGACTGGGATGATGGGGAAACTTTATTCTACCCTTTCAAACATCTCATTAATGAGCAGCTGTGTTTTTGCTGATTCAGTTTGTTTTTAAATTGAGACATATAAATTAATAAAACTTTTATAAAAACAATGGACCCAGCTTAGCTTCCAGAAGGAAGAAGCAGCTGGTTCTCTTATGGACAGTGTATAAATTAAAATCACACTTCATCCTGGCTGACATTAAGCTCTTTCATGCCCCCCAAATTTTTACTAGGCAATAGTGTTTGTAAGTCATATGGACTAAAATTTTGACACTTATAATTCAGTGTGCAATAATTTCTCAATGTTTCTGGCTTTCCCAAAAGCAGAAGAGTGGAAGCAACTGCTCCCACCCTGCACTTATACAGGAGGAGTTGGGATATCTGTAAGCCTTGGTCCTCACTGGTGGTGGGGGGAGGAAATTTATATAAGTTACGCAACTGCAGTTATGTGAATAACATAGCTGAAATCAACGTACTTGATCGACTTACTGTGGTCTCTTCAGCATGGTGAGTCAACTGCTGCCACTTCCCCATTGACTCTGCCTGGGCCTCTCATGGTGGGTTGATTTATCGCATCTACACTAGATGCTGGATCGATTGCTGCCCACTGATCCGGCGGGTAATGCAGACATACTCTGAGATCTCCTTTTTAGAACAACCTGTGGACCCTGCATTTGGAAAGTGTTTCTACTTTTCTTCTGTGCAGAAAGCAGTGAAATAAACAAATGTACATCTCTCTCAAAGCCTTTGCGCGTTAAGAATAACACCATTCTTAGGAAGCTATTCTGCATATTAGTACTACAGATAACATTACAATATGTGCATTGTTTTGATAGGTGAGGAAGAATATGCAAATATTTAAAACATTTTCTTCTCTTTTTTTCCTAGAACTATCTAAAGAAATACCATTTCCAGAATGCAAAGACGGATGATTTCTGGGAATCCCTGGAAAAGGTATTGCCTGTAACAATTAACACCGTTGCTATTAAAGGTTTCTGTACTCATCCTACAGAGCAGGGTTTCCCAAACTTTTTCATATTGTGAACCTTTTTAGTAGAGAGATCATATCCCAGGCAGCCTCCCCCAGCCCAGCAAACTCCAAATCTCACCCCTCTAATAAATATAATACTCATTTTTTGCATGGAAAAATTGCTTAGGTGTGGGTTGGAACTGGAAGCAAGTGAGGGGGAACTGACAAAGCAAAGCAATCCACATACACAAGAAATTTCAGCCCTTCCAACCTATCGATCTGACCACATCAGTCTCACTTAAATGTACGTACACACACACACACACACACACACACACTCTCCTAACACGATTCTTTCTATAGTAGGGTTTTCTATAGCACTCATCACAACAGTATTTAAGCCAGTGGCTCTCAACCTTTGCAGACTACTGTACCCTTTTCAGAAGTCTGATGTATCTTTCATCTCACTTAAAAACTGCTTGCTTACAAAAGTATCACAGCAGACTATTATTGGAAAATTGCTTACCTTCTCATTTTTACCATTAATTATAAATCAATTGGAATATAAATATTGTACTTACATTTCAGTGTATAGTATATAGAGCAGTAAAAACAAGTCATTGTTTGTATGAAGTTTTAGTTTGCACTGATTTCACTAGTGCTTTTTATGTAGCCTGTTGTAAAACTAGGCAAATATGAATTGATGTGACCCCTGGAAGACCTCTGCATACTCCCAAGGGCATGTATACCCCTGGTTAAGAACCACTGATCTAAGCACTTAGTCTGACTGCCAGTTTAACTACCCTGGATCCCTACTGCTCCCTCATTTCCCACCAGACCTTGGTTCCTTCCTTCTCCCCAAGTTCTGGCTCTTTCCTCCCACCCTGCTCCCCAATTGCCTCCTGAGGCCCAACTGTTTTCTGCCTCCGCAAGTTCCCAGCTCCTTACTTGGACACCATATGCCTTCCTCTCCCCCTCCCCGACCAGGTTCCTGACAGCGATTTTACCCAAGTTCTGCATTAGTGTCTCATCCTGCTCTCCCCCTAGTCCCAGGCTCTTGCTTGCCCAGACTGGCTCTCTTCTTGTTCTCTTCTCCCTCTCTGCTGCTCACAGTACCTTCTGGCCCTGGAAAACACCTTAAACCTGGCTCTTTTCCATCTAGCACATGGTGGGTTGAAGGGGCACTGGTTAAGTCCCATGGCCTCAGTCTGAGAGGCAGCTGCACTTGAGTTTGTGGGTAAAGAGGAAAGGAGGGGGCAGCTCCACCAGCAGTCCCTAGTGCTGGCTGCTCCTCCTTCCTTCCATCAGCACCTACCTGAAGCTGTCTGGAGAATGGAGCCAGCAGCTCAGCTCTCTTCAGAGCACCTGGAAGGACTGGCTTGCAGACCATAGTTTGGGAATTCTGCTATAGAGGAGAGTCACCAGTAGTGCTAGAATCTCATCTAGTCTTTCCTGTGTTCTACTCCCTCCCCAGAAGGCAGCAGAAGAGGAAAATTGTTTGAGCTTGAAGTATGCAGAGAGGAGCAAGCCACAAGGGCAGGGAATATTCTTTGCCCCTCCTACTGCCTGAACCCTGACCTAGTTTAACTCTGTTTGCTTTAAGAGTATTTAAAATATCTCTGTTGACAGCTCATTACTTTTCTTCTGTTACATGCACCATGAAAGAGTTTAACAAGTAAAATATTTTGAGCCAATCTTGCTCTCTTATTTGCTGAATTGTTAGGAACAAAGCCCTAACATTAATGAGGGAAACCTGTTCCCTTTCTGGTCTCCCAGCCTCTCAGCATGAGAGTTTTATTCCCTCTTCAATCTGATTTAGCTTTCTCAGTGTGACCATCTGCTATTATTCTTAGGCAAGTGATAAGCCAGTGAAGGAAGTGATGGACACCTGGACCAGGCAGATGGGATACCCTGTATTGAGTGTGGAAGCTAATTCGAACGTCACACAGAGACGTTTTCTGTTGGACCCCTCAGCAAATTCTTCTGAACCGACCTCTTCACTAGGGTAAGGTTTTACTGTATATGCCTGTCCTGTAGAAAAACAGCAGAAAGAGAGATGCTGTAGATAGATATGCTCATATGGATTCTCTCTCTCTCTCTCTCTCACACACACACACACACACTTCTCCCTATCTTGAATTTACAGTTACCTCCCAAAACATGTAATGCAACATATAGTAAATGTAACGTCTAAAGGAAGAGGTATGTGGTGTAACTTTGGATGCGTGGTACACACCACCCACCCCATGCTTGAGTCTAATCAACTCTGCATAACTTTGCTTTATGCCAAATAAAGTAATCTGAGTAACAGACAAGACTGGAAATGAACTGAGTTCTTGGGAGACCAAGTGGAAGAGGTCTCAGGGGAAACCCAACAACCAGTAAATTACAAGAAAACTTAACAAGATGCTGTATAATAACTCCCTACACCCAGGACAACTACTGCATTAGCTATGTGTGTCTCAGTGTAGAACACCAAATATCTAAATTCAAAAGGAAGAAGAGGAAGGGAGGACAAATGATATGGAGGACTGGGCATAACGGAGATCACAGCAGTTTCAGTTATATATGGATATTTTTTCAATATTTCTGAGTGAATTTCATAATGGTGGAAGATGCCCTATTTACAGCCCTGGAGACTTTAGCCACCAAAACAGGTACAACCACGGACAGAACAATGCAACCTTCCCCATGCTGCCCCGCAAGTGTGTCTCAACAATAATCCCCAGAACACCATCAGTAAAGGCAAAAGAGCAGTTCTGTCCCCATGTCCATACAATTCTTGCCTTTTCTGCTTGAGACTGCCAACAAGGCTGCCAAACAGTGTCAACTGTGATGGTGGTTTTGTGAAGTGGGCACCACTGGGGCTTGGACATTGGCCACCAACTAATTTCACACAGATCAAACAGCCATCAACCAGAAAAACCACTTATGGTCACTAGTGACCTGGTCTGGATTTGAACGGAAAAAAAAAATTCATTTTTGCAAATTCTACCTCTGTGCCATATAGAAGATGGTATTCAATTAACAGCTCCTTACTGTTCACAACGTTGGCTCATTGCATTATGCTCAGAAGGGGGTGAATCCAGCAACCCAGCTTTCCTCAGATAATCAAAGGAATTAGAGCACCACGTTCTTGGTGTTATTCATGCTTTTAATGTAAATCCTAAAGCAAGTCCTGCCCTAATCAGCCATGTACATAGTGAACTGCTCCAGTCATTCCAGAAACAGTTGCATCTCAGTGGTGGGGGAAATTAGTTCTACATAAAATTTTACTTATCAAGTGCTTAGGGATAAAATGCACTTATATAATAAAACCCTGATATTATCTTCATTGGAATAGGTTTTATCCCTTGCAAAAGATCCAAGCGCACTCTGTACTGTACTGCAAAACTGTACTCCCTCCCCCAGCCAGCATTGATGTGGGAGAGGAGACTACTAGGGCCTTGCGCCCCCCAGTGGAACTTTGACAGCTCAGCTCCAGGTCTGGGGTTGTGACTAAGCTGTGAAACAGAGAGTCTAATAAAAGTTTTTTTCTCTGAAGCCTGCAGGGATGTCTCCCTAGATGGCTACAGTGCCCTTGTTCTGACAAAGTCCTGTCCTGGATATTAACACTCAAAAGAGAAATACAACTTCAAGAACTCATGTTTTTTAAATAGTGCTGCTAGGCAAGTATGTGGCTGCAATATAGCATGTCAGGAACACATCCTCAATAGGATATGGACATTGTACTTAATGCCCAAGGAAGTATGGTACATGATCTCAGGAACATATAAAAACACTAAAGGAATATCACTCCACTAAGTGCATTTACAAAACAAATATTAAAAACTCTTTTATCAGCTTTCTCCTGGAGAAATGCAACATCCAGGCTTTTGGCCAAGCAATAACCCTTTTAAACTCCATCACAATAATTCTCCAAAAGATAGCTAATAAAAGTAAGAAATGTACAAATCTGTTAAAATATTTTTATTTAAAAATATAAAACAAGAGCTGACCTTTCTCCTGGTAGGTAGCAAAGAGATATGACTTCCTTCATTTTCTTACTTGCTAGAATGAAGTTGTTGTTCCTTTGATTCTGGGTTCTAATGCAGTAGAGTCAGAAGAATGACGCGTTTTTGTATAGTGTTTGTTGCCATGGTAACTAAGATGATAGAAAAACATCTCTGGGCTGGATATTGATACCCTTGCATTATATAGTACCTTACTTCCCAACTGCTCCCATTGATTTCAATTAGACTTATCAAGGAGTAAGATACTACTCAGTGTGGGTAAAGGTATATCACAATCTGGCACTCAGGGAGGGAGGGAGGGACGAATCAATATGGTCTAAGAGAAGAAACACAGGATTGGAACAATCAAGAGGTCCTGAATTCTAATTCTGCCTCTGACACAGATTCGTTGTATAGCCCTCAAAGAAACACTTTCTATTTCAGTTTTCCTTATCTGTAAAACAGGCATAGTAATCTTTAGCAATTTACCACACAGGGGTGTTGTGAAGGTTAATTGGTTAATGTCTGTACAAAACTTTGAACATGTAAACCTCTACATTAATGCTAAGGTCACCCATCCACATATAATCATGCTTCATTAAATTAAATGCCTTGTGATCTACTAGATTAACATGATATGATACAGAAATACTACTTGACAAGAATATATTTCCAACTGTGTATAATTACAATAAACATATTTGCAGTATATAATGGTACACAGAACTTAGCTAGTCCACACAACACTCCTCTGATATTAGGTAAATATCATTCCCATTTGATAGATGGGGAAACCAAGGCACAGAGACATTAAGGCCCTCATTCAGAAAGATATTTAAGCACATATTAACTTCAAGCATGTGACTCCTTCCGTGGATTTCTGAAAAATAGCGTGGTCAATGGAACTATTCATATGGCTAAAGTTTGGCATGTGACTAAATACCTTGCTAAATCAAGTCATAAGTTACTTGCTTAATACCACACACAGTCAATGCCAATGACAAAAACTCAGTAGTTCATAGCTCCCAGTCCTGTGCTCAGTCTGCCAGAGTCATGGCAGAAATTATGTATATTTCATAGTTTTAGGGACTAACTGCTGCTATTCTCCATATTGAAAAAAGGAATGCTATCAGGTACTTCAAACCTTTTATTTTAACTTAGAAACAGAATATTGTCATATATGCAGTATTTGTCCAGTAAAAATAACCAAGTATCTATTTTACCTTGCCTGTATCCAAAATTTTTATAAACTGGTTTTACCAGGAAGATATACTAAAAAGTTTTTAATATATTTAAATAATCAAGCTGTCGGTAAAAGACCAAAATTTGTTATCTGGGGTATTTAGTCATATATTAGTGGATGTCTGGATATAGCTACACAAGTACGTATATATTCATAAATTGACTATGAAGTAGTAAGTTTACACAGTGCCTAGCACAATAAAGCTGGAGTCCATAGGTGCCACAGTACATGTATTTATTAATCATAATAATAATTGATAAAATGTTTTAAATGTGGTATTTTAGGTTCTCTTTCAAAAGTTGTTTATATTTTCATTTAAAATCATTTCAGTTACACATGGAATATCCCGGTGAAATGGCGTGCTGGGACCGAAGTAGATGTCACATTCTACAATAAGTCAGAATCTGCAGGTAAACTTCAGTAATGTTTCATTTAAGAATAACAGTAGGCTCAATGTGACAATCACGCAAAGCTTTAAAAATATCCTTAGTAAGAACTGAAAAGTAATTAACTTTTATGCGCTTCAGTGCTCGAAACACACTGCTTGAGAATAAAGGAGTTAAGGTCCTTCCCTGGAATGAGAATAAGCCCCTCCCATAAATAGGATTATGCTAATTAAGTCCTATAAGTAAACTCTATTTTTATTTATTCACACAATATGACACTCAGCCTATTATAAAATTGGTCACTTGGTTTAGAGGAATTTTGGGCACATCAAAACAAAGATTTCCATTTAATTTTAATGATAGCATGTGTATGTGCAAGGCCTGCATATTCAAACATTTAAGATATGCTTAAATTCATCCCTACTCATAGCTAAGCACATGCAGGTGCTTTTCTAAGCATGCTGTCCCATTGATAGCAATGGGACTTAAGTATGTGCTTTCCTGAATTTCAACCTAAGGAAGAAGCTGGATCTGTATGCTGATAAATACATCTTTTGCTGTGATAGGTGGCAGTCTGGACTCACTTAGTTTAGGTGGAGGGAGCTGCAGTACCCTGTTATTTTGGAGTTGGCTGAAGCTATTTGCTGCTCAAAAAATCCAAAGAGATGTCCATGAAAGTTTTGGTTTTTTTCCCAAAAATTCAAAAAAAATTTCTACTGCTCAACAAAATTTCAAAATTCAGAAGTATATCACCAGCTCTTCTATTCTCTTTTTGCATTTAGCACTTGCCTCCCCCTTTTAGTTTAGTTTTTTTTAAATTACTTTAAAGTTTGTGTTTAATTTACTTGCATCAGAGTCTAGGATGAAAATTAAACCTACCCATTATATTATGATGCATAACAGAAAATTGCATGAAAGAATTTTCTCTCACCACTCTCCCCATCACAACGCAGGAGGCTGAGAGTTGTCCCAATGAATTAGAACAGTCTTTTGAAATACCTTGCACGGTTCATCCATAGTCAGAAATACTATTTACTAAGGGCTAAGTCAATACGCATTGAAGTAAAAGGCTTCTGCTTCAGATACTGGAACAGGCACTAAGTGAACTTTCAAAACTGCTGACCACAGTGGGAGAAGTTTAACTTTTGAGAATGGATCCTCCTCCTCAAGGGTTAGGCTTCATTCTGAGTTTCCACGAACCTCAAGATTTGAGTAAGGGTTTGGTTTATTTTGTGATTTAATTAATCTGTAGTTATAGGAACTGAGTCAAGAAAGAGGAAGGGAAAAGAGATGCATGGATATAAAATGGAAAAAACATGCAGAGAATAAATAGGTAAAATATAAAGTCAGATTAATACAAACCATAACACTGAGAACTGATAGAAACTTTTGGAATAAATATTAATAGGAATATTTTTATGATTAAGTGTTTGCTTCAAAAAGAATTATTTCCTTTATGCTTATTCTAAGTACAGTAGTTTCCACTTAATAATGAACATTTGCCTACAGATTTCACACTGTTACCACAATTATTTCCTATTCTAAACTAACAGCTGCATCAATATCTTTACTCTCTGCCATTTTAGTGCAACCAACCTAGAATTAAGCTTCGGGTCCTTTGTGGATATGAGTTAAAAATCAAACATGACTTTTGGAGTGAATGTATTTCCAATGAGCACGCTCCCCCACCCCCGCCAGGCATGTATTTATATGCACATACATTTTTCATTAGTATTTGTTTACAACCACAGGAATTACTATAACACCCAGCAACCCTGATTCTTTACTGAAAATAAATCCAGACCACATTGGGTTTTATCGTGTAAATTATGAAACACAAACTTGGAACGACATAAGCAGCTTATTGGCTATCAACCATACGGTGAGTCTGATGAAATTAATTGGATTTGGTTGTAAACTGGTTGGTTTCTGGGATCTACTGACAATTGTTTCTTCTACAAAATATAAACTTTTTTTGCTCTCTTTTTCTTCCTCCCCTCGTGCAGTCTTTTTCTTCCACTGATCGTGCTGGCCTTCTGGATGATGCGTTTTCTTTGGCAAGGTAGGTTTTATAGTGAAACTAGCACATAATAGACCGGGGTAGGCAAACTATGGCCCGCAGGCCACCAGTCAATTTAATCCAGCACTTGAGCTCCTGCTGGGGAGCAGGGTCTGGAGCTTGCCCTGCTCCCACACTCCAGCCAAGGAGTGGGGTTAGGGGCCGCTCCACATGGCTCACGGAAACAGCGGCATGTCCTCTCTTCGGCTCCTACGTTTAGAGGCAGCCGGGGAGCTCCGCATACTGCCCCTGCCCCAAGCACTGCTCCAACAGCTTCTGTTGGCCACGCCTCCATGTAGGAGCCAGAGGATAGACATGCCGCTGCATCCGGGAGCTGCTTGAGGTAAGCACTGCCCAGAGCCTGCATCCCTGAGCCCCTCCTGTGCCCCAATCCCCTGCGCCAGCCCTGAACCCTCTCCCGCCCTCTGAACCCCTTGATCCCAGCCCAGAGCATCCCCCACACACACCTCAACCCCTTGCCCCAACCTGGATCCCCCTCCTGCACCCTGAACTCCTAATTTCTGGCTCCTCTCCAGAGCCCGCCACCCCAGCCAGAGCCCCCACTGCCACCCCCGGGCCCCACCCCAAGCCCTGATCCCTCTCTGGCCCTCTGAACCCCTTGGTCCCAGCCTGAAGCACCCTCCTACACTCCAAATCCCTCATCCCCAGTCCCACCCCAGAGCCCGCACCTACAGCCAGAACCCTTATCCCTCCCACACCCCTGCTTCAGCCTGGCGTCCCCTCCCGCACCCACAGCCAGAGCCCTCTCCGCCTCCTATACCCCAACTGCAATTTCATGGGCATTCATGGCCCACCATACAATTTCCATACCCAGATGTGGCCCTTGGGCCAAAAAGTTTGCCCACCCCTTATAGACATTTCAAAATAGCTTTCATGTCTTCACACTGCTTATTATATTGGCATTCTCTGGGTTTGGATGGTAAGAATGAGAATTTTTAAACTAAACTACAGAAAGAATTAGGCCTTGGTTTGTCTTTAGTAGCCTTTTCTTCTCTTACATTTTCCTCTATAAGGAGCAAATTCAAATGTGTGTACAGCTCTTATTGATACCAGTTAGAGTTGGCCTGACCTGTCCAGTATTAGGGTCTGATCCTGAATCACTGAAGTTAGTGGGAGTTTTGCCATTCACTTCAATGGGAGAAGGATTTATTTTCTCTCTCTGCCTGCAGAATTCTTGGTATTTTGAGCTGGGTGTGGATGGCAAGGCAATGACCGAAGTGTTCCAGCTGAAGCCATGTTCCCAGAAGAAACCAGGTGTCTAAGGAGAGTCACAGAGAGTGTGTCCCTCTGTGTATATGTCTCCACAGATATCCCAGAATCCACCAGATTTCTTTCTGAATCTTGAATTAGGACAGTTAATGAGGCGTAACTTCTTTTTTGGTCACACAACTACGTGTACCTTTTCCAGATATATTTGGTGAATAAAAGCAAGTAACTACACAATGTTGATTGCCCTAGAATGGTAATGAGAGCTCCTTCAGAGCTGCTCTGCTCTTGTATGTGACATCTAATCATAATAAGCCTTCAGAACTTTCTTTGGAAAGTGCCTCCTGTGTATGTTCCATAACTTTTCCCCCAAGTATATTATCTGAGCCCTTTTAAAGAGCACGGTGATATAATAATCTCTTTAGCACTTTAATTGCTGCTATCACACAATACAGACAATTCGTTTTGCCTTGGGATGAAGTAAAGGGCTCTTGTGGGAGTGCAGTTGAGTAGCTGTGTATAAAAAGAGATAAACACTGTGAGAACTGGAAGGACTGTTGATAACAGAGTTCCATAAAAAGTCAGGAAAATAGAGATGGTTTGGGCCTGGTTACTAAACCTATTAAGAATGCAATTGCATAAGCAAAATATATGCACAATTTTGCATTCAATTTACTTGTAGTTATTGCAATTGTGCATGCAAGGGATTATTTATGATCACTTGTTCCCACATGACTGAATTGCACACATAGTCACAGCAAGTGTGCACAAATTGTACACCTAATTTGTTTAAAAATCAAACCCTTCACGTTCAATACCATGTACAATACAACCCCCCCCCATAACATGTATGTTTAATAATCATGAAATCTTATAAGTTAGATATTTAGAGCTAGTTTGTCCCTTCTGTGAGACTCACATTACCAAATATTCTATGTCACTAATATTCTGCATTACAAATACTAGCTATCTTCACAACAACCCTTTAAAGTGGGTAAGGATTAACATCCCCATTTTGCAGATAAGGAAACTGAGATACACAAGTGTTAAGGGATTTGCTAAAGACCAAACAGTGAATTGATGCTATTAGAATTTATGGCTTTCTGGCTCTCAGTCATGTGATCAGACCACTAGATACCCATTGCTTGGGCAAATACAAACTTACAGCCAGAGTATGAATCCCTTACTCCCACTGGTGAACAGTTACAAAAGCAGTCCCACTGAACTCATTGGATTTTTCCCCAATATTAAAATTATTTCCCCATGTTTAGATCTTCAGTGTTTATTTCTGTGTCATAAAAAGATTTGCAAGCCAGTCTGTATTCCTGGATCTGCCACTAGCCTTCTGATTAACCTTGGGCAAGTGACTTTAACCACTCTATGCCTCAGTTTCTCCAGCTGCAATATGTAGATAATGCTACTGACTTTTTTTAAAGTACGTTGAGATTTACTGATGAAAAGCACTGTTAGCCCTAGGTATTATTGTAATTACTTTCTGATTTGAAACAACCTCCTCTAGTAACACATACTCAGAATATATTCAGCAGATCTTCTGCATTTTACTGTAAATTGATAAATCTATAGCCAAATACTTTGAGCAGAGAAAGCTAATCCTTAGATGAGCTATGTATCCATTGTGCCGCTGGGACATATGCCCCACAGCACTGTGGATGAAATTTACAACACTTCCATGACTGCAATACAATTAAAAAAGTGTGTGATTTTCAGCTGTCCCATCATAACATAAAATCTCCAATACATGCTAGTGCAGGAGAGGGGGGAAAATCGAGAGTCTACATTAAAAGAAGGTGTACAGAAGCAAACTTTTATACAGGCCTGGACAGTTTCACCATGTAATAGGGAGGGAGAGATGGTTCTCCAGAATAGGTTATGAAGTCAATCAGGTTATCACTAAAGCTGAGTGAAATTATTTTTTCACAGAAACTTTTTCCAGTGCTGGGGGGAGAGGGAATAGATTCAACCTGAATTCACAAAATGTTTCAGCTCACCTGAATTTGCCAAATTGTTTTGATTGGAAAAAAAGTCTGAAGCATCAATCTGGTCAACCGGAAATGAATTTGTCTGATGTCTAACCCCCTTATGAACTGAACAATTGCTGCTCTCCCAACAGCACCATGCTGAATGGTGGTGTGCTTGCTCTGCCTAGTCTATTTTTAGACCAGTGCCTGTTCCATAATATAGCACATTCCCAGGGAGGAAAGGAATAAGAAAGCCACAGCAGCCCCCAACTCCTACTGTTTGGGGAGGAGAGAGGAAATGTTGCCCCTGTTCCTTCCTAGAGGAGATCAGTTGGTTGGCTCTCCAGAACCCCTAATCAGCCCTATCCCATGTCAGCATGGCAGTGGGGAGAAGAGGGAGACAAGGAAACTTCTCCCAACCATTTTCACAGAAACTGGAAAAGAGGACATTGCTTGTTTGGGGGCCCACTCCCCATCCTTCTCTCTTCCTATCAGAGAAGAGGTAGACTGGGTGTAGTATATGATTGAGGAATAAATGATAAGTGATTTAGAGGACAGAGAGAGAGCAGGGAAAGTGATTGATGGAGAGGGAAGAAGAAATTAAACTAAGGTAAACAGACACTGAAAAAAGTAGAAGGCTGATGTCTAACTTGACTCTTCTGAAATTTAGATTTGAACAAATTTGCTTCTAGAGAGGCACATGCTCCTGAAGAAAGTCCCTCTGCTTCCTACAGATTGTACAATGGAACCAGTACATCGTCCTCAAAAAAACTAGACCATTTCCAAAATATACAAGCAAGTTTTAAAATTGCATACAATGAATTCCTTTTGAAAAGAGCTTCTCACAAGAATGATGCAGCCATGGAAAGTGGTTACAATTAACACGCAGGACATTAGACTTCTCTGTGTGTTCTAGTTACAAATGAGGCAGGACGTGTAATGTTGTGTCAATTGTCTCTCATCCTTCTTTAGGGCTGAACTTTTGAATTATGATGTTCCACTGAATCTAACAAAATATCTACAGGATGAAGGAGACTATTTACCTTGGCATAGAGTTATATCAGCTGTATCTTACCTCAGAGACATGCTTGGAGATGATACACAGCTCTACCCCAGGTTTAAGGTGACGCAACCAATGAAAGTCTTGCTTATAATCTATTAATCCAGTTCAGGGCTATAACAATGATAGGATTGAAGGCTGAGTGACTTTCAAAGTTGCTGAAGCTGTTTTAGTTAATTTCAACTTTAAAAGATGTATATTATTTATAATACTCAACATATATTTTGCGAGCTGATTTATATAGCCCCATGAATTATACAGATCCACAGACTGGGACTATATACTGGAAATAAAATTGGAGTATTCCCAGTTATAGTTGCCACCTATTTTGATTGCTCACTGTACAGTTATTTTTGTGCCAGGGCTGTCTGTGTATTATAAGCAGGATTGTTGAAGATAGCAAAACTTTTGATGCCTTACCTACACCGTGAAAGGTAACCGTGTCTCAGTCAGGTTGTCAGCAATCATGATATCTGACTGGGGGTTGAACATACTTCAATAGTCAGCACAGATAAGCACGAACTGTAGTCAGCATTATGTCAGGGAACCAAGTTGAGCAGAGCGTGTCCTAATTTACACTGGTGGTTATGTTATCGTAGTGTAGACAAGGCTTGAGGCTGATGGGACATCTTCATGTTGTGTCAGTGCATCATAACAGTGCAAAGCAAAGGTGCAGTATGATGTTTACATCCTTTCATGACAAGGTGACTTTGCTGAAAGTTTTTTTTTCGGGGGTATGTTGTTACTGGAATTTAAAAAAAAAGGCAAACTATGAAGATGAAAACCTTGTTACATCATGAAACCCATAAGGGTAATCAGAAAATCTCTTTATTTCAGGCATACTTTCGCAGTCTGGTTAAACCCATTGCAAGTCAGCTGGGTTGGAACGATGATGAAACTGGAAGCCATGTGACGAGGTTAAGAATTTATTGTGTAAGAATTTATTATATATAGACTGAGATTGTAGAACACTAGGAAAAACTCCCTCTGTCTCTCTCTTTTTTTTTTTAAAAGGCTTCTTCGTACAGCTGTTTTAGGATTTGCATGCAGCATGGATGACCAGGAAGCTTTGAACAATGCATCTAGCTTATTTGATTCCTGGTTAAATGGAGCAAGGTGAATATTCATGGTTTTTGCATTGAGTTAAAAGTACTGTGTATGGTATTATAATGCAACTCAAAAAAAGGTGACAACCATAATATATTTTTTTATGTTTCTTAGTCCACCTGTAAATCTCCGGCTCTTGGTATATCGCTATGGGATGCAGAACTCCGGCAATGAGACATCATGGAACTATATGTTTCAGAAATACCAAAGTACTTCATTAGCTCAAGAAAAAGAAAAGTTGCTCTATGGTCTTGCATCAGTGAAGAACATCACCCTTTTGGACAGGTTGCTGAAAATATGCTGAAAGAGTTATTTTCCTTCCCCCATACACCCGCCCACATTATCATTGTTGGCATATATAAAGTATGATATAGAACACAGCAGATTGTCAAATGCTGTCACTCTTGAGTAGCCCTCCCTGAAATTATACTGCCAGTAACTAGGCAAAGTGATTGTTCTCTTGCTTGAAGGAATATGGTCAGGTGATGGTTTTTATAGTTCTTGCAAGCATAGAACTACCCTAATAATTACTACTTCTATCAGGGCAGTATCCTCCAAGGTCCCAGTTGGGATCTGGGCACTATTGTCCTAGCACATAAAATGACAGTCCTTGCCCCAAGAAGTTTACAATTGGGGACAAGATTAAACAAATGAGCGTAATTAACAATAGGAAGAACTAGAAGAGAGGGGATGAAGGAAACAGTAATATGGATATGTGGTGACCGAGGTTAGCATTGTGTATAACGTCACAGGTACACATCATTTAAGGTCATTTCGTAACTAACCCTACACAGTCATTGCTTCTATGACTAAAACATGGATTATTCAGACAAACCCAAATCTGCAGAGCAAAAAACAACAACAACGACAACAAATCTGCACTGTAGGTGCACTCACAGGTGGATTTTGGCCCTTCTCAGAACCAACTTTATTAGTGAAATAAAGGAAAAAAAGAACGCACACCACTGAGAAAGCTGGCTGTGCACTCAGCCACTTGTTTATGGAGCTGAAGAACAGAACCTTCAGCCTCAAGTTATAGTAGCTGCTACTGTACATTGCAGCTAGGAGTAGCTTCCTAATATTGTCCTTAAACGTGTCTATGTGACAGTGAGTCCACCCATTTTATGGACCTATTGGTCACACCCCTGACCTACCACATTATAGACCTTCTATAGTTCACAAGATTTCATCCTATTAGATAAAGGAACTTTGACCTCACTCACTGGGATAGAAAACGGACAGATTTAGGGTAAAATTTTCAAGTGAACTAGGAAATCAATGGGAAGTAGATGCCTCAATATCGTCGAGGATCTGGGTAGTAAACCCTGCTAATTTTCAGTGAGAAGCCTGGGACTTACTTTATGCTGGGGCTCAGCTCCAGCATCTCTTCTGGTAGGCATATGTGCCAGGCATGACTTTGCAAATATGGTGCATACAAGGTCATAATATGTGGAAGATGCCATAGTTATTACTTGAGCCCAGGCACCTTTAAAAAAAAATGGAAACACTGGCAATGTCTACATGCCAGTTGCTTTTGAAAAAAATCTTATTCTTACTAGGTAATCACATTTTAGACCAGTCTATTTCATCCTTAAAATGGTCTAGAAAAAATAAGCCTCTACTATTAGATTTTCCATAGTAAAATACAAATATTTCTGCAGATGGTTTAGGTTGGTCTTAGCAACTTGAATAGTTACTTTACAACTCACTTTTCACAGTCTTTAATGAAAGATTTTTAAAAGTCTATTTAATTGTTTCCCATATGGTTTCTCCTAGGTATCTAAAATATATTTACAACACCAGTCTTATTAAAAGTCAGGATGTATTCACTGTCCTGACATACATCTCCTATAACAGCTATGGCAAAACCATGGCTTGGGACTGGATACGGCTCAACTGGGAATACTTAGTCAGCAGGTATGTTAACATCCTTTGAACGTTTTACACTTAATTCCAAGTCTCCTGCTCTTTATTTTCTTATCTCACCTCACTTTAGTCTCTCCACACAGTCACCATTAGGTGCAGAAATACATTAATCCATTTCTCCTAATGTGAAGCAAAACTTGCAAATATCTTTGGGTTTACCCATTTCCGTGGAAGCAAACGGCTCTAAGAAGCAACTCCTTTGGACAGAGAGAGCTGAAAATGTTTTAAATATTATTGCAGCCTGTGGTGAAAAAAAATGAGTTTCTGCCAACTTGAAAATCCTATACTAAAGTTCCAGTCTGAATCAAAACTTTCTGAGAGCTAAGTAGCACAGTGCAGTTTGATTGTTAGTTACCTGCCTCTCTTTTGGACGAAGTAGCTACCTGTCAGATCTTTGAAACACTGCATAACATAGGAAGCACATTTATGGCCTTAGTTCAGCAAGTTACTTTAAAGTCAGGCAGGTTTTTAGCATGTGAATAATCCCATTGGTTTATGGGAGACCAGCTTTTCTGAGACTCCAGCCATTAACATTTGATCCTGAGAGATACTGAGCACCCTAATCTGCCACAGCTTTCACAACACTCAGCTCCTTGCAGACTAAAGGCTATATAAGGCCCTCCACACCACTTAAGCTACTGGTGGAATAACTAAACAAACTTCAGAGGGAGCTGGCACGCCAGCTCATCAGAAACTGTTGCAGAGGCTAGCAATAATTCCATGGATTCAGTGATTAACACCCATGCAAGTGGTCTGAAAGGGCTGCACCTGGTGGGACAACCAATAGGCTTGAACAGCTACAGAGAAAATACATTGTAGCCCAGTGCCCTAGGAAGATTTTGCATTCCCCTCCCCTCCCCCCGCCCATCCCTCCAAAAAAGAATTTCCAGTCATTTCACCCACATAGACACTGCCCATTCTGGTTTTCTGCAGACATATTGATGGTCACCCTTAGTGAATTGTGATCTCTCCCACACTAAGTTGTGACAGCACCAGAAGAATCAGTCAGGAAGCTTTTTGCTTTAATATTTACTCATAAAAAGCCAAGTATTTTTCTAGAAAAAGGAGAGAGAAAATACAGGACAGTTTCCTAGAGGTGTGCTATATTATGGTTTGGGCTTTACGAACCATATATCTGTGTGGTAAAGAATTGCAATATGAATTTGAGGAATAAAAAGATGTAGATAAAGCAGTTAAGACTTATTCTACAAGGTATATTTCTATCCCTAAATGATCATTAGCAGCCAATGCCAAGAGAGAACTGTAGCAAGTTCCATAGAGTTATGGGAATGTTCTTCTATGGAGTCTGCAGTGGTCAATTCCCAATCTGGCCTAATACAGAATATTCTCTTTATTCACAGCAATCTACAATGAGGGGTCTTGTAATTTTCTTATACCCTCTTGTAATAACAATGTAATCAGCTTCCGGCTTTGCTCCTGTCTATTCACACTGATTCCTGAGGTGCTCTTTCACTCCTACTACTAGAGTAGGACATTAGGAAGGGAATCTAATTGAAACTCACATGAGGGCATAGAATCACAATAAGGCTGCCAATTTACAGAGGTCCTCTGGCCATACACAAATTTTAGCTCCACAGAGGGACAAAGACATGAGAGGGCGTTGTAATGGAAATTTCTCTCAAGGGTTGGCTTGATTCCAGGCAGAAGACACCATTCTTTGAATATGTTTACATCAGAGATCTCACCAGGTATAGCTAAACTACAGAATAGTACAAAAATCATACAATATGCTTTTTCAAATATTTCTGGTAATATATTGAAATCTGGGGCAACATCTATTTCGTGATGCTAAAAGATTAAAAACTAAAATAGTTTAACAATAAAGGAACAAACACTCCAAAAAAAGCAATATTATTTTTAAATCAACTACTATTTGTTTTTTTCAGATACACTATCAATGATAGATATCTTGGTCGAATAGTATCAATAACCCAAACATTCAACACTGACCTTCAGCTTTGGCAGGTATGGAGATGATGCCTAGAGTCATTTTAAGCCACTAAGTTATAAGATCTTCCTCTGCTGGAAACTTGACCTTTTATTCTCTAAGATGCCTGACACAATTTTGAATGCTATAAAATAATTATTCAAGTACCACCAGTCCAATCCTGAAGTCCTTTCTCAAGTAAAACTTTCCCTGATTTCAAGAACATAGAATTGGGCCTTATAAAAATTACTTGATGTTAAATACAACAGAAGTACTTGCTGCCTGTGAATTCATTTTCTTTTTCTCTTTTCAAGATGGAAAATTTCTTTGAAAAATACCCTAATGCTGGAGCAGGAGAAACACCCAGGAAACAGGCTCTTGAAACAGTGAAGAACAATATTGAATGGCTAAAACAAAACAAGGGAGAGATAGAAGCATGGCTAACAACCTAATATTTTACTTCAAAGTAACAAAGAATTAAAAACATATTGTCTTAATTTTATGCACTTACTGTTTTTCCATGAAGATTTGGGAATCCATTTACAAATGCTGTCTCTGAATCCCACAAACACTTGTGCACTTGAATAACTTTACTCATGTAAGATAAACAAGACTACCTGTAAGAGTAAAGTTCCTCATGTTATAAGCAATTGCAGGATTGGGCTCTGTTTGTACCTCTCACCTTCTGCCTTGAAAAATGTACCCCTTTGTTTATGTAGAAAGAAACCAATTTAAGAATATTTAAAACACTCAGGGATACCCTTCCAACTGTATTTTACAGGTGGTCTATTTCAAGGGAATTAAGCAGTAATTTGAACTTGTTTTAAAATCATTGTATATATTTATACTTGTAAAAGACATCATGTGGGATTTAGCTTTGCCTACTAAAGTACTAGTACTAAAGAAATGTCAGTTAATTTTGTTTCTTGATTGATTCTTTAAAAGTGTAACTACTGGTATTCAAGGGATCAATATTATCAACCTACTGTTTAAGTTTATTATTTGGGATTCTGTAACTTTCATATTTTGTTTCTCTCTCTAAATCCTGTCAAAGCAGTGGCTCTCAAACTTTAACAACCTGTGAACCCCTTTCACTAAAATGTCAAGTCATGTGAACCCCTCTCTTAAAAATGAATATTTCCAGGGATTTTCTCCTTCACCTGAGTATAAATTATTAAAGCAGTGATCTTGGAAATATAAAATTGGTTTTTGTGACATGCTTATTACACACTATTTAGTATTAATTATTACAGTATTTTTATGTTATGCAAATGGCAACACTCTTCCAAGATCTCACTTTCATAGCTTGTATCACTTTGAATAAGCCTGTTATAAGACAAGGCTCCTATGTTTCATCAAGGAGTATCAGATGTGAAACAGCATGAAGGTATTTAAGAAGCCAACTCAGAGTTCCTCCTACACAAACATTCAGGTCTTGAGCAGTCCAGGCAAACAACGCACGTTACAACAAAGCTTAAACTTGTTCTTCATAATAATTTAAAAAACAATACTAGCTGCCTATTTAATTTTAAAAACAGCAAAAAATATCCACCTCCCCTTCTATTTCTTATAAGGAGTCTTGAAGTTTAAATCTCCTCGGTGTGATAGATATGCTTGCTTTGATCTGCTTAGCACTTAGAAGTCTAGGGGCTCTGGGCTGCTGGCCCTGTGCTGCCCAGGGTCCTAAGGAACAACTCTGTCTGCCATTAGGGAATTTTTTCCCAAGAACACCCCCAGGTGTTCATGAACCTCAGTTTGGAAACCACTGTGTAACCAGCACCAGGGATAGAAGTCACTGTATATTTTAGACAAGGAAATGGGTACCTGTTTCCTCTCTTTCCATAAGAAGAGCAAAAACAAAACAAAACAAACAAACAAGAACTAGGAAACGCTCATTCTTAACTAGGAAATAAAAGATTGGCCACCTCTGCCTTTTTGAAAAAACATCAACCACTGCTTCTTAAGAATTTCAGATATGACAATCACTTTGAGACCTCCAGCCCTAGGAGGGGCAAATTCATCCCTGTGCTGGAGCTACGGCTGGCCCAGGAACATGGGGAAAACAGATTGTGCATCCTTTATCCAGGAACAACTGGGGGCCAGTTTGCCTCCCAGTGCAGGCTACTGAGTAGAACTGAGAGTTGGCCAAACTTATCCACTATTTCAATGGGCCACTGCAGGAATGCAGAATCAATGGGGAGTAAAAGCACATCTCCTTTTGCCCTGGAATGTCCGTCAGCAGCCAAGAGGGTGTGTGAGGCTGCTAAAGAGATGGCACAGAGCTGGCTGTGCACCAGGAATAGAGAAATATCCTAGGAACATGTGGCTCCTGTGCAGCTACTCCTGCCTTATGCCACTCCTCCAGCCCATTTGTTCCACCTTAGCGGGTGCAAAAAGGGGATGCAGAACAACTGTGACTCTGGATCCAGTGTGAAAGAAATAAGCAGTTTCTTCACTTTCAGAGATTTGAGAATCAGAACTGATGCTTCCTCATGCACTATTGACCCCTTACACATGTTTCAGGCCAAATTCACCCTAGGATGTGCAGGTAGCTTCTACTTGAGGTCAGAGAATTCTAGTGATCGCTAGTCAATTGCTACGTGAAAGAAAAGTGTCAGCCAGCATGCCGCAAATGGTTACAACGTACTGCTGTTATATGCTTCCAATTGTGATGGGACTATGGCAAAGAGCCAAGTGACTTCTTCAGTGCTCTCACCTTTGCCCAGCAATGAAAGTGAGGCAATTGTACAGAACCAAAATATGCACAGACCCTGAAGAAAATCTTTCACTTTCCCCCCAGTATGAAGAACTATTTCATATTGTGGTGGAATCTCCATCCTTAGAGGTTTTTAAGGCCCGGCTTGACAAAGCCTTGGCTGGGATGATTTAGTTGGTGTTGGTCCTGCTTTGAGCAGCAGTTTGGACTAGATGACCTCCTGAGATTTCTTCCAACCCTAATATTCTATGATTCTGTATTTATAATGAGCCCTTGTCTGGACAAGTACATATCACGTGTCTTAGACCCCATCATTTTTTGTTTGTACCTTTAAAGATTTGTATGACTGAATAAAGCAAATCAATATGGTGAATAAAGCAAATCAATATGGTGGCTCTTCTCCTGTGAGCTGATTTTATGTTAGCCCCCTGGAATATAGAATACATAGTAATACTCACTGGCACAGGCTGTTTTCCCCCCTCAGAGTCACACTGCCTATTTTTAGCCAAATGTTTTTGATCCTATCTGGCCAATACCTACTATGTATTCCCCTCTGTACCTGAGCCAAAAGAGATAGAGCTCTATTACAGCTCTCACCTTAAGAGCTGAGCATTTTAGCTCCACTTTGTTCTTTTAGCTTTGGAGGTACTCAATTCAATCCCTTGTGTACCAGCTATCCCATAAGTGAGGTCTCATCTGGGACTGAATCAGAGACCTCTACCGTGAAAAGCATGAGTTAAAGGGACAACCTCTCAAGCTGAGAATTGCAATAGATCCATATCCTCTGTAGATCAGCCATAGAGTAATACCCATTTCATATACTGAGAAATGGCTTACATTCACACCTATCAAAAAGAGAAGAGAAGTATTTTTACAAGATGGTTCAGCTCTATTAGCTTCAAGACAGGCATTCTAGGTAGTTTGTGAAATCAGTCTGAAAAAGATACAGACTTTTATGTTTTAATTAATAAAACAATAATGAGAAAATGTGAGGCAGCTCATTTAGCAGGAAAAGAGGGGACATGATGAGTTTCTAAAGTTCTAACTACATTTGAGCCAGTGCACTAGTGGACACTTTTACAAGCAGCAGCAGCAGCAGCAAGGTTTGACAAGTGTTTCTGGTTGAATTTATTCCCTCAATCAACCAAAATAAAGAGTTTTATTGCATTAGTAAATATACCAAGATAGACACTAGGAGAAGCACGTTTTTCAAGCAAGTACCTCACTGACTCTCATTTTCTGACAGAGAAGAGTTTTACAGACGAGTAATGAAATGTTAGGAAGAGATCATTGAACCTCTAGCATCAGCCATACTTTCTGGTTGAGAAAAAGGATGATTGATACCAGATTTTGTGTGGATGATAGAAAATTAAATGGTCACTGGGAGCCCCCCCATGGCAGCCCAGCAAGTGGTCCTTTGCCTCAGTTTCCTTTTCAATTCCTCAGATTAAATACTCTGAAGGGTGCAGTGAGTTTAATAGCCCTTTTTGTGGTTTTAATTTATTACCCAAAATCCCCTGTCCCCAGAGCAGTCCAGACAGTACATTCGTCCCTAACCATCCAATCCCAAGTATGGCTCCAGCGTCTCTCACCAGGCTCCAGCTCAGCTCCCAGGTACGGCTCTGGCCTCTCTCACCAGGCCTAAGCCAGGTCCTCTCACTAGAGTGTTTCTCTGCCTTATTTCCTTCCCAAGTATGGTTCCAGTTATTGCCTGGAGACATCAGAGGGCTCAGCCCTATCTATTCCCCAGCTTTCAGCCTTCTCTTGCCCACCAGCTCAGAGAGCCAGCAGGTATTTCTCTCTGCTGCTCTGAGCCTTCAGACCTCTCCAGTTATCTCTGGCCATGCTTAGCTCTCCAGCCTGGAGAAGTTTGCAGGGGACTCTCTGACTGCCTTCCTAGCTTCTGCTTTCATCAGCTTGTTGTGGCTCCACTGCTCAGCCAGGGATTTCTTACCACCCCACCCTTCAGTGGGATCCCTCCCTGAAGCTCTGAGTTCAGCTCTGCCCTTTCTCTGAGCTCTCTTTATTATCAGTGCTGGGGGGGGGGGGGTTCGCTCTTTCTAAGCTCACCCTCTAAGCTCTCTTCGATGACTCTGGAGTTCTGAACTGCCCCTTCTGAACTCCCATTTATAATGCTCAAGGGCAGACCAGCTCTGTTCATTACACCAAACTAGGGAACACCTGGACTGGAAAAGGAGTGATGAGCCCAATTTCATTTAAAGGGCCAGCTACTCTGTTACAGTCACAGAGGATTTCTGTCCTTGGTCAGAAACAGATACATTTAGTGCTGTAATAGAGTACGTTTGGTTTCCATGTTGATCTTAATTGGCTTTACAAAGGTGGAAATGGATCCAAAAACCCAGGAAGAAGGCTGCTTTTACAGCAGGATAAAGGCTCTGGCAATTTCAAGTAAGGTCTTTTAGATTATGCAATGCTCTTGGAACCTTTAAACAGCTCATGGAGAATGTACTCTGTGGCATGCACCTCTTTCAGACTGTTTGTCATACATGGATAACAAATCTGGTACATGCTAAATCTTTTGGTCAGGAACTGGTGCATTTATAAATAGTCTGTGATAAGGTTAAGAATGACAATTTGAAACCAAATCCGAAGAAATGTGAGCTGTTTTAAAAAGAGATAATTTTCCCTTGACCATTTGATCAGCGAGGAAGGAATTTCCACTGATAAAGTGAAGGAGTGCAGAACTGGCTGGCTTTTTAGCTCTATGAAGCTTTTTAGGACTCTGCTGTTCCTATTACGCCAGGTTCATTTTCTGGGTTGCCAATAGAGGAAAAGCTATTGCATACAAAGAGTAAGAGAAATGCCTAGAGTAATCACCATAGTGTACTTTGGCATTTGCGGAGTTAAAACAGGCACTTGGGACTGTTTCAATGTTGCCTTATTCTTGCCTGAGAAATTTTCATATTAAACACAGATGCGAGTGCTCATAGAATGAGAACACTTCAGGCCCAGAAGGCTGCAGAAAATATAGGCATATGAAGATGCTTTCTCTTCCTGCTGCTGCTGAAGGGCCAATTGGAAATATTACTCTGAAGAAGAGAACAAGAAATGAATAGCACCTCAGCTGTGTAAGTGTTCTTGAGTCAGATGCTGAAACAACAGAAGCAGCACTGGAGAAGTGAACTGCAAAGCAGTTAAAAATTGCACCAGTAGAGGATCCCAATGTTAAAATAGGTCATGCATGAAAACTTAACTGGCAATTGCCACTATCCTAGAATATTGTGTCTTCTAACGGTACAGTAACAGCTCATTGGCCTCAGGGTGAAATGGGAGAAGCTAACCAGTTATTGGTAAAAATATCAACAGGTTGTACTAGATATATTGGAAAGAGGTACTAATGATTAAATCTACCCCTATTGAAATCAATGGCAAAATTCCTGTTAAGTATACAGGGACCAAGCTCTCACTCTCAGTTTATGTCTTGGCTTTAAAGCCATTGTACATTTTGGGTTATGAAAACATTAACCAAGCGAAGGTTATATTTTAATTGGGAAACAGTAACAGGGCCCCACTTTACATTCCCCACTGGAGTTACAGGAGTTACTCCAGATTTACATCCACATACATAAGATAAGAAACTGTCCCAAGAGGTAAAAAAATGGTATAAAAATATGATACAAGTGTAAAAACATTCCCCCCCACACCCCGTAAAAAAAAATAGCACTGAAGCAGCCACAGGAGCACATTGCTGTTGATGTGTCTGAGACTTAGTGGGAAGTGGTCTGGATATAAGTCTCCCTGGGTTACTGCAGTCTAATTTATTTAAAAAAAAATAAAAAAAGTATCTGAAATGTACCTAATTTTAAAAACAAAGTAAAAAAAACCACACAAGAGGCTGTAACCATCACTGAAGTTCTAGTTTCTAGCCCCAAAGTTGCAGGGGAGATGCGGGTGGCTTGCAAAATATGCCCACCATGATATATCAAAAAGGCAGCACTGGTGTGTACAGGTAGCACCTACAAACTGCTGCCGATGATGCCTCGCCCCCAGAAAACTGCCCTACATCACCTTTCCCTTCTTAACTGACCACACATTTATTTACAGATGGATGCCAGAGACAGAGATTCCCCTGACAGCAGTTTATGGCTAGTTGGTATTGCAACGGGACTACATAACACTGGCGACTATCTCAGGCTCAGGACAGACAAGAAAAGGTCCACTGGTCTCAGGGCTGTGAAAAAAGTGAACACATCCCCACAACAGGATTTACAGGGCACAGCAGAAGTCTCCTTAAAGCACATAAGGAGAGCTGGGTGAATAACAATTTTTCTGTTTGCTGACAATTGCCTCCTCCCACCCACAAAAAAGCAAAATTTCAGCTCAAACTGAAAACAATTAAAAAAAATATTTAGTGAATCAAAAAGTCAAAAATAGTTGTTCAGGGTCAAACAAAACGTTGTATTTTAAGGTTGAGAATTTTTACTTTTTGAAAGTATTTTCAAATAAAAGTAAAGGAAATTTCTGAACAAAAAGCCATTCAGCATTAAAAAAAGTGAAACTTTTGCAAGTGTCTTGAAATGAAATTTCAAGTTTGATTTTTTCTGAATTTTAAAGTGCTTTGACTGAAATCATTTGGCAAAAATAAACACAAAATCACAAAATGTTTTGGTGTTGCTGAATCTTCTTTTTTTGCCCCTGTCATAAACAGATGGTTAAGGGTTAATGTCTCTTTTACTTGTAAAGAGTTAACTAGCTCAGTAAACCTGGAACACCTGACCAGAGGACCAATCAGGAGACAAGACACTTTCAAATATCAGCGGAGGGAAGTCTTTGTTTTGTGCTTTGTGTCCTGTTCTTTGTTCTCTCTGGGTTTTGAGAGGGACCAGAGATGTATACAAACTCTCAAATTTTTTGAAACAGCCTCTTTTGTTCAATTTAGTAAGGACCAGTTAGAAAGGCAGTTTAGTCTTTTGATTGTTTTATTTGCAAATGTGTATTTTGCTGGAAGGATTGTATCTCTGTTTGCTGCAACTTGTATTTATGCTGGGGGAGGATCCTCTCTAGTGTCTATAAGCTGAAAGACCCTGTAACATTTTCCATCTTGATTTTACAGAGACAATTTTTACTTTTTTTCTTTCTTTTATTAAAAGCTTTTCTTTTTAAGAACCTGATTGTTTCTTTTTTTTTAATTTCTTGTGTAAGACCCAAGGGGAGCAGGTCTGCACTCATCAGGGAATTGGTGGGAGAAAGGAGAGAAGGGGGGAGGAAAAGCCTGATTTCTCTCTGTGTTAGGATCACTGTCTCTCTCTCAGGGAGAGTCTGGGAGGGGGAGGGAAGGGGGGAAGGTGAATTTCCTCTCTGTTTTAAGATTCAAGGAGTTGAATCACAGGGATCTCCCAGTGTTACCCAGGGAGGGGAGAATCTGGGAGGAAGAAAGGAAGGGGAATGGTTTATTTCCCTTTGTTGTGAGACCCAAGGGGTTTTGGGTCTTGGGGTCCCCAGGGAAGGGTTTGGGGGCCAGAAAGTGTCCCAAAACACTATATTTTTGGGTGGTGGCAGCTCTATCATTTCTAAGCTAGTAATTAAACTTAGAGGGGTTCATGCAGGTACCCCATCTTTTGGACGCTAAGGTTCAGAGTGGGGAATCATACCCTTGACAGCCCCCCCACCCCACCCAAAAGGGGTCTGTTTGGAAAAAAATTCACACTGCTCTACTTGTGAAGAGTTGTAAGTCAATGTGGAAGGCATGCTACACCTATGCATATTACAGTCACCTGCAGCCAGGGGAAAGCCGCCCCCATGGACTAGAAGCCACTCTACCACTTGCACAGAGGAGTTTGATGGTCATTGGCTGGAGGGCTAGTCATCCAAATAGTTTCCTCCAAGGTGGGTATCAACCAAAGCAAGGCGAGAGGTCAGTGTGTCTGCAGAGTTCCTCTCCTGTATTTCATGCTGGCAGCTGCTCTCACACTTTACTCAGGGAACCATAGAGCCCAGTGAAGCAGCCTCCCAGGATAGAAAGAGGTTATGTTCTGTCAATGGGCAGGTCTCACCCCACCTGTAGGACTCTGGAACGTATGAGTTATATGTTCTCAGTAGGCTTGGATGGGCTGGGGAGCACAAGACCCAGAAGCTGCAGGTGGCTGCATATTGTGTGAGTGTCCTTTTCTTGAAGACACTAAGATTCTGGTGTAAATTGCAAGAGGTGCAGATCTGTGCTTAAAATTATTAACTCATTTTAAGTCAAATGAATGATGGTGACAGTATGCTGGAGAGGGGGATGCGTGGGGCGGGGATCAGCTGTGGGAAACTGAAGAAAACTGCTGGCTGCACACCAGAGAAGGCAGCAGAGGGAGTCCCTCTGCAGGCTGCAGGCACAGGGTCCCACAGGGGAAAGCCAGGCTTAGTGCAGGGAGCTGAGGCTATGCCTTTGTGCATCTCCATAGACACAGGGGTGAAACACAGACAACAACATGACTTTGCAGTGGGACTGAAGTAAAATAAAAGTGAAACAACTAACATAACCTGACATAACTAGAGGAAAGGCTAGTGTAATAAACAGATAAGAAAAGTTAATAGCACAGAAGTACTTTATATCTCTTTGACTATAAAGGGTTAACAAGTTCAGTAAGCCTGGCTGTCACCTGACCAGAGGACCAATCAGGAGACAGGATACTTTCAAATCTTGAGGGAGGGAGTTTTCTGTGTGTGCTGTTAGTTTTGGTTGTTGTTCACTCTGGGAGCTCAGAGTGACCAGATGTGCAACCAGGTTTCTCTCCAATCTCCCTGATACAGGTTCTTATAGATTCAGAATAGTGAGTACTAGGTAGATAAAGCAAGTAGGATTATGGTTGTTTTCTTTATTTGCAAATGTGTATTTGGTTGGAAGAAGATCAAAAGTGCATTTGGCTGAAAGGAGTTCAAATTGGTATTTTGCTGAAAAGATTTTAATTTGTACTTGTGTACTTAGGCTGGGAGAGTGTTCCCAGTGTCTATAGCTGAAAGACCCTGTACCTATTCCATTTTTTAAAATTTACAAAGCTAATTTTTACTGTTTTTTCTTTCTTTAATTAAAAGCTTTTCTTGTTTAAGAACCTGATTGTTTTTTTATTCTGGTGAGACCCCAGGGGACTGGGTCTGGATTCACCAGGGAATTGGTGGGGAGAAAGGAGGGAAGAGGGAAAGAGAGGCTGATTTCTCTCTATGCCAGGATTACTTTCTCTCAGGAAGAGTCTGGGAGGGGGAAAGAGAAGGAGGGAGGAAGGTGAATTGTCCTCTCTGTTTTGTGATTCAAGGAGTTTGAATCACACAGTGATCTTCCAGGGTAACCCAGGGAGGGGAAGCCTGGGAGAGGCAACAGTGAGGGAAAGGGTTTACTTTCCTTGTGTTAAGATCCAGAGGGTCTGGGTCTTGGGGGTCCCTGGGCAAGGTTTTGGGGGGACCAGAGTGTACCAGGCACTGGAATTCCTGGTCGGTGGCAGCACTACAGGTTCTAAGCTGGTAATTGAGCTTAGAGGAATTCATGCTGGTACCCCATCTCTTGGATGCTAAGGTTCAGAGTGGGGAATTGTACCATGACAGCTAGTTAACTCAAAAATCAGATCACCAGGGGGAAGAGATACGCAGCAACTACCTCAAATAGTCACAGCTGAAAAATAAACACACACTTTTTTTTGGTCAACAATGCTACAGAAGTGATCCTCTGGCGTTCCTTGCAAAATGTTAGAGTGGAGGACTGAATAGATTTTGGAAAGGATTCCAGGAACAGGGGGTGACATGGAAGAAGGAGATGGCAAAAATGACTGGTATATTTAAGTTTTCAGTAACAGAAATGCATATCTACAATTTGTAACAATGCACTGCATTGCCCACCGTAAATTAGAGGAAATATCACCCAGCTACTGATAAAACAGAGAAGCCACCACTTACACAGCATTTTGAACATTAGGATCCATTTTATTTTAAGCCTTATAGAAAAGTGTGCATGTTAGTCTGGAAAATGGGATCACTTCCTATGATACTGATAGTCCCATCGGAGTTAAGAGTTACAACAGATACTGAATGGATCTGATTTGAGGAATGGAAATAAGTAGAGATAACCACACAAGTGCATCTTGGAAATACAAATAAACTTTGCTAACTTCTTATCAGAATATGTTCAGTAAATTGTAAGTAATCTATATTTGTGATGAAAAAAGCAGAATGAACTGTCGCCTATTAATGTTTCATCATTGTGTATTAAGAGCAGCCTCTAGTGACAAGCGGAAGTCATTACAGTTAATTATATTTGCCTGTGTTTATGTATTAATATTTCTTCAAATGTTTAGGATAAAAAATGTCCTAGACATATCTGCCGTGTGGGTTTTATAAACAGCACCTAAGGCTCATATCCTCAAAGGTACTTAGGCACTTCAGTCCCAGTTTTAAGCTTCACTGTGAGCCACAAAACTCCCGCTTGGCTGCTGCCAAACCCTGTAGGTGCCTAACCACACTCAAACAACTAAATGTTCATGAGAAAAGCTCCCTAGAGGCCTATGTTTCTGCCTCTGGGCATACATACTGCTACCTTACTGTAGGTGTCCTCACCTAACCCCTGATGTGATCCAAAAACAAGGAGAAAATAGGCAGAGGAGTGTCTACTTTGCCTGCAGTGCCCAATCAGGTAGGCAGGTAATTCAGCCCATTGCTAACCATGGCCTCTATCCTGCAAACACACATGATTTGCTTAGAAGGACTACTCACGGAAACAACGTTAAGCACATGCATAAGGCGATATGGGATCCAGGCATAACTTAAACTCTAATGATACCATTGTAATTTTACAATTAGTGTTTAAATGGAGCTTTTAGGTACCCTAGCAGACCACAAGGGCGTTCCAGTCGGGTCTGCCTGGCTGGAGTAGCAGACGCTGACTGTCTCGGCTCTGTACCCGGTGCCGGAGAAGGTCGGTGCCGGGGAGTCTTCCCGGTGCCGGTGCGATCCGGTGCCGGCGCCGAGATCACGGCCTGCGAAGCCGCCGGGTCAAGTGCCGCTTCCATAAGGAGAGTCCTAAGTCTTTGATCCCTCTCCTTTTTTGTCCTGGGCTTGAAAGCCTTGCAGATGCGGCACTTGTCCGATCTGTGCGATTCCCCCAGGCACTTCAGGCACGCGTCGTGGGGGTCGCTAGTAGGTATAGGCTTCCTACAGGCCGCACACTGCTTGAAGCCCGGCGAACCAGGCATGAGCCCGGTGCCGGGTGCCGGAAAGGGCTACAGCCCCCGGCGAATAACTATCTACAACACTACTGACACTTAATTACTCACTAACTACACTTAACAATCTGACTAACAACTATAACAATTAACGAGAGTTAACAAGGAGAGCTAGGGACGTGGAGGACAGCTACGCCGCGCTCCACAGTTCCAACGACCAACACGGCGGTAAGAAGGAACTGAGGAGCGGGTGGGCCGGCAGGGGTATATATGGAGCACCATGGCGGCGCCACTCCAGGGGGCGACCTGCCGGCCCACTGGAGTTGCTAGGGTAAAAAGTTTCCGACGAACGTGCACGCGCGGCGCGCACGCCTACCTGGAATGGATGTGAGCAATCACTCGAAGAAGAACAACAGTTACAAAGGTGAGTAACCGTCTTCTCGTGCTCTAAAATGTCTGTTAGTCTATAAGGTGCCACAGGACTCTTTGCTGCTTTTAGCAGACCACAGTCCATTTGGGGAAACCCCTTAATGTTGCACTATCCTCCTCCTGACATCCAGGGATCTGACTGGTAATAACTCGGGGGACGGAAGAAGCAACAGTTTCTGGTGTCAGTTTTAGCCCAGCTGCAGTAAGGTTGACATAAGATGATCATTGAATCATGCATATATTGTGTTAGACGTTAAAGGGTGAGCAGAGCTTGTTCAGCACTCTCATCTGAAGCTAGGATTTTAACACATGTGCAAAAAGAGAGTTACAATGATGCTCACTAACCTTAAATGGTACTCAGATAAAATACAGGGTGGTAGTTTTGATTTTCAGCTCTTCACATATCGTCTTTGGAGATGTGGCTTCACAAGTGCCATCACATCTGTGTCATCTGGTGTGGAGAATGACACAGGAGGGAGACCTTTCCCCAATGAAATCATGCGAGTTGCTCTTCATGAGCCATTCAACCTACAAAAAGAGAAAAAAACAGGTTTATCCCGCCAGAAACACATGTAAATAGAATTATTTCCTTGTTCCAAATATCCCCTTTTGTCTTCCCCACCCCCTGGTTCCATGTCCCTCTAACTCCCTTCTTCTCCTGGCTCCTCCCTGCCTTCCCCCTCTCCTTTCCCAGTAACTACCCCAGGTCCACTTCCCTTATTGGGCTCTTTATTGCTGCCTCTCCACATCCCCAAATCCCCTCTTAGTTCCCCTTTTCCTCATCCTCTCTTCCTCAGAGAAGCAGACTCCCTTTTCCACAGTCCACACCTGAGGCTTGGGTCACTTCTGGAGAAATGGGATTCAGGCCTTACAGTGCTAAGCAGAACATCACCTAAATATCTTCACAAAGACATGCCTTTCTCCTCCTGCATGCTGAGAATGGTCTGTGCTGGCTGGCTGGAGCAGCAGAAAGGAGGTGAAATCAAGGAGAAAAATGCCAGCTTTAGCCAAGGAGAAGTCTAAGGGTCTGATTCTGCTCAACATTCACTTAAATGGTGCACATTCAAGCCCTGAATTAGAAAGCAAGGAGAGCCTTCAGAACCCAGAATCACGGAGCAGCTGATCTATTAAGAAGGAGGGGGAGGTGTTATCAGTGCCAGTGAGTTTGTAATTACTGTCCTTCCCTGGTGAAGTCCTGCACCTTACAGTCTGGAGCTCTGGGAGTTATCTGCATGTTCTCTTAGCAAAGAGCAGCAAAGAATCCTGTGGTACCTTATAGACTAACAGACGTTTTGGAGCATGAGCTTTCGTGGGTGAATACCCACTTCGTCAGATGCATGTATTCACCCACGAAAGCTCATGTTCCAAAACGTCTGTTAGTCTATAAGGTGCCACAGGATTCTTTGCTGCTTTTACAGATCCAGCCTAACATGGATACCCCTCTGATTCTTAGCAAAGAGACACCCATTCAGGGGGCTCTCTCTAGGTAGCCTCTTATGTTAGGGTTGCATGAGAAGGGGATTATATGTCATCCATAACTGACTGTATGCCCAACTCTATGCCCAACAATACTGCTAATTATTCATTTACAAGAATTGGCAGACAAAAGGCCTAGCTCCCTCATTTTTGCATTTAAGAGCTGCTGCTGAGAATTTCCAGATTAGTGCTGCCTAATCAAAAGGGCAACACACTATTAAAATTATAATAGATATTAGTTGCCTTGTTAAGTGTCCTAATTCTGAAGGCACTCTTATATCACTATGCTGAGTATGGAATAAGGACCTAAACCGAATTGATTTTGTTGTTGTAGTAGTTCTGATTAATTTAAATGTCTTGCTCGGACATTTTTTAAATAATTATTCTAGATTAGTTTTCTATTTTAAAAAAAATTAAGGGCAGAGAAAGGAATGGGAAGTATAGACCATATTTTCTCTTAAATTTGACCAGATTCTAACTAAACATTTTTTTAACTTTTCTCTGCGATAAAAGAAATAAAGTGGATATTAATGACTGTGCTGTTTATATCTACTGTGAAGTTTATCCATAGCAAAGCCTTTAGCACTGTGTGAGCTATTACGGTTCTTCAAAGGTCTGCTAATTAATTGACATGTTATTTAAGGGAAGGTTATAGTGGTGTTTCAAACAAGCCCTAATGTATTGAGATTAGGTGAGAGGAATAAGCCTTGTAAATAGCATGATCTTAAATGTATAAAAAAAACACTTCTTGCTTGAGCAAAACTCTCATTGAAATCACGGTGAGTTTTGTCTGAATAAGGTGTGCAGGATTGTGTCCATAGCAAGTAAAATACGTAATCAGCTCATATAGCAAAACACAAGCAGTTTAATCATGGCTGCCGGACATCAGTACTGTTGTAATCTCACTAGAGGGAGCAATTTATTTTGAAATATTAACCAGTTTTAGCTCAACGCTTAGCAAGGGGACTGATGAGACAAACATCAGAAGACCTTTCTAAGGCAAACACGCATCTTAGGGGAAGACAAACAGCACACAGGGAATCTCTCAGTGAATGCAGCATTAGTCAGAAACATTTCAGAACTTTTAAAACAATTGCTTATAAATAGAAAAGGAACTTACAAAATAAGAAAATTATTGTGTGTGTTCCTGGCCTGTTAAGACTTATGCAGTTCATAGATGTGTCCTTATTTCCATTAGAAACTCCAAAACTGCTACAAAAATTCACTCTGCTGAAACTTGACAGGAAGTTTGATCTTTATTTAAAACACAGATTTATGTGCACAAGTGCACACATGTGCATACACACACCCACACATTATTTGTTTCCCCCCCCCATTTAGGCTGTAAATGGAAATAAATTCCAAGATGTATCAGGCAAGATGCTTAGAAGTGATACCAGAGCTCAGGGTCTGTCAACATTTTCATTATAAACTCTCTATTTAATGGTAAGAGTTCATGACTCAACAATAAACACTCATTTGTGGCTGCCCCTTGATACTTAAGGTCCCAGCTCAAAAGAATGGTTGCTTATTTACTTTTCAAAATTAAAAAAAAGTGTCTTTTAAAACTATTATGAGTCAAAACAGTACATGGGAACTTTTATTCAAAGAGATATTCAGTGCTATTTTGTTCTGCGTTTGTACAGCACCTGGCACAGTGGGGTCCTGATCCAGACCAAGGACTCCAGGTTCTAATGCCTTACAAATAATATTATTGTGAACCAGGCCCTTTAAAGATCTGAAATTGTCAGGTTATCTGCTCATTAAAGACCTGAGCCAAAGCTCACTGAAGCCAAAGGGAGTCTTTCCATTTACTTCGATGGGGTCTGAATAAGGCTGCAAGGTCCCAGTCCTGCAATCTAACCGATACAGGCAGATCCTTACATTCACACAGAGCCCCACTGACATCAGTGGGACTCCATGTGGCCCCACCCATGTGCAACTGCTTGCAGGATCAGGATCAGAGCCCAGAAAAGTTAATGTTTTATACACATATTAACATAATCTCTTCAGAGCATGTGGTATTTTAGAAGAGCTAACTTATAATTGTTGGTAGTAGTCATAGCAGCTGTTGGTTTTGTTGTTGCCTGCATACTCTGTATGAACAGAAATCAGAGCTTTTTAATATTGTTATTGAACTTTTTGATATTACATCTCCACAGGATGGGCTGGTACAAAATGCCTGTTACCCCTCAGAAGGTATTACACTGATTGTATGAACGGCTATAATGTTTCTTGTTTCTGGGCTCATTGAATATACTGTGTCAGATCCAGGAAATTGTACTTCACAGATACATAGCTGTGGTATCAGTGTCTTGGGACTTAGTGCCATTAATCACAGGTGGACGTGGACTGAAATATAATCATCTGAAAGGAAAGAAGAAAAGGACAGCAGTGCAATAGTTAACGCTGTTACCAATTGGAGTGAAGGTCTTTTCTTTGCTACTATGGAAGAATTTTAAATGTGCAGCAAACCCAAGGGAATGCAGATTTAAGGCATCCACTCTGTTCTTAAAGGTAAAGGGGGAGAGAATGGATTTGTGCTCTCTGCTGTTATATACAAAGAAGGCCTGAGATTGTCTGTATTTTATATATGAAGTTGAGGTATTGGCACCCAATTTTTTTCTGGATGACTCTATGGAGACTGGACAATTACTAGGTTTGTGACAACAGAGACCAAGGAACTGAAACCTAGTAAATTGAGAGGGGATGTAATTTTTATTCAGCCCACATCAGACTTTTTGTAAACATCTGCGTAATTCATTTGCTGAACAAATAGTTGGAAGAAAAGCCCTTTGGAGCCCCCATTTGAGCAAGATAATCAAGCACAAGCGTAACTTAAAATACATGAGTCGTGCTATTGATTTCAATGGAATTATTTGTGTGCTCATAGTTAAGCACATAACTAAGTACCTTGCTGAATCAGGGTCTGGTTACAAATTCAAAACATTTCCTCCTTCAGTTAAGTGCTGAGAAAGCTCCCGATCCATATCACTGGGTTGCTCCAAGAAATACAGCCAGCAAGAAGGAGAACACTAAATAGTAAGGGAGATTTTAAAAAAAATATATATATAAACCCTCTCAGGTGCTCTCTGTGCATCATTAAGAATCAAAAAAAGGGAACAAACCCAATCTTTCCTCTTCAGGTCACTTTCAACTGTCCATGCTCTACCAGCCTCTTATGTACATCTTTCTGTCTATTTTAGGTGTTTTTGTGGCATCAATTCTTGTATTATCTATGGACTTGACCGAAAGCACACGGAAGTTGATGGAAAGAATCCCCTTGATCTGAATGAGATTTGGAACAGGCCCTAAATGCTAGCACATAGAACAGCATGCATAGTACGTTAGCTGCTTCAGTACTGTGGCACAACAAGGGAAACTGAGACAATAGAAACAGCCCGATTCCAAATTTCTGTCAGTTCAAATTCAGCTGGGAAATTTGATCTGATCTAGTTTTGTATTTAGTATAAGATACAGTGTAGGCAAAGTAATGTTAGCATTTCAGTTGGGGTTATTACTGTAGTAATGACTAGGATCCCCCATTATATACCTGGGTGCCATCATGCTAGGTGCTGTACAACAGACCAAGAAGACAGTCCCCGGCCCAAAGAGCTTACAGTACGGCTTTACCCCCCCATCCTGTTAAAACCTGTCAGCTAGAGCTTTTAGAAGTGCCTCCCTGCATCCAAGAGTTTATACAAAAGCTAATAGAATCCTCCTTTCAGTTGCTTTAAGATGTTCAGTATATCCAGATAATGTATTTATAAAATCATAGGCCATAAAGAAAAATGGCTGTATCTCATCTCTTCAAAAGTATACATAAAAAATCTTTCACATTCACCATATAAAAATGCATCTAGTTTGCATAACCAGCTTGTATTTATAGGAAGCCTATAGTGCAGGTCTGAAGGATTCAGACTGTGTGTGAGCAGAGGACTGTTTAGAGAGCCCTTTGTCCTTGGCCGAATGTATTCGCAGTTTGCATGTATTAATCCCACTGGATTAAAAAAAGGACAAAGACCCATAGACCACTTCATCTTGGGCTGCACGCAGTTTTTGTAAGTGTATAACGATGTTGGTCAGGGTTGTAATACTTTTCCTGAAATAGTTATACTAGCACAACTCCCAGTGTGGATGCAGTCATCCCTGTATAAAGACACTTATAATAATACAAGTTATTCCTCTTCCAGTAGATAAATTAGCTATCCTAATACAACTGCCTCCACAGGGAGGTTGTACCACTTTCACAGTGTAGTTAAAGCAGTACTACTGTTGTGTGTAGGCAAGGCCTAATGAATATGTTTCGCAAGAAAGACAGATATTTTGCGGTTATAAAGTACAGGGCTTAAGAATTTTGTTTGAGCTCACGTCTGAAAACTCCGCAGGCTGACTAGATAAGTGTTTAAAAATAAGTCAAGTGCCAAGCTAACACACTTGTGCCTTCTTGAATGTATTCATTTGAAACATGTTATACTATAAAACCCCATGTATCTGGAAGTCCATCTCATCTGAATCCTAGTTACATTTGCTGTGCAGCACTTATTCAACATTTCTCCTGCTCCCCTGGATATTTTGGATATCCAGAAACAGTTCAGCTAAGTGGGGTTGTACTTTATTTATCATGTCCCTTCTCATGGATCAAGCAAGCTACCTCTGCTCCTTCAATCACACTACCTCTACAAAGCCTTTTTTTTTAAAAAAAAAATAACCATTGCTATATTTTTGCGTGACCTACAGCTCTGTTTGGTACAGCTTGTAGTATTCACATCTGAAGCTGAACAAGAGCTAGTCAAAAATTTGTTTGAAAGTCTTTTATATTAAAAAGAGGCTTTTTAATAAATTTGAAAAGTGGTTTTCAACATTTTCAGGAATTTTTTGAAGAAATGAGAAAAAAAATCAGTTTTTTCCAAGATTTTTTGTGTTTTCTCCTCCTCTTTTCAGTGCAAAATTGGTGGATAAATGAATGAATAAGGAGAAATGGAGAAAGCACAGGAGGTGGGGGGAAGGATAGGAAGGGAGAAAACATAAGAACTGGGAGATTTTGGTTTAGGATTTTTTTAATCACATAAAAATGCTGAATAAACAAATCCTTTGTTTCCAAAACCTTCATTACAAAAAATGAAGAAAAATGAAATTTATTTTGACCAGTTCTAATTTGAACTTAAAATCAATTCTTTTGGTCCGCAACTATATTTTCTTATGAGATGCCGACCACACTGTTGGCACTTCATAAATCAACAGGCCTCTCAAAGCCCATATATATTACATTAAAACAACTATGTTAAAAGAACATTGTTACAAAGACAAACACTTACAAAGTTAGGAAATTCCAGAATTAAAGTTGCCTGTTCAATCTTAATTCAGCTCCCTTATGCATATGCATTAGGATATAGTCTTTAATTACTATTTTTTTCCTACAGGACCACAGCCTCATTCAGTGCCAACAATGGATGGAGCTCACTTACAGCAAAATATTGAATAATTGCTCATTATCCTCATGTTCAGTGCGTGGCATTAGACCTCCTTTACTGCACACTGCAGTGCTTATCACTACCATATCAGAGTATTTCACAAAGATGAAATTGATTTATTTTCTCAACACCCTTGTCAATGGAGGGGGTAGTAGCCTCATTACAAGATGGAGAACTGAGGCAAAAAGAGATTAAGGTCAAAAGTTTCCACTAATTTTGGGTGTGCAATTCAAGACACCTAGGAACTTATTTGTACAGAGTACCTGGGCAGCCATGACCAGGAGAGGCCCTGGGAGTGCAGCTCCAATCGAGCTGTGCTGTTAAGGAAGGGCAAGGGCCTTGCAGGGACCACACAACTATGGAAGCACAGGTCCCCAGGTAGAAGACACTGTGCTTTTTATTGATCCCTTGGCATTCTCCAGGTTTGTGGGAATGCCTCAGAGTCTAATTCTGAATCATAGATGGGAAAAAGCCCCATAGTGGAACCACATGGTAAGGTCATCAGAAGGAGATTCCTTCCCATGAGCTCCTCCCAATGTGATTTCTATGGCTGTTTGGGGGGGGGGGGGAATCCATTCCTCTGAGAGTTAAGAATTATAGCCATTTTACACATGGGTAAGCTGAGGCCCAGAGCTGTTAAACCTCATGCCTAAGATCATAAAGGAAATAAGTGGCAGAGCAAGAACAGAATTCAGGTATTCTGACTCCTTTTCTCCTCTGATTTATGCCCTCTTCCACTACTACTTTCAACTGTTTGGTAAATGTTGCCATAAAAACATTTAAAAAATGAATGAAAAATAAACATTGTTCTTGTGGGTAATAAAGATGAGTGATTTTCCACTGTTGTAAAATTGTTATGTATGAAGGACTCTTTATTTTATAATAGCTATTAGAGTGTTTGTCTGTAGGGTTTGCTTGGGATGGAAATGCAAGAATAGGCATTGCTTTGAGCTAATCATTTAGCAGAGGACAAAGATATCTCAGATTGCTGATGTGCCATAGAGTTAATGGTTCTCTCAGGTTTTTCCTCTTTCAAAATGTAGCAGCTGTGACAAAATGTTACTCTATATACACACAAACTTTTAAAAAGTGAGTTCATTATTCTCTGTTATACCAAGATTATGTTCAGGAACCATCCCTTTCTGAGTGTAAAAACATGGACTTCATAATAGTTATGCTTTATTGAAACAAATATTTTTAAAACAAGGGTCCAGTCCAGCAAACTTTCATCACAGAAGTAGTCCCATTCAAATCAGTAGTTCTACAGAACTGGCCCCTAATATCAGAATGTTCATTCTATTAATTGAATCAGGGTATTACATGTAGTTTGTCATTTTTATAGTTGTATTGCAGCTAGTAGCATACACATTTCTAAAGACCGGAGCCTAGAACCCTTTACAAAGACCTCATAGGGCAGCAGCTAGGAGAACTGAGGGCTAGTCCTAGTTCTGCCACTGACCTTCTGTGTCACCTTGGGCATGTCACTTTCTCTTCAACTCTGTTTCCCCTCCAATAATCAGTCTTGCCTGGTTAAACTATGAACTATTCCAGCTAGGGCTCTCTGACCTTGTGTTTGTAGATTGCTTAGCACAATGGAGAACCAGCCTCTATCAGGCCCTTGGGGCACAATTACCACACTAATAATAATAAAAAATAAACAGGCCTTGAACAGAGGTTTTCTGTAGCGGTCAAGCTCCCACCATGGAGCACCACTGCAGCTCCTCCAGAGCTGCTATTACAGCTTAGAAGTTGTAAAAACAATTCTAGTGCTGCATCACCAGCACCATCCCTGAAGATGAAGGTTTTGAACAGAGGATTTGTGAAGATAAGTCTTATAAAAAGGACTCCAAATTTGCAGTTTGAAAGTGAGGTAAGAGCCTCTTGAGCACATTCTCCATATACAAACCTGAAGGCCACAGGGCAAAGAGCATAAATTATGGCAAACAGAGTCTGCAATTACTCATTCACCTCCTTCCTCAGCAATATAGACACCCTGCCCAGAGAGCATTGTGCAGGCAGCCAGCATTTGGGGAATTCTCTTTCAAGGAGATAAAACCAGATCGCTCTGTCTTCTAGCAGGTCCCTAAGTTCTATGGGCTTGAGGGGCTGAATCCCCAGGCCATTCTGTGAGAACTACTGAGGAATGCAACATGGACTGGACATTTCTGTTCTGAAGCAGTGATCTACAGCTTTCCATAGTTTTTCCAACATGGAAAAACATAGATCGTTCTTATTAGCTAACTATGATAATTAGCTATGTACATGAATAAGTCAGATGTACATAGATCTGCCATGCACAACCCCATAATTCTGCTTAGCAGCATACCTCCCCAGAATTTATCTGCAAACAGAACTTAGAACATGCATTTGTTGTGTGACTTAGATGTTTTGCACGCCTTTCTTTCCATAGGTTATATAAAAAGAAAGAAAGAAAGAAAACACCAAAGGAATACATTTTTCATATTACACCAACATGTGCAATTGATATGTAGGTCATTATTTCTGTCTGAACTCCCATTGATATTGATCAGGAACCTGTGTACACAGAATAAGCAGAATAGGACCCTTAGTATTTGTAATACTGTGTTTAAAGTTAACCTAGGACCGGATTCTGCCATCCTTACTCATGTTAAGTAGTACCTTTGCTATGCAAGTAGTCCAAAAGAAATCAATGGCACTGATCATGGAGATAGGTTCTGTTCATTGTGAGTACTGATGGCAAAGTCTGGCCTCTGGCAATTTCCACATAAAAGAAACGAGAGGAGAAGAGATTGGAATCCAAGGAGACTCTGCTATGTGGCAGTAGGATCAAAGGGGGGTGGGGGGGAAGGAGGGAAGGATTATGTGGCTGTTGAATATGGAATGTGCTGATAGCCTCTTAAGATTTTTTTGATGGAAAAAAATCCCCAAACTGTGAAAGTTAAATATGGACCTATATTTCTTGGAAACATCTTAGATTACGTATAAAAGTCTTTGAAACATTTCAGTTTAAAGGGATGCCCAAGCCAGCTCTGGATCCTCAGCCTTTGGAGAATTTTGTAGCAGACCACCCACTGGGAAAGTGAAAAGTTGGCACCTCTGCCACTGTGGCAGTTGCTTAAGAAGGTCCTCTAAATTACTGTGATGGTTTCCCTGTGGAAACTAAAATGTTAATGAAAATTTCTAACCTGGCCAACATCATTTGACAGACGGATGAAGTATAAGTCACACATGGCATTACTTTCTTTAAACTATGAGTTACGCTATTTACATTTATTTGGGCCAACTGGCCTGCTTCACTCTGCTACTTACATGTAATGCTATCAGCGCACACTTGTCCAAATAAATCTAGCATTTCAAGGAGAGTTATGCTATACTTAATGTTTTAGATAATGAGTGAGATGAATTAATTAACATAAATCTGTCTCTATGTATTAGATTGTCTCAGTAATAACGCTGTAGTTGTGGTTGAGATAGGCATTTAGAATGAAGTGACCATCTACAGTTACTTAGCAGTTTCATTATTCTCTTGGCAGAGATATTTCATGGTTGTTGGGTAGTTAGTTAAAATTTTCTGGACATCAAACAAGTTTTCAGTCGCTAAGGAAATTTTCAGATGCTTTTACCCCCATATTTAAAAGCTGGCTTTGATTTAACATGTCATGTTTATAATCCTCAGTGAGGACCATAGGCTTAGCCTCGGTGAAGAAATTTGGGTTTGAAACAGCAAAGATTATGCATGCTGAAAAGCAAACATTCTGAACGTGTGCACTATGGCAATGTTTTCAAACTTGGGTGCCTAAAGACGGGAAAAAAAGATGCAGATGTTTCTGTCTGTCCAGATACTTAAATACTACAGTGGTGAAGATCACATGAATACCTCACTATCATTATATCCCAATACCTCTCTGAGGAAATAAAGTATTATCTGAATTCTACAGAGGGGGAACAGGGGGAACAGAGGATAGATTAGTTGACTTGCCCTACTTCACGAAGGACATCTGTGGCTGATCTAGGATCATGAACTCAGGACTTCTGCATCCTGGTCTAGAGTCCCTGTACACTCAACTATCATGGCACCTAAGTTAGTAGCCGATTTCAGAAGTACGGAAGATGAACCACTCCAATCTTGCTACCGAAGTAATCCGACTCCATCCCCAGGTCCCTTGGGAATGATGCATTCACACTCTCTCTCCTTATTTCAGAGAGGGAAGGACTCTGTGAAAGACTGACAGTTTGGTGAGTCCAGAAGACACACCCTAAAATAGATCTCCTCACCAATGACTCCATGTCAGAGAAATGATGGGCCCATCAAAAGTAGATTTCCTCAGAGCAATCAGAAGGGGGAAGAGAAAAATACATTTTCTCTAGCCCCCACCACCAGCTCTCCCAAAAGTCCAGGGGGTAGAATCTAAGATGCCCAGCGGCTACAAAAATGCCTCTGGATAGGTAGGAATTCACTCAAGAGATGGCTAGTAATCTGTAGGCACCAATGGTTTGCTCCGGGAGGCTTCCAGAGCCAGGATTAGACATCTGATTTCATCATCTCATCTCACTTTAAAGCCAAGAAGGGTTAGGCCTGATTAGTAAAATCCTTAGATGGGTACTCATCTGGAAGTGCCTGATGCTGCAATCTTGTTTTCCCATTATATCTGCTGTTAGTGATTTTATACAATTTTCACTTATTTGGTTGCTGTCTATGTTTATGGTAGTCAAAGAGGTTGTCTCCTGATAGATAAAGCAGACTCTTATCTCTTTAGAAAGCCACAGCATTGATGAGGATCGGGATCCTTTCAAACAAGCAAGCATACTATCAGACTTGCTTCATTTTATATTTACTGTCTTGTGGGCAAATTCTACACCCCCACTGGCTTCCATAGGAGCTGTGCATACACAGAGGAGGGCAGAATTTAGTCCAGGGTTAGCTTCCTGTCTTCTACAAGAGTTGTTACAATATTATGTACAATAGCCTTACCAGCATGCACTTAGGTCTTAATCCTGCACCCATTGAAGTCAATGGTAGAACTCAGTGGACAGAGTCTCTGTTCCCATAGCAGAGCCATTTTCATGTGTGTGTACATTTATAAGTGGGTAGCTAGTAAGATGAATAGTAATAATAAAGGATTAAGCTAGTTGGATACCAGGATGGATACAAATGTATAACCGTTGATAATACAGTTCTACCATGGCAATGATGCACTTTCCATTATAGTTCTCTCTACAATTATCTGTTAGAATTTTGCATATTTGCTTAACCTGGAACATTTTTAAGAAAAGGGACATTTAGCCCTATGATAAACTACGCTTTATTGATAGGGGTCAGATGGTTAAATACTAAAAAGGATATTTGCACCAAAGCAATGGACTTCAGAGTTATGCTTCCTACAACAACTTAAGTTCTGTCCCAGCTACACGCTACATCAAATGGGTTTTTAATTACAAGATCACACTTTGGGCAAGGCATCATACTATTCAGCAATTGTTCCTACACACAACAAGCTGAAATAGCTATGCTTGATGTAAAGGATCCTACAGGGGTTAGAAGTAAGTACTCATGTCCCTGCCAGATCACAGAATTGAAGAGCCACTCCACAGCTATTGGTGCAGTCATCTATGCTCAAGTTGTTCTCCTACAGCCCCGTAAGCAAGTCATCCCCCTCACTGCCCCCCATCCAGATGGATGACTACAAAACTTCAATCCTCTTCCAGGGTAGCAAAGTCTAAAGTCACAGCCCAAACAAATACAAAAGAAAGGATTCTTAGTCACAGCTAGACTTAGTTCTTAGGCTCTTTATGGTTATTTATCCATCCACCCTCTGGGCTCAGCTCTCTGTCACACTCCTGACCCTTCAGGTGAGAAACCCCACTGTTAGAGCCTGGGGTAAAAATCTTCAGTAGATCCCCAGTTACTTCCAAGTAGTTCCATATTGAGGCCTACCTTAGCAGTGTCCTGAATGACTCTCCCTGACAGATAAGTCCCAGCCCAACATCTCTCATCACATAATGGCTACTGGTCTTTACTTCTCTCCAAGCAGGAGCCCAGTGCATAGGATCTTCCTATTTAGACACTCACTTTGGCCTGCCACCCACTACAGGAGCAGCAGGCAGCGCTGATTGGGGTCACAGCAGCTCAGTAACCCTTCCAGGCGGGGACAGGGTTTGTAAACCTCATCACAAGCCCCTTTGCAGATGTACATGATCAGTGAATCAGCATAATCATGGATCTACTCTCCAGACCCATCCCTTCTCACCTCTGAGCTACTCTACAGCTGTGCACAAAGCGTCCTAACAAAGCTGAGCTGAATGGCACAGGCTCCTCAAATCCTACTTTCTCCATCCCCCAGCCAGTAGAAACACACTGGTCACAATGCAGCTGAGGGCCCTCAGTGAGAGTAGATAACAGATAGCATTGTCTGAGGTGGGGCTGTCTTTGCAAATATGGCAGGGGTTCACATCTCTTGTGAGCCATTCTCTTTCCCTATCCAGCCAGGCTTCCACCCTACAAACTGTGGAGTTCTGTACTCACAAAGACCACACCTATGAGCTGCTGTGAAACTGAGGGTGGGAGATGAACCTTTTTAGCTAGGCCCCTCCTTCCAACAACAGAATTTTAGCCAAAGCCCTGATTCAGCAAAGGAATTGAGTATGTGCTTAAAATGCACTGATTTCAAGTTGAAGTTAAATATGTTTATGTGTTTTGCTGAATCAGGGCACAAATGAGCATGTTTCTGCTCTTTTCACCCCATCAAAAAAAAAAAAAAACGGGATAAACTGGTCCTGTAATAATGTAGGTGTAGGGTATCAAATACACATTTGGGGTTTAGGCTGCATTAGTCACATGCTCAAAACTGCCACTGACATCAGCAGGCGTCTGAGAGAGCAAAGAATGCAGGATCTGGCCCATATTATGTGACCTATGATGTGACCATTAACAGTGTTGCTAAAACTAAGCTTCATCTTTATATTAGAAGCCTTTTATTATGCAAAGGGAAGAAACAGAATATGAAGATTCCACACGTCTTGATACAACTAAAAGGAGACAGCTGAATCTGTCCTATTAGTGATGTGCCCAGGCCTATGAGATGCTGAGTGCCCTCAGCTGCCACTGAGTCAATATGACAGATAGGAAGGGCTTAGGAGAGAAAGGCTATTTTCTCTTTTATTTAAAAGATCATTTATTCGTTCATTGACAGTGTTGCTAACAGCATAGCCAATTGATTGGCTACACTTGTGGTTTGTTATAAAACATGTTTAAGAGACCAAATAAAGCCAATTTTATTGTCTAAGACAATGTAGGATAGTATGCACACAATCTTTTCCAGGAAGCAGTTCCTATCTTGCAGCATGTTCACTTTACACAGAAAGTGTTCTTGGAACTACTTATATTTATAGCACAGTTGCTTATAAAATTAGAAAGCACTTTATTCATCACTTAAGATCCAACTCACCAGTTCTTACCAGTTCCTTAAATTGTTCTGTATCTTTCCTTATCTCTAACTGGGATAATACATTTCAAACCAGTTGCCTGGGAAGGTACCTGTACTAAGATATAGAACACATATATATTTGTTTTAACAGGTTTTATATTCATTAATGCCAAAAGGTACATTTAGCTTTGCAGAGTTTTGTGGGATATCTCTCTCTCGACGTAAAGGAAAAAAGTGGGCAAAGTTGTGGGAAAGACATAACATAATTTGGTGAATGTAACTTACCATGAGCTGGGAATAATACAATATTAATACGGTATGCCCTATGTCTAACATATATGTATTAGATGGGGGAAGGCTAAAGTCATGAATGTATAACAGATATTGCCAAAAGCCAGAGGCCACATTATTTTAATCAAAATATATTCTAATTTGCAGTAAAACAAGTTAAACTACTATTCAGGTACCAGAGAGTCCCGCCCACAGAAACAGCAATGCAGGAAGATGGGCAGAAGAGGTACAGTTCTGCCTTCAGACTCAGCAGAGGCTGTGGGAGGAATGATACTTTATGATTGTTTCCCACCCCTCACCCCACCAAAAACAGACCCAGGGAAGAGAGACTACTAGACCTAATGGTGAGAGTTCCTGCGCTCCCAGTCTCTGATCTTGCAATCAGATCTGCTAGCACAAACCCTTGCATCCTTTCAGGGCTTCATTGACTTCAGTAGGTCTCCAAACAGGCATCCAGTGCAAGGATCCAAGTCACAGCCTTCAATGTGGCATAGGTTTTGTATCAGTACTGACAAAGAAACTGGTTCCTTCCTTAACATTGCATCCTCCTAACAGCATGTAAAAATTCTAAAATGTCAAAGATCAGGCAGGGAATTAAAAACAAAGTCAAGTCATGGAAACCTTGTCTTTTGTGATAAGAGTGCAGCCTTAAAAGAATCCTTCAAAGAACTTTAAAAGAATGGGTGTGTGCACTTATGTCTTTACTTGTTTTGTTATGCTATATGAAGAAGCCCTGAATCATTTAAAACATAAAATAAAAAAGCAGGCGGAGCAGTCTGCTTATTTTTTACCTTAGAAATGCCAAGACGGGTTTTCTGGAAAACTCCTTGGGGATCTTCAGAGTTGTGTGTTGTGTGCTCTCACAGATTAATTAAAGGGACAACAGCATTGTATCTGTGAGACTTACTGTCTCTGAAGTGTTCATTAGACATTGGAGTTAAAAAGGCATTAATAAAAACAAAACTCCAAACCCTTTATCTATAAGTTCCTTCTCCTCAAAAAGCATGTCAGTACTGGGGGGCAGGGGAAGGTTGCACAGGTTTAGTTGGCTGCACTAGTGTAAACAATTCTAGTGTAGACAAACCCTATATGATCATCTTTTAGTCCTTTTGGAGGCCATGATGTCATAATTCCGCTAGTTCTCCAGTGTCCATAAAGCCTTCCAGCAACCTGTTGCTGTATTACCTTTCATGTCCCACCTCTTCTGCCCCTATGTTAAGGAGCGCCCAATTAAAAGAAGTCCAAGAATAAGCCACCAGGTGCCCTGCTAGAGGGTTGCCAATGATGTCTCAGTATCAGATAGTAGTGGAGAGCTGCCAGGAATGCAACCTTGATATAATGGCTCAGAGCATCTGCATGGATCACCCTGTGCCCCTGGTGGATCTCCAACATTTGCTGGATTTGAGGATCAGACCCTTACTTTCTTCCATGGGTGACAGGAGGGAGCAACCCACTCTGATTGAAAAACAGAAGAAACTCTGCAAGGGACTCTGTATGGTGTTTCCTGGCTTCCACATGAGTATTGCCTTGTAGAGGTGAAACTGGGCCCTTAATGGGGGCAGGGAGATATGTATATAAAATAACTATACACACACATACAACACAGGACTGCTAAGGAGTTTGAAATATACATTGTAATTATTTTCTTATAAACATATGTGAATATACATAGCATAGGAATATATCTGTTTGCATATGTGACCTTTTATATTAACTTGCTTTATATATGGCCCCAGTCCAGTGAAGCACTCAAGCGTATATGTAACTTTAAGCATTCTAGTAGTGACATTTAAGTCAATGTGATTACTCATGTACTTAAAGTTATGCACATGACAAGAACTTTGCTGAGTCAGGACCTATTTGTAAACAGTTTTATTTCTTTGCATTCACACACAAGTCCATATATATATATATACACACACACACACAGAGGACATCACATAGTGCAATTGTTTGAATAGGATTTTTTAAAACTGTATAAAATAATACATATCATATTCATATGCATGAGACATGCTGAGTTCTATATGACTTTGAGCATATGTAAATATTTCTTCAGGTATCCATTAAAACTGAAAACAAAAAAGAGGCAAAACCCAAAAACACAGCTATACTGCTCCTGGAGTCAAAACCCTGGTCGACGCATGCACCTTTTGCAATGCTTTCCTTTTACTAACACTGATCCACCTCCATCAGCCTTTGCAAGATTGGGAGTTCTAGCACAGAGGATGCCACCAAATTTTTTGGTCCCTTGTTGATTCCAATCAGTGCTTAAAACAGTGGCATGTGTACACTAGGGATGCAACCAGTAGTGCTGGACTTTAGCAAGGGTGAGTAGATAAGTCTTGGGAGAATAAGGCCATTGTGGAATTCCTAGAGAGGAACAACTGAAACAGAGGGAGGCAAAAACTGCGAGGAGTCCTTTTTTAAAGGACAGAACACTTGAAAATGTTGGACACTATGAGTAAAATCTTCACCTCACTGAAATCAATGGGAGTATTGTCATGGCCTGTAATGGGGACAGTATTACACCCCTCTGATTTACTCGTGTTGATGTCATGTGTCTATGTCATGGCAGCATAGGATATAAGAAGCTTGAAAAGGTCTGGCTGCTTTTTTAAAACAAAAACAAGGGAGAGGGTCAAAATAAAATCTTATAACTGGAGCCTTGCTTCTTCCTTAGCTATGGAGAGACGCTGCCTCTCGGCAAAGAGTGTGGATCACACGGGAGCCTGTTTTGCTTCTGATGATGTAACTCGGGTGTCTGCTAATGGCTTACGTGTGGTTATCAGCCTGCGGCCTGGCTTATTGACCCGCCTAATAACCAACCGCGGGTGCAGCAAATGGCCATACCTAGTGTTTATACACAGAGAGAGGCAGCCAGCAGATTGCTACAAAGCACTGGGCAGGGGGCTGCCCCCCTGCGCGCGGCTCAGCAGCCCAGCGGCCAAGCATGGACTTGAAGATGCTAAACAAAGACATAGGCTCCGGCTGCATCCTCCCCGTGAAAGGCAGGACCTAGATTTTCCAGCACCCAGCTGGAAAAGCTGCATTCCGGGGAAGGTCCCGTTTCGTCCCAGACCTTGGGCTCGGGTTGCACGTGGAACAAGGAGCAGCAGTAGCCGGGCTCCCCTGGCCTTGCTGAGTCACGCCTGGCGGTGGGAGGATCTGGCGGCGGGTAGTTGGTAGTGTGTGTCCGCACGGGTCCCGGCGCTCCGAAGGGAAAACGCAGCGCTGACACAGCGGCCGTCAGGCCACCTGCGAGCGGCACGGAGCCCTGCGCGGCGCCCTGCCCTCTGCAGCCCGCTGACCTTTCGGGCGGCCGGCCCCGAGTCCTGCGCCTCTCGCGCAGTATCCCGGCCCCCGCGACGGCGCTGCGCTCTGCTCTGCTCCGCCACTAGCTGATGCGGGGCTTGCCGATACAATCGCCTCTGGCGTCTTGCAGCCCCGCGCACATTTGACAGCTCAACCCTTGTTCTCGGGGCGGCGACACGAAAGGGCCCCTGGCATGGCGAGACACAGTTGCCAGTGAACTTTGCGTGCATTTCCCGCGCAGGCACCAGAGAAGCAAGAAACCTCCTGGCTCGTCTAGCCCACCTGCGCCTCAAGGCCGAGTGGACTCGCTTTATTCTTCTTCAGACGGCACCCTAAGCAGGCAGCGTTTCCTTTCTCTTCCGGTCTGTCCTCTCTGCCTGTGTGCTCCGGGAATCCATATACTTTACCCTTCTCCTGCCTAAATATTCTCAAGTTTATACATGATATCTCCTGGGGCAGCGGTGCTGGAAATGGGGCTGCTGGAACCATGTATTGGTGTTTGTTATTACTACTGCAAGCCAAAGGGTGCGGCTGCACCCCCAGCAACCCTAGTTCCAGCACCAATGCCTGGGGGAAAACCTTCCATCGAAGTCATTTTTCTGTCACGATCTGTTATGTTATTTTGCTTTGGAGCTGAATGGAAGCCGCTCACCTCCCTGGAGTGAGATTGTTTCAAAGCCCACCTTGGGGAAAACAAAGTTATTGTGGTATTTGAAAAAAATGACCTCCCATAGTCATTTAATAGAAGCAGGGGTTCTTGTTTTTCGGGAGGGGAACGCAAATATTTTGTAGAAAGAGAACAAGTCAAGTCTAAAGGATTAAGTGCATACCAAGATTTATAGATTCACTTTAAAGGACGTTTTACAAGAATCTGATAGATGATTCATTTTTATATGTTACATTTTACACTGCAATATAGCTGCAGTCTGTTAATGTTCAACAGGGTTGGGTTTGGGGACTCTGTGTGTGAGACTTTACATTAGACACAAACACACGGCTCAGGAAGTGATTAAATGTAGGTAGGACTAATTTTTATCCGTCTAAGCGTCTTTTTATTCGCTGCAGCTTTTCTGTGCAATTTTATGATCGCCAGACAATAATGCAAAAGTTTATAAAGGCCAGATCTAAACAGACCGTGCGGACACGGGTTACTTGCTTGCTGTCATCCCCCTACATTGTTCATTTGTTCACCACCCTGGGCTGTTGCAGGTTCCTTCCTGGAATCTGTGGGGAAGATTGAAGAGGGCTCCGATGGTGTGTGTGTGCTGGGGGGGGGGGGGGGGAGGTCTCTCTGATTTCCCTGCAGAGCAGTTGAAGATGCCGAGGAAAGCAATTGCCTGGCAATGAATGCCAGGACAGCAGCCATAGAGCACAACACAGCAGCTGGATTTCGCGAGTGTGTCCTACGGGTGTTCATTGCGCATAGCGCTTTGCAAGAGCTACAAAATATAGGATGGAGAGAAAACACTATCTCTGGCAATTACAGAGGGAGTTTTGGTATCTTTTTTCCACAATGGATATGCATATATACTATGTATTTCTAGCTCTGTCTATACTATATATTTTATTTCTCTGTTTTATAGAATACATGATCTATATAGGGTGGAGTTTACCCAACACATTCTACATATAATATTATGAATGCGCATAATTCTGATTTCAGTTACATCAATGTAAATCTGGAGTAACTCATTGACTTCCGTCTTCACTGCACTGGAGTCACTCCGCATTTACAGTGCTGTTATTAGCGCAGAACCTGGCCCATGTATTTCGACCTTTCTGTCTATGCGCGCGCGCACACACGCTAATAGTCCACATGTTCCACCTAACTATGTCCCTGTGCTTTTTAAATACACCATTAGATAGTGCTGGTGGCAAAGAGGCAGTCTGGTCATAAGGTTGAGGCTAAAGGAATATCTGCACTGAAGCAATAAAGTCTGTTTGTTTGGTGCTGCCCCTCTGATGGAACTGCTCAGGATTCTAATCCAGTATTGTCAGGTAACCTGGCTGAGCTGTTGTGTACTTTAACGCACAGCGTGTGGCGTTTCTTTCTTTCCTTTTTTATCTTTCGGATAGGGGTCAGAAATGTCCATTATCCAATCTTCACGCCTTACACCTCAGCGAGCTCTAATATATGAAGAAAATCGACATCGCATCAGAAGCTCGGAGTGGCTAACAAGACACTGAACAGCAAAGCCAGTTGCGGCTGTAGCCAAATTCAGCTCAAACATTTCAGGGCGTTTATTTTGTAAAGACGCAGATAAACAGGACTCTTATCTGATAAAGCCCCTCAGCTGCCCTCTCATACTGTGGTTTTAGATCATGTTATTTTGTAAATGCACGTGATTTATTCCCGGTAGGTAACACGTCTCAATTAGATCACAGATCACCTCACCTCCCCTCACCCCCCCCATGTGATTTCAATAAGTAAGATCGCAGCTTTATTTACATAAGATTGCTTTGTTCCTCAGGGCAGGCCGCCTCCAATCGCCTAACCCAGTCTTTGTTAGTGACTTAATGATATAAACCCGTCAATAGGTCTCATATTTTGTCAAATGTCTGCAATAGTAAAGTGACCTGTACAAACGCTTGGTATTTGCACACAAGCGAGGACACCCTGAGTGAGAAAACGATAATTTTTATTTTGACACAGCGCGCGCAACTACTCCCACTCCAAAGTCCACAAGAACAGATCAGTCTGGGGGTAGAACTCAACCTAATAATAATTTAAAAAAATTAAAATGCAAAACTCCAAGTTAGTGCTTCTTTTTAGTGTAATGAGGGTCCTGTTCGCAGGATGATTTACCAGTCGCGCAAAGGAGAAACTGCGATCATACAGAGAATTCGATTTGCGACATCAGATTTCCTACGTAACAGAAGCACCCCAGGCAATACATAGTGCGTATTGAAAATGCAAGTTAGCGAGCCACACAGATTGAAAGTATTGCTGTGATTGTGCCATCAGCTGGCTGTTACTCAAGGGTTTGCGACTCGGCTAAGTATCCACAGTCATCTGGGGTGGAACTTGGTTCATGTGATACAAAATCTCCATCCTAAAGTCCTTTTCTTCGTTAAAAAAAAATGACCAAGCCACTATTAAATGATAGGGGTGTGAAGCAAATAAATAAAAGACAGTGGTGGTTGGAAATATTTGGATAAATTCTTTCAAAATGTTTTGATTTAGAAAACTAAGGTTTAGCAATCAATTAATCCAGCATTTTATGGAGCTCTGAAGGCGTAAATCCTTCGTAGTTTATGGATTATTGTCTGTTACGGTCTATTGGATGCGTAATATTCAGACCTACACATGCATAATATGCGTACCAAAGTAGGCATTTAGCAAGGTAAATTATATGCCCTTAAACTGCCTAGGTATTATTGACAGTGTGATACGTAAAATCAGCCTGCACACTAAAGAACTGCAGAGATGCTTAGAAAAACACAGTGGGGAGGATTAAGGACAGTTTCAGTTTGAACTCTGAATGTTTTTGCTTTTGTTAGTTTGTCTGACACACACACACACACATGAATAAGTAATTGCTTTGAATTATACACGCAAATTATATGTACCACCTTATTACAATTAATACACTTTAAAGCAATTTGGAGTTTATATTCTCCATCACTAAAACCTAACAACTTTATTGTTTTCCCCTTCCATTGATTAAAATAATGTGGTCTCTGGCTTTTGGGGTGAGTTTATGTAAAAGTGTTTAAAATAAAGCAATATTGCTCTCCATATTTCAAACACCGTAACGTACTCATTTTATATCCTCCTGTATAAAACTGCAAAGCTCCTCTTAGACATTCCTGTGCTGAGTAAATTTAATCTCAAATATCACCTATCTTCTAAAGAGTCATTTTCCCCCTGAAACGCTAACGACGCTTTTGGTGGTAGAATCGCATGTTTGTTTGTTTCTTATAATGAACAAATAACCAAATTTGGATTTAATTCTGTGGTTTTCCTTCTTTCTTGTTTTATTTAACCTATTAAGCAATCCAAAATCAATATTTAAATAAAATGCACAGCATACTCCGACTAAAAGAAGAGTGTAAATTATGTATGCAAAAGTAAAACAGACACACATTTTATCCACGGAGTTACAAAGGTAGAAATGGGAAAGCAGGGAGATCCTGTAATCATCGAACAAAGGGAAATAAAGCGGTGGCTATTTCTTAAGCGGTGGCTATTTCTTAAAGAGACTTTGGATACAAATGGATTGGTTCGTTATTTTCCTTGGTTTAAAAATATACATTTTTTTAATTAAGGTACTTTCATAAAAAGTGCCTCCAGCTAACCCTCTGTGGTATAAAATTGCATTTTGAATTACATTCACGTTTTGGGATTGGGTTCAGTTAAACTATCATCGCCAGACGCGTGGGACAACGTTTCCCAATATCTAAACCCATAACCACAGAGAAATACTCGATATCTTTCGCTTTTATTCAGGTATATTCTCACTCAGTGACTTTACTTACGTTGTGTGTTTAATGCGTCTTGCCATTTCTGAAGTCAATCAATAGCGAGTCTATATTCATAAATGTTTCAAAACACCAGATCTGATTACAGGCCACACTTCTCCCCCTCCTAATCCGCACACGAGAAGTGGAGTGAAGGGCTGGGTAGACTGTAGAGTGAATCCCTGCTTTTGCGGGAAGTGGGGGAGGGATTAGGACTCCCATCCCATTGTGGATTGAGATGTGGATTGGGACCCAGACAGCACTGTTTGTTCACACTCAGAGTGCTTTGGGTCAGCCATTAGCGCTATGGTTTAGAGTCCTCAAAAGAGCAGTCACACATCAGATAGTTACTTTATTATCTTTGGTTAAGAACTGGAATTTTAAGACTCTGGGTTTTCCCCCCATTTCTCTCCATTATTATTATTTTTTCATGTTCAAACGTCCATCGCTAACAAGGAGAAGGGAAGCCAAAAACATTTTGATTTACGACCTAATCAAAACATTATTTCTTTGGTCAAGTGGCGTAGAGAAATGATGAGCCTCCAGGTTTCAACTGGGAGGGGGAGGAGGAGAAATTCAGAATACACTAGGGGTGATTTATGTCCTGCGTGAGCGGGCACGCTGATTCTTCATCATTTTAAACAATTTAAGTAGCATAATGAAAGCTCAGATCCAATATTTTGTGAGTGATTTTACAAAAAGCAAAGGAATAACTGTAATAACTACAGCCACCGAAGGGAAATAGTGGTAGGAAGAAGACAGAGAGGGGGTAAATATTTCAGCATTCTTCTCGTGCATTTCTAATAACATGCGACGGTCCCATGGAGCGAGGGTGGAAGAAAGTAAAGGCAGATAAGGATGGCTCTGAACTCGCCATGTTTTAACATTTACATTGGAAACTGTGAGCTGCAGTGCCACCCAGCCGTTTAAGAGAGTTGGGTTTCTAGCACTTTAACAAGCAACTAACCCCGAAATCATAGAACTGGGATGGGGGGGGACCCAACAACTCCCCCCTCGCACTCACCAGCAGTTAAGTGTTGACATGGCGCAGCAAATCGATTGGAACCGGTTTGGCCTGGGGAGGAAAGGGGGAAAGTTGGGGTCCGGAGCGGCCCGTCTGCTTCTGGGCTCCAAAGAGGCCCCATCTGCTCCCCCGGCTCTGTCCCGGGAGCTGCCCTGGCCAGCCAAACGATGGTGGGGAAATGGCCTCCTGCCCACCCAAGCCTCCCATTTTAGGAACCTTCGTCCGGGGATCCATTGATTCTGGCTTAATTAATTAACACTAGGGCCAAACAGCTAGAAGCGGCCCTGCTTTCCCTCCCGCCCAACACTGCCCAGGACACACTAAGCGCCCTTATCCTGCTTGGGGGTGGGGGTCACTCTTAACAGAATCCCATTCCCCCGGCTTCTCCCCACCCCCCCAGCCGCTGGCACCAACTCCTCCCCGGGCCCGTTGAACTGTCAGGACGCTGCAGACTGAACAAATCCGTCTGGCTGCCCCTGCCTCTCACCCACCGCCAAGGAATACAAGGGGAAGGTGACCCGTCGTCCAAAGGGCTTTTTGTTTGCTCTCTCTCCGCCGCTTGATCCCTGCCTGCAGGTCTGGCCGCGACTCCTCCAAAAATAAAGAAAGAGAAGTTAATGTGCAGCGAGCGCCGATCATAAAGCAGGGGCATTATCTGAGATCTCTTTTTAAGTGGCAGCGATTCCGTGCAGAACAAAGGCGCAGTGTCTGCTCGGCCTATAGGTAAAGTTACAGCAGCTAAAACACACCCAGCCGCAAAGAAACTCTCTCTCTCTTACACACACACACACACACACGTTCAGCTTCTCCAGGGACAGGCACTCGAGGACCCTCCCGTCTCAGGTCCCATCCAGCCCGTTTATCCCCCCTACATAGCAAGCCGGCGATTTTTTTTGCAGTTTGTTCAGCGTTTGATAGTTTAATTAATTCTTGATTTTTTTTTAAAATCAAAAGCTCCATAAAAAAAATGTTCCCTCTCAGCCTCCATTCTTCCCCCTCCCTGTTCCCCACAAGGCTCTGAACATTCGCACACATTCATTCCCTGTTCAGATGTCATCTGATGGGAAGGCCAAACTGTAATTCATCTTGATTTACTTCATTGTCCTGGAGATGGCAAACTATAATCCTGTATAATTTCACGAACAAGCAGGTTTAGAATTAATGGGTCAATATTATTTAAAACAAAACACAGAGAGCACGACCTTTTCTCTCAACTACATATTGCAGTACAAGGCTCAGGAAACTTCAGGCTAACCTCTCAACCTCTTGGGCTCTCAGAGGTAGCGGTTATTTGGAGTGGTCTTTGCTTCTGGTAATGTCTGAACGGAATTTGGAAATAGAAATGGAATATTATATGGAAGGTCTCTCTGCTTAAGAAAAAAGGTGACTGTGGGATTTGAATAGGAGGTGTTTGTTTGCAAACTATTTTGTTAGTATTTAATAAAAAGCTTCCTTCACAGCTTGAGCCATTCACTCTATACAGGGATGCAGCAACTTTGTTTTTCGTTAGAAATGCTTGAGTCCAGCAATCTCAAATAATTCATTTTCTGATGAGCTATTCCTGGGAATAATGGAATCCTGTCTACTCTGCAGAAGTCAATCTTTCCAAGGCCAGAGTTTATTTAGCATGTAACTTTAGTGTAAGGATTTTTTTGTGGGGAAATAACTGTAATTTATACGTATTACAGTAAAAATTATTGCACCGTGTTTCCAAAGAAGGGGATCCAGTGTCATCTATCAGTCAATTAGCGTGAAGTAGTTACCACTATGCAGTTAGTTCATAAAAAAAATTCCAGACAAAACTGTATGCTGTATATTTTACTCCCATGAAATAAAACACATTTTTCATGTTTGCTGAAAAGTAAAACAATAATATTGTACGAAATGTTATACACGGGGCATGTTTTACATTGCAATTTCAGAAATATCATTGCATCCACCAGAGATACTATTCTAAAACTGATATTCACACAATGTTTTTTATAATAATATGTTAGAAACATACAGTGTCGCATTTAGTATATACATTCCCTTGCTCGCAAGCAAAAAATTCCTAATCGCTTCTGTGTAACATGCTTTATTTTAAAGCCTAACCTTTAAAAACACTGTTGTGATATTACTAACAACTGCTTTTATAAAATTAATTTGACATTTCCATATATATACATCCTTTCAGTTATTTTATGTTAACAATGCTAAACTTAAAAAATAACAAGCTTATAGTAACATTAAAATGTCATATCATATCCAGTCAAACATTTGTCCATATATATATATATATATGTTCTTGTAACTGTTGGAAATACTCTTAGTGAAAGATGTCAGAATCTGCAGGAGGTCCTTTGAAAACAAAGGGACTATCTTATTTCAGTGGTTTCATTTTCTCTCTCTCTTCTTTCTTCCTTCTTTCCTTTCTTTCTTTCTTTCTCTTTCTCTATAGTGCCCATTACTTTCTAGTATAATTCTCAGTCTTTGTGGGAAGGGGGAGGGATTCCCATTCAGTATTTTATACTTTATCTCACACGGGTCTGTCCACAGCGTATTGGCATGCGCTCAGGTTGGAAGCTGGGTTCTGAACACTGGCGTATCCAAAGCTGGAGTGCTGCTTGGCTTTAAGTCTCAGACTAGCCAAGCTAGAGTTACATGTGTCCCTATAAACATAAGGAGGTGTTGGAGGAGCATAAGGACAGGCTGGCGTTGGCACTGCAGAATTCAGAGAGGGATTGCTCAAGTTGTTCAAGTTATTCAGGCTGTTGAGGCTGGAACCAGGGACCCCAGTGACTGCAGAGGGCACCATGCTTGAAGACATACTCATGGAGGAGATGGAATTCGGAGGGGAGAACATGCTCTGAGAAGACAGAGGGTTGACATTCATAGAGTTGAAGAAAGGAAAGCCTTTGGTGGAAAGGGAGGCAGAGGTCAGGCCTTTAGCTGCCCAGTTGTTGTAAGAATAGCCGGGGTACATATCATCGTAGGGTTGCATTAGACCGTTAAATTGTGGACCAAAGCCATTTTTGCAAAGCTCAGCCTGCTGGTTTCTTTCTCTCTTTCTCCATTTGGCTCTGCGGTTCTTGAACCAAACCTTTAAAATAAATAAATAAATAAACAAATAAAAAGGTCAGGCGCGGTTTAGTTATGCAAAAACTAAAATCACAGCTTTTTGCTAGCGGTGTAGGTAACATAAAAGATATCACGCATTCCTCTGACGAGAATTGACCAATATAAAACGAGACGGCATTTTTCACTATTAACAGACGTTTGTATTTAAAATGGTTACTCAAATCTACAACTCCCTGAAGTTCGCAAAATCGCCAGAGAAACTCTCCGGGAACCGCAGTGCATGCTTCAGCGATTTTTTGTTCTATCACATTCAGACTGTGGTAGCTGCAGATCATCACATAAAATATTTGTTTTAGAGCACACATTTTGCAAATTAGTTTTTCTTTTGTGATTCCGAAACACACATTCCCGCCACAAAAGACACCGCGTTTACAACATTTGCTCGCTGTCATGTTACAAACGGGAGACATTACGTGGAAAAAAAAATCCATCAAAACTGCAAATCGAATGCAAAACGCGTAGAAAACATGCAGAGTTTTGCCAGGGGAGAAAAATTATATTTCCGATTACAGATAGAGGGAAAATACTAATAAATCTCAGCAGCTTGTTTAAATTGCAAGCTCCCCGTGCGCTAATCTTCAAGAACCCCCAAACACTTATAAACAAACGTGTCCTCCTGCTTTTTGGCAAAGTTTCCCTTTTAACAACGTGCTAAATGAGATCTAAGGTCCCTCGCTCCAGACAATGGCTAAAACGTGTGCCTTTCTGCAAATCTTTCCAATCCACATCTTGGTGTCTGATTTGTCAGTCAGCCTCCTGCAAAGTTATTTTGTGTACTAGAGGCCTTCCCTGGCTCCTCTTTGTTTACACAAACGATGTTTTACATTACAAATCTCTAACTGTATAATTAATCCTTGACACTGCTTACACGCAGCTATAAACCAATATCATGCCCCACTCACATTCACAAAATATTGTCAACGTAAAGCAGCAAATGTTTCTCCAGCTATCTTCACAAAACATCCATCAGTTATATTGCAGCTCATGAATTAAAATATAAAGTGTGAAGTGGCTGCTAAAATTACCTTAACATTTTATAATCCGACATTTTACCCAGAAGTCTACTAAGGATAGAGAAAGAATGCAAAATGACTGTTTTCAGCAATGAACAGCCTAAATGGAGATTACTTTTTAATAACGATGAAACCAGACAGATTCAAACAGTCTGCAGTCCCGTTCTGCTTGAATTAACCAACAACACATATAGCCTGATTTTTTCCTCTCCTTTTTTATACTTCTTAATTACTCACTGTATATTTCCACTATTCAGTTCAGTCTGACGTTTAAAACTTGCCCATTTTTAATTAAAATATATTTTACTTCTAAATTTCTGTAGATTAAGTTAGTTCCTAATTGAAAACAGAGGCCCTTATTCATTTATTTTATAGGTCTAATCTAATTCTAAAGCATTTAAGACTAAATAAACTTTTTCCACAAATAAAACTGGTTTTTCTGTTTACTGTATTTTTACAGAATCCTTGTACAAGTAGAGCAACAAATGAACCATGGGTTATATCTGACAATAGCAAGGATCTCTAGATTCATTTTTGGTCTATTGTTGAGCGAGGGCCTCACAGTAATGGGATTGCATAGGATCAGGATTTGGCCCATAATCCTGATCACTTTTAGCACTGTGATAGTACCATAAATCTAAGGCGGGAAGCGGGGGGGGGAAGCGCTTGGGTAGTTATGAAACCAAAAGAAAGAGAAAATGCAAGGAAAGGCATGCCCCGAATGCCTATGAGGAAATAAAAGCCCTTGTGTACGTTGTATCTTTTTCTCATTAGAGGCAGCACAGGTTGAAGCCTGTTTCAAGTTGCTTTCTTGGCTAATGTTTTCATTAGCATTTCGATCAAAAGGAAGAGAACACATTGCACAGTAAGGGCGAAACGTGCAATGCACCATATTCCAAGGAGGGAGATCATAATCTGTCTCGCCTTGACATAAATGTCTTGCTCCCTGATGCTTTTGTGCAAAGGCTCTGAAGTTTGGAACGCAAACCGAAATCGAAAGCAGCTGCAGTCGGTTTAACGCTTCCCCCACAGCCAGGCACCATCGGTTTTTCGGCGTCTGTACCTACCCTGACTCTGGCTTCCGTGAGGTTGGTCCAGACTGCGATCTCTTCTCGGGTGGACATGTCCGGGTAGCGATTCCTCTGGAAAGTGGCCTCTAGTTCTTGCAGCTGCTGGCTGGTGAAATGAGTCCTCTGCCGCCGTTGCCTCTTTTTCTTGGAGGGATCTTCAACCCCGGCATCCTCATTTTTACTCTGCTGGCTTTTCTCTTTCTCTGTAAAAGAAGGGCACCCAGCGTTCAAAAGGCTGCTCCTTAATGCTACGAGAAAAGGTTGCAATTATTTCTCTACAGAGAGAAGGCTCGTTTGATTGAATTTTTTTAACCTATGTATTTACGGCTAAGATAATTAGGTGTGTATGTACACCCTATACACACTCTCTGCCGCATAGATCGATATATCCGATTCTATAGGTTATAGTGAGAGACTCTATCTACAGATTATATAAATACAGATAGAAGATGCAGATATATTTATCTGTATGCACGTAGTTCTGTATCCAGATACATAGCGTTATCTTCTCTGTACATATGTATTTATAATAAAAACGCTCCTAGTATTTCATGGAGACAATATAGTTATCAGACCTTGATTCAAATACACTTCCAAATACCAAGTAAATAATAGTCCCTACACGTATTGTATCTCGCGCATTAAGGTGCACTGAGGATCTGACTAAATCATTGTCCGGTTGAATACCCTTGCTCTCGCTTTCTGGACCCTCTTTCCCCACAACTCCCTGGTTAAAGGGCGCCGAGGGGTCTCTCTTCCTTTCTCCGCAGCTGGATGCTGGGGCAATCCGCAGCCAAATGGGAGCCGCAGTGAATCCCAATGCAAACCCGCCGGAGAGTCCCTGCAGAAGCAATTCATTATACGGGGGGAGGGTTTTCCCTATGCTCCCAATGAACACACAGACCGAAGGCAATCAGCCGGGCTCTGCTGCCAGGAGAGACGCTCCGAGGAACCTCAGCGCGGTTCCAATTCACCTTCCTTCACTCAAGAGAATATAAGAAGAGACTGCGGAGGAGGGGGGATCAGCAGCGAGACTGAGCCGGGGGACAGGGTGATGCAGAAGTTACCAGGGGGATTTTGTAAGCGGGGGGAGGCAGCAGGATGGGTGGGTTTAGCCGCAACCCGGAATGGACTCTCTTACCTGCGGCCTCGGGGCTGGAGGTGTCCGAGATGGTGTGCACCTCCAGCCGGTGTTTGGAGGAGTCCAGAGAAGAGCGAGACTGCCCCGCCGCTACAGCTGAAGCCATGACCAGTGCCGACTGGTGATGGTGGCAAGAGGATGAAGAGGAGGAGGAGGAAGGTGAAGTGGAGCACAGCTTATTCCCGGCTCCCAGGCGCTCCAGGCTTAACGGATCTTTCATGAAGTTCATCGGCAAAAGAAAGCCAAGTAGTTCTCTCTCTGTGTGCGTCTGTATGTGTGTGTGTATATATATATCGATGTATATATAGATATATACACACTGCACCCCACTCTCCAAGGCGCAGCGTTGCGGAAGGTGCAGGCTCAACTCCCTGTATGGCTCCCTGGTCCAGTGGGAGACAGAAAAGCAGCGGCGGTGGACGGCGTCCAAGAAGCAGCTTGTTACCCTTTCTAATGAAAGAGTCCTAAGAAGTCTAATGTGCAGGTCCAGCCAGCCTTAGCTAAAGTCTCAAGGAAAATATACACAGAGGCGCACGGGGTTTTCTTGGTGGCGTGAAGGCAGCAGGAAGAGAAAAAAATGATAAAAAAAGGAAAATTGGACCCTATAATAATAATAATAATATTCCTAATAATAATGAATAACCATAGGAACCAAGTCTCCTGCCTGACACGCTAAGGCGATGGCAGTGTCAGTCAGTAAGTGTCAGAGTGACAGGGGCAGGTAGATGATATTATATCCAAGGCAGCAGCAGCCCTCAACAGCTCAGCCACTCTCTCGTGTGCACACATCTACGCACAGCACCCAAGCGAGCAATGGACCCGATCAGCTCAGCCGCTTCCCTGTTTGCCCAACATCTTAAAACCAGAGGAGGCCTTCCCCGGGCAGTGATGTCACCCGACCCCTTCCCTCCCTCCTCCCCCGCTCAGGACCCGCTGCTCAGGGCAGGAATGATGTCGCTCCGGACCAATCAGGAAGAGCTAGGCGGAAGGCCGACTATAATAACCGCGACCTATCAGAGAAGCAGGGCTGGGCTAAGTAATTCACTCTGCGGGACTAGGGGATTGTGAAACCTGCCGTGCCCAAACTGCAAGAGATTGGGTATTTAAACGAGGTGATTCCAAACGGGGGTAAAGGCATATGTGTGTGTTGGAGAGTATGTCTATATATACCCACACATTTTTAGAAATAACATTTATTAACGTTCCACAGTGATATGGGGAAACATCATACTTCGCTGGCTTCACACATTTCTACACTGAAAAGCAGGCTGCTAAGGGAAAGAAGGAGAAACAAAACCGAACAGATCGTAAAATTTCAACCCAAACTATAATGGATATTACCCTAGTCTTAAAAAGCTTTTCTGTAATTGCGAACAAGACAAATAACAGCTTATAAATCCGATTTAAAAACAAACAAAACCTAGATTGTCAAAGAGAAATCACTCTTTTACACATGATCCTAGCAAGTGTTTAGTACTACAGCTCGTTTTACAGATTTGTTGAATAGAAACGACAACACTAAAAATACCACGCAAGTCTAAATGGCAGCTAATACATCAAATAGATAATAAATTATACAGCGTTATACTACTTTAAGTAATAGATTTTTTTGCCGAAAATTTGGTAGTTTTCGAATTATACCAATCTTTTAAATTTTATTGGAAAGCAATAAACGAGATTCTCTCTAAATGATCCTTACACTATATTTGTAAGCCTTGACATTTCTCACTTTTCTTTTACTATCTTATTTATTTTCTTGTGACAATTTCAAAGAAAATAAAACCAAAAAAATCTTATTTGTATGCAATGTATAGCCACCCACCATTTCAGGGAGATTTCAAACAACTGATCACAGAGACATTTTCTAAATTCCTTTTATTTTTAGAGACCATTTTCTTTCCTGTATTCTTGAACAAATTACCAAGTCAAACCAAAATTATCCAAAGGAAAGAGAACGGAGAAATCTAGAGCAACAATGTGACTACGATGAATCAGACACCGCTAACGCCGAGATATTACGGTGATGGGCGGCAGTACAAAACCCTGCCATAGGCTGCGTCTCAGAGCACCAACCAAGAGCTAATCTCCCTCCTACATTCTGATTTTGTTTCCGTGTCCTGCTATATTACTGCAGTATTTGTTGGTGTGAGATAGTAGAAACATGGGGAGTTCTTCAGGAAATCGCACAGCGTGGAGATTGTGTGTCCTTCCATGTTGGCCACATGACTGGAAGATTCTTCAATCAGAAGATGGGCTTGTCCGGCAGATAAAGCAAAAGGCAAATATATTTGAACCTATCCGTTTGTCTCCTTTCAATCTATTTGCAAGAAAACACCGTATTCCAAATATTTGCAGTAGGCTCGGGAGTGGCCCATAGCAGTGCCAAGGGGTTTTAAGTAGCACCCCATTGATTAGAAGAGTTCCGCCTAATGGCACGACCTAGTCCAGACACTGAAGATGTATGTGCAATTTACTGAGATTGTTCCTATACTTATAATTACTCTTCACAATTCTAGATGTCTGGGAGTTTCCCACAGATGTGACCTTTCTTAAGCCAACACAACTTCCAAGCTTCCCTTTCTTTTATTCATTTTTGACAGGTCATTCTTATTAGCTGATGCTCTTTCTCTCAGTATTATCTCTTGCAGTCTTACTTCTCGCTAAATCATACATATTACTTTAGCAGCCTGTTGGTAAAGAAGGTTAAATTAATTTACATTCTGCTCATTATCTGGTGTTTAAATGACGTGTTTTATCCCTGAGATTTGGCAAAGAATCTCTTTCCTCAGACCCCACAGCGTTTCGATGGAGACAATGCTCTTACATTTGTAGTGGATTTTAATCTGATAAGACTCTAATTTGCTTAAGTCTTTTAAATAGGGGGTTTTAAATGATTCTAGCCGTTTTCTTATTGAATTTCCTCTAATTCCCCCAAGATCATAAAGTATATGTGCAAAGTAAATATTTCCTCCCTTTGCACCGGCAGTAGATGACTAAGTCAATATGAATCCAGCTCCATTCTGCACAATTTGTTTACTAATCATATTCCAGTTTCTTCTTAACCTTGCTGTATTACTGTGGTCCTGTACTCAATAAATCCCTGAAGCCCTTGTTAATGAAAGGACTCCATTAGGACGAAACCAATGCCTCCTAGTGTCACTATTTTAAACGCAAGATTGGGACATTCCTGCGCTTTAGATTTGGAGGTTCAGAACTTCAGCAAAGTAGGTTCTGTCGGAGCAATATTTTAAAGGAAGTCCGGGAGATGGGTGGGTGGACAAGGCTAATATAACAATTGTTATTTTCTAATTCTGTATTTCAGGATTGCAAATAACGGTGGAAATTATATTGCAAATAACGGTGGAAATTAGAGAAGCACAAGACCCTTATTACCTTGACACAATTTGTAAAGGAATAAATCTCTCTCTGGCTAAAGAACAGAAGCGATCTGGGAGAGGGGTTGGAGGAGAAAGATAACAAGGCTTCTATTTTTATCTAGGGCTTCCACTTTTATACGTGGAGCATGAGCAAAGTGTGTGTTTGTTGAGGGGGAAGAGCTATTCTTCATTTATATTTTTGAAGACGGGGCTTTTTAGTTTAGAAATGCAAACCTTTCCTTGAATCCTGGGATTTAACTAAAAGACATATGTATGGTTTGGAAACTGCAAAGCACTTATTATGCACTTTGTGGCTTGCTCTGTAATGGGATGCTCTGTTGAATTCTAGCTTGTTTGGTCATAAATCATTTTGATTTTTTGCCTCTGTCATAAAGCTTAACATTGGTCAATTTTGTACACAAGACTCCACATGCGCAAATGCACGGTGTAACTCATAGTGAGCAATGGGATTTAATGTTCCCTGATAAGAGATTGAATTCGGTTTCCTTTTCTGTCGTACAGACAAATGGTTTGGAGGATTTTGGGGGTTTGACACAGAGTTATGCTGTTCTGTCACTGTATTAATCAACCGATTATGCATTTTAGTCTTATTTAGTGTTAGATTTTACTGTTCAACCCCATTTGGAAAAGCCCTGCAACAGAATCCTAGTGATTGTTCTTTAGCTTAGAAGGAAACGAAACGGTCAGTTCTCAACAGCTACTCTGCTATGGACTTTAACAATGGAAGAATATGAGGATGCGTGGCCAACCATGCTCCTTTTTAATAGGCATTTAAAAAGATTATAAATTGGAAACTTTGTATGTCTGTCTCTTTAGTGTCTATCTCCCTCCTCACATTCTGGTCCAAATTCTTAATTAATCAAAGAACAAGCGCCCACCCCACCCTACACTACACTACTCTACTCTACCCTGCTTTGAGGTCTTTATTGTCAGCTCTTTCCTGTTTCTATTAGTATGTCAAGAATAATTACACATGTAAGTGACTGCAAAACCATGCTTTTCTATATAGTGCACAGCATGCAGTTTTAGTGACTGTTGCGCATTTGAAATTCTGAGTTGAAGGATTAGGCGATTTATAGTTTGCAAAATCCTTTGGTTGTTAGAATACTAGGCGCTGATGGAAGAAAAAACCTCAGCTCTGCCAAGATTCTTTTGACAAAACCCTGGACTCCCTTTGGGTTCCTTTGCTCTAGTGGCTCTAACTGGCTCTAATTCCTTCTCCGATCTGGGTTCTAGATAATAGATCAAATGGGTCCCCTGTAAAAATCTGGATTGTGTTAAGAATTACGGGCAATATTTTTTTATATAGTTATGAAGCATCTCCCGGAACCTAATGGGCTATCTCAGATCCATTCCTACCTGAACATGTGTGTAGTGGAGGGTTGGAGTGGGGGGAAGTAGGAATAGAGACATATTCAGGTATAGTCAGAAGGGAAGACTACAGTCACTTATTTATAACACCGTGATTAAAACTCTACCATTGCTTCGCCCCCTGTCCTCCCCACGCCCCAGCCATGAGGGTAGCTAACATTCGGCATTAGTTGTCATGGTGACCATAAATCAGATAAATCCAAAAATACTCACCTTTAATTTGAGATGAAGTTTTTATTTCCCTAGTGAAATAATATTTTGTCAGCTGACAAAAGCAACTCCTCTGAACCTAATTGTAGGAATCCAAGTAATACAATACTGCTAAAGGTTTAAATTAAAACGTCAGAAGTTGTTTTATTTTTTAATTCTGGTAGAACCTTTGGTTCTCTTTAGATTCCAGATCCTCACAGCTTCTGTGCAATGGGGATTTCGGAAGGGGGGAAACAAACAAAGAAATGAAACAAAAACCCAGCACCTTTGATTATGGGCAGCTTTCATTCTGCGGGGTTCCTGGCGCTTTCCACTGAAAGAGCCAGTGCTGGCCACTGTCAGGACCGGATATCGGAGTAGATATCAGATCAGTGGTTTGATCCATTATGGTAAATCTTATGTTTCCTGATCATTTGTAACCGTTAGGCGGGGAAGAGAGGGGCGCTACAAATTCTGCACAGATTTAAACTGATCTCTGAATGAGAGAAAGAGAGAGGGAAAGAGAGAGCGAAATCTTGAAACAGGAGCTCAGCTGACCTGCTTAGCTGGATACTGCTGTGTTTACAAGACATACTGCAGGTATTTATTTTCCCACTTTTGCCTTCATCTACTATAAGATCATTGTTTCTAAACGTAATACTCTCCTAAATGGATAAATTAGTTCTCATGTAGAGTCTCCAGCTAGTCCTGTTGTCTTTTACCTTTGGCTTGTTGTCTTTCGCCTATCTTGGATTACTGGGTATTCTCCTAGATGAAGAGCCATTAATTACCCATTCAGTCAATATTAGGAAGACGACAAAGCTTTTTACATAGGATTAAGAAGACATCAGATTGTTCCATTAGTATATTCCTCCTCACGAATAAGCTTTCGTTATACATTTAGTTTTCCCTGGGGTCAGGCTAACAACTGCTGCATCTATTATTGTCAGACGACGACGAAAAAAAAATCAAAGGAACAATAAGTAACTTTTAATTCTCATTTTGCAGAGAATATTTGAAGGGAAACTTAAATTTGGGGTAGGAGCTGCTATAATCCCATTGCTCCTGGAGAGAGAGACAGTCCCAGTCAATTGCGGAGACACTGAAATGTAGCATATGACCAGAGTGTGTTGCTGATTTAGGAACTGGAAACCTCATTTCTCTTCCTTCAAAGGCTCCCACCTTCACTGGTCAGCTCCCAGTCTCTCTCTTAGTCCTAGGCCTCCCTTTGCTGTTTTAGGACTCTTTCTTTCCCAGGCCAGATGCTTTTCTCTGATCTTTTTCAGGATTCCCTCTTTCCTTCTTCTGAAGGTTATTTTCTCGGATTCCCTCTAACTGGCCAGGCTGTTGTTAGAAAGCCAAATGCCAATGGTTTCTCTACCCGTTTTTGGACACGGTTGCCATCCTAAATTACATTTTGGTACTGACACCACTGTTCAAGCAGCCCACTGTACTTCCTGGCATGCACACTTAGCTACGGTGACATTTTGGTGGTCTCATGTGGCTTTTCCACAATATCTGCACTGGCAGTGCCCCTGACATTTGTATCTCGCTGAACTAATAGGAAACAGAGATTTTCAGTTAGGCTGGGATCCGGTTGAATATCCATCCATCCATCTATTAGCCATCCACACCTACATTAGGATAATTGTTGATACTGGGTTCTTATAAGAAACTAGACTATGAATGGAGGGGCGACAGAGGGCTACCAAGCTTGCATAGTTAGCTTTTAACGTCTGTAAAAATGTGATAATATTTCTTTAAACAGTGGTGTACCTAACTTTTCAGGGGAATATGTGCATAAAGATGAATGAGCGGGAGAGTTTCTAAAAGTGAGGTTAAATTATTGAATATTCAGCCGCAAATAATAAGTTAAATAAGTTTAAATAATCAATTTGCGATGTTGAAAGCAATGGAATAACGCAATATGTTATTTCAACATTATATATTATGAACCTGCTATTCAGTGACTGGGTTATTAATTTCTTAACATGATTTCTAAAGTGGAATTTACAAAAAGATAAATAATAATTGCATATACTCAGTATGCCCTATCAAAAAGGCCAGGGCACCACACAGAAATTAAAATAAAATAATAATAAACAGTACTTATAAAATGTAATGTTTGTGGCTGTGTGCGCCCCTTCTAACCCCACCCCCCACCCCGCACTACATCGTTCTAGTAGTTTTATGTGGTTTGTCACTAAGAAATACTTTTCCTATATTCCATATTATGGCTAAATACCAGATTAGAATTTTTGCATTTGAAATTATTTGTAGTAAGAATATTTTCATATAGATATTAATATGACTATGTACATTCCCTTTATTCTAATAAAGCCTTTATTTTCTGCTGAGCTATGGAAATGTTCAGCACTTGCAGAAACTCAGCAATCATTTCTATTTTGTAGGCTCTCTTACTATGATTTCCTCCTCTTACATATCTTTTTTTCTCCAAAGTCATAGTGACTTCAACAGTAATTGTACAAAAGAAACTATGGCAGGATATGCTCCTAAAGAATAATTGTTTCGTGTTTCTGATACCTGACTTCCTAATACAGCAACTTAAAAGCCTTGACAGAAGGGTAAAGATTTGTTAGAAGTAAATGACATAAAAGATAAAGTCGCTGCATTTCCTTCTAACCAGGCGATACAAAAACAAGGCGGAATAAAAGATTTAAAACAGAAAACGAAAATAAAATAATTAAGCTAAATAAAGAAATATACTGTTTATATTACTTTCAAACAAATCATCCTAACATCTGAGGTCATTTCGGGAGTTATAATTATTCAGTAGGTATTAATATAACGGTCTGTACTTATACATAGCTCTATGTAGAACAAATTCCACGAAATATTACCATTTAAAAATTCCAAAAAATTGCCAACAAACTCAAGGTTTTCAGCATTAGTTCAACACATATTTTAATTAATGGTATTAAATATGTTTGGATAGCAATTTCCCCTTCAGTCTGAAGGGTAAAAAATAGACTTTCGATATTGCACTAGGCAGGAAATTTTACATGTAATACAATAATCTCGACTCATAATTAATGGTTAAGAAAATAACCATTTGTTTCTCAGCAAGGGAAGTAAAAGCTACCATGTCATAGCGCATATGTGGATATTATTTTTATAAATACTTAGAAGAATAAAACTGGCTTGTAAGGACTCATAAATTTATTATAGCAGAAAGGTCCCCACTTTCCCATTAGCTCGTGCTATAGTCTTTGATTAAGACCACCTGTTCATGGAGAAAAAAAAAGGTGAAGGGTAAAAAGGCCTTTGTTATTCTCAAACCATATATAAACCAATGTCATCCTTCCTCTCCACATTACTTAACAGCTATTACGTGTGGATCAAAAAGCCCAATACTCTGATAAACCTTATTTTTGCACAATTTAATATCATGTATTTTTTCGAGATGACAAATTATTGGGTCATAATACTTTAGGATTTGGAATTGTCTCTAATCTTGATGTTTAACTATCCTCTGGTCTAATCATTTATTTTTATAAGGAGCTCTCAAACAATGATTAGAATTTCCAAACGGGGGATGGGGAAACGAACAATTGCAAATCACTGAATGTTGGTTGAGAAATATTAAGCTATTTAGCCAAATAGGGTGACTACTATATTCTTACAAGTAAGTGTTTAACCACAAGACCAGGAATACTTACATTACTAGTTCAGTCCAGTTTCCTGTACTATTTATTCACTTCAATATACAGTATTTTATTTAAACAAAATAATGCTTCTCTTGGATTAAATAGGAACTTGAAATAGCGAGCTTGTTTTCTTCTATGTAATATGTTTCCATTGATATTTTTCTTTATTATATTTTGTAGTCACATATTAGAGCCACTAAAACTTGAATCAAAAGGGGGTGGAGAGATCCTCCTACGGTGGAAGATAGTTACCAAAAATGGTTCTTATTTTGAACTTTTAGCATCAATTTTTATTGGGAACTTTAATTTTAAAAGATGCTGACGCAAACACTTCCGATTAGGTACACAAAGAGAACATTTTAAAGCACAGTAAAAATGTGCAATGAAAGAGTATGAAAGGGTCGCATCAAAAGGAGGCGGATCCATCCCGACACTCCGCTCGACAGCTCCTGCCTGCACTCCTTACTCAGGCAACTCCTCTCCCTTCCCCCTTTCGAACTCCCTGGGAAGTGTTGCCTTAGCACACCACAAAAAAAAAAAAATAAATAAATAAAAAAAAATTGGGCACGAGCTGGCCCCTGAAAGTTGTTTTTCACAACGTGCACTCTGCTCTTTGCACGGGGAAAAATACCTCGCGAAGAATATCCATTATTAATTGAAGTGCACTCCCCATAGCAAAAAACCTGGACCCACTTAACTTCTTGGCAAGTGGGCAGCATTGTCCAGTTCCCCCCGTTTGTTACTTCTCGGTGCAGTGGCGCAGATGTGCAGCAGCAGAGGTCGCTGTTGGACCACGTTTTAGCTCAGGACCGGCCTACCTTCCCAAACAAGAGCTCGAGAGAGAGAGAGAAGGTGGAGGATGTGAAAGGCGTCTGGGAAACTTCCTCTGCATGTCCCCTATCCAAATAACAATCACCACACTTTTCACTAGACTCCAACCAGGACAAATCACTGCACACCTCAGACAAACACTTTGGCTTTTAGTTAAAAAAAAGGAATAAACAAAGAGGGAACAATTAAGCATCCAACCTATTTGAGTCTCTCTCCCCCTTTTCTCACTCACGAGTGATAGGGTGAGTGATAGGAAGGTGAGTGGGACTGACAGGAGGCGGCCTGGGGGGGGGGGCTATCGCTTACCGTTGGCGCTGGGATGCTGCCTCCCGAAAAGCTTGCTGCTGGTTGCCTCTTTCCTGCCCTCTGGAGAGTCATTGAATTCCCCCTTTTTAATATCAGAGTCTTTGGAGAAAAGACATTCAACTGTAGAGGGCTGCACCCCTACTGGAGAGAGGACGAGAGGGAGAGAGACAGAGAGGAGAGATTGTCAAATGTAGAACTCTGCCAAAGCACCATCACTGTGAACTGCAGTACAAAAAGTCCAGAAAATATTTATCTTCAGTTTTGTTGACTATTAAAGTATCAGCTCTCTGCATAGAGAGAAAATAATATTTGATCAATCTGCACATCAATATTTGTAAATGTAATATGTGATTATGCAAATCTACGTGCATATTTTGCGCGCTCTCTCTCTCTTTCCCTCTCTCTCTCTCTCATACGGATAATACACGGATAATAAACCACTCTTCTGCCTACATAAAGAATATCTTCATATGACTCGATCGGAAATATTGTCCTTACCTAATTGAACGCAAGCCGATACTAATTTACGACAGTTGGACTCCATCACCCGTTATCTGTAAAACATCAAATGTATTGGATTTTATTTAAAAAATGCTTATGAAAAATCAAACCTCAAAGGAGCCGTGTTGTAGTCATTGTGAAACATGTTGCTAACATATTTTCGTAAAGATTTTTACAAAATAAATTTAAAAAAAATCAGAATCAAGTTCACTTATTTTTCACTCAGAAAGGGACACACTGGTATTAAAAGGCAATCATTATGATCACAATGATCAAGGCGATTAGACATTTCTGCCTTTAGTTCCTTTAAAGAGTCGCGTAATTTATTTGTGAATGGCGAACGGACTTTTGTAGACACTTATCTATTTTAAAACTTTGCAACCAAACTTTTCATTAGCACATTTCAACTCTGTTGTTTGTTGATTCATAATCGGCTCAGAGGATAGAATACGTATCACGAACAAACTGAGTTTAAATTAGACGGTAACATTTGATGCAGGCAGATTTAGCCTTCCTATAAGTAATACAGAAGGGGCTTCGCACTTTCAAATAATCACCTGCTTTAAAATAATGTAAAATTACTAGCGGGTAATACGATCCTGCGCTAGGCTCAATTTCATTTAATTATATCTTTCTCTGTATTAAGTTCTAAAGGCTACCACGGCCCCCTCTGGTGTAGGAAACCCTCATACCCCATTGTGCTCTGCTCTCTGTTCAGCGAGGTTTAAACAGTAAACCAAGCACCAATGGAGTAGTTGTAGTTAAGAGCAGGTAAAATAGAAGCACAAGCAGATTGCAGAAGTGTATCCTAGGGAGAAAATCATTTGTATTCATTAAGTATACGCCGCTGATTACACGTGCTGCTTCCCTGTCCTGGGGAAACCCGACAATGCGAGCCATGAACGTCCTCTTTCTAATCTAGCTGGGCAGGCAGTGGGAACCTGGTCTGTGACAGTTTAGGATCCTCAGCCTGGGAGCACTTGCTGGTCGCGGCTGGAGGTGCGCCTTCGCTAGCCCTGTGCCAAAGAGCAGCAGTTTGGCTGCTCCAGATTTAGTGACTCCGCAGTAAAATCACAGGATTAATGCCTGATTGAGATGTCTGTTCGTGAGATATTACAGAATTCATTATCACAGCTCTCTACTAACTCGATATGAAGTAACACAGATGGGATTTTATTAGTCCAGGCTTCAAATGTTTACTTATGATAATTTCTGGGGAAATTTGCATGTCATCATCATTTCGGTAATCTTTTCTTTCGTTCCTTCTTCTTCTTCATTTTTTATTGTCTGAACTGGGTGTATTATTAGCTAGTGCCTAAAATGCCGCAGACTGGCGTTTACAAACATTTTTGATTAAATAAATAATAATAAAATAACAAAATAATAATTAATAATGTACATGAGTATGGCTGAACCAACCAACGTTCACATTTTCCAACGCAGTTTGCAGCTCTGTAAATAACACGGATTTTATCCAAGGAAATGAGACTTAAAAAATCAAAAATAAAAACCAGTGGTCAAGGCATGTTTCTGAGGACATTTCTGACATTTCTTATTATGATGCAGGAATTGATATTCAAAGCCAAAGACGGATTTAGGAAGAACTCTGATCTGCATTACATGCTCCTTCCGATAGCTGGGCCTAGTACATGAACTGTGGCTAAATTTTTGGGGAAGGCAATTAAGAAGACCTTAATTCCTCTCTGATGGTCCTTAAACCGGCTCTGTCAAGACAAGCCTTGCATGACAAATTCAGTTGCCTTGCCTCTTCGTTTTCCTTGATGGCTAATTTATCTAACAAATTGAGATGCGCAACTTTTTTTTTTTTCGAATGGGAAGTTTTTCTCTCCCCTCAAATGCTGCTGTCCTGGGATGAATATATTTTGTTAGACAGGATTATTACACTCTTGGCTTCAGCCGCTCAAATCCCAATTACACCGCTGATTTTAATTTTCTCTCTTTTAATTTTTATAAGAAATCTCAACAGGGGCATGGGCATAAAAGAAGAGGCAATTTTCCGTTGACTACAGAAATGGCAATGCTGAATCATTTAGCAGTGGCTCTGCTCTCCCCTTTGGTTTTTATTTTATTTTCTCCTATCCACTTTGTCACTTTCAACTATTTAATTATTTTTATAAATGAAAACAAATAGCAAACTCATAGACTGTTGCACTATTTTCTTTTTCTCGGATTGCTGGGGAAATTCAGTTAATTAACAATCTGCTCCCAGCACTTAAATTATAGCTGACCTGGATTAATAATAAGCAATATCAGGTGAGTTTTACACATTGGTGTTATTTTAGAAACAAATTAATCTGAGGCCCTGGCAAATATCTTGCAAATCATATGCAAAACATTTTAATATCAAAGAACCACCGGTCATAATTTGGAGTAAGCAGTTTTTGCAATATGGTAGATGTTATTGTAGGTGGTTCATAAACGAAATCGGTGCTTAATTTAAAGCCTAATCCTGTAATCTTTATTCACTTGAGTAATCCGTAGTGACTGCTCTCGTGAGTAAGGGTTACTTGACTAAATAAAGGATGTCTTCTTGTACTGGAAATACAAACATGCCTTGCTATTTACAATCTAGTAAACACAGGATAATGATTTAGATTATTTCTATTGTATTAATATTTCTTGAAGGTTATATGCAAGGCTATTCATTTATCGGCACACACATTCCACTTTCTCATGTAAAGCAAATGCAATTCCTTTGTGCTCCTCGTTTACTTCCCAGATATGCAATTGTCTGAAACTAGGTAAAACTCTTCAAGCTTTAGGTGACTTCTTTCCCTAACTTGATTTAAGTTTCCTTACAGTAACTGATGTACTTAATTTTAAAAATAATGTTCTGGAATGCTGCGTTTAGGAAAGAAATTAAGGTACGCATAGTTAAGAGAGGAAGCGATCCACAACATTTTCATTTTATTTTGGAGGGGGAGAAGGAAAAAAGCACTGCGAGGAATGCAATCGAGACAATATTTTCCCTCCACAAACAACGTACAATTAGCAATCTAACTAATAGTAACATAAATTAACAAAACGCACTAATTTAAAAGCATTATTAGAAAGACACAATTTTAAAATTGTGACCAATCTGAACTGATCTAAATAATTAAACTCTCTTCGGCAAAAGGGCCTGGCTTGCAGGTAGTATTCTCAAGGCCTCATTTAATAGATGGATTTTTTTTCCTAGGCAAAACATTAGATGCCTTTAAAAAAAACCCCACGCTCAGTGACTTGACTCCTTTTATCTCTTGAACGCCAATCCCTCCAGATGTATTAACGTGAAGTAGGTAGAGGAGGGTTCAGGTAGCTGCACCGTTTTCCGAGACAACTCACGATCTTCTCTATTGCCTTTGAACTGCCCCCATCGATCATTATTGCCATGAGTGAAAAACAGCGCAAAGTCCCCAGAACGGCTCGACTCACGTCTGTCCGAACTGCCCTAGCTCGCGAAAAGAGACATCAGAGTCACACAAATCACCGATCGGAAGGATCCCCGCGCAGTGGAACCAATTCTCGGACTCGCATTATCTCACATCCCAGGGAAGGATGGGCCTCCACTTACCGGCTACTAGTTGAGCTTTCCACCTCGTTATTCTTTCTTCTCCTCCTCGAGACTGAGCAAATCCTGGGGGCTGGCTTGACTGCAGCGCCAGCGGCGCGGGGGCAGAAGTAATAAAGGATCCAAACGAGAGCGCAGGGTTCCGGGGGGGGGGGGGGGACGGGCCACGAGTGTATTCGCTGTGGGATCGGAGATCTTCCAGTGTCTGACTCGCTCTTTCTTTCACTCTCCGGCTCCCTCGCTTTCGCCCCCTCTCTGCACTGGGAGCGACGTGACGTCAGCAGAGATTCCACCAAACTCACTGCACCGAGGCGCGGAGCCGAGGGGGAGCGCAGGGGGCAATGGAGCTGGGGAAGGGGAGGCAGAGACAGCGATACGCCGAGGGGAGCTGCGCGGGGAAGCGGGTGGGATACGAGCTGCAAAGAAAGAGCCAGGCAGAGGGACACACAGACAAGAGAACCAGGAAGACGGGAGATAATAAAATAGAGTCAGGCTGGGGAATAGAGACAGGCACCGCACGAGAAACCGGAGTGAAGGCAGGGCAATGAAGAGTAGGATCTACATTACCTCTCTGCTATTTTAGCCTTTGTATGTCAGACACACGCGCGAAAATCGGAATGATGAGTCAGGGAAGGATGAAGAGTAATAGAAATTCTGAGAAAAAAAGTGTGCGTGTGTGTGTTTGGGGAAGTGGGAAAAAGAAAAGAAAAACAGGATAGGAGGAGAAGAAACAAGCCAAGGAATAAGAATAGTTAGAGCTAAAGAAGAAAACCGAGGTGAGAGAGAGTGTGGTCTGTGTGTGCTTGCTCCAGAGAGAGAGGTGGGATGGGAAAGGCAGCGCTGCTGAAGTCTGTGCAAAGGGCCAGGTCATTTTACTCCCGCTCAGGACTGTTCCACTAGTTCAAAGTCAACTCGGACCAGACTGAAAACACATTGCGGATCCCAGTGTGCAGTTGGGAAGGGGAGGCACTGGTCAGTTTTAATGAAGGGATTGGGATGTACAAGACTCAGAAGCTCATTTAAGTCTAGAATTTCCTCTGCTGTAGATGCACCCAACAAGTTCACACAGGGTCGCTGATAACTCATTTTTTAAAATGACGAGGTTAAGGGTTCTGCAAGAACCATATTACCCCCGCAATATTGTGCTTATCTAGATATTTACATTTGCTTCTGAAAATGTATGCTACTGTAGGAAGCTATAGATAGAGGGTAGGAACAACTGCCTGACCATTTAAATGTAATGTTTTGTTTGTCATTAGGAAAGAACATAGGTATTTGTAAACTTTATCGCGATTTATTTATATAGGCTGGCTAGTAAAGTGCTATACAAATCGGACAAATTTACTATTGGGTGTGAAAGGTGATTACAAACAAACATCGTGTGCGATAGTTTTTAAATCCCTAGGTTTTTTGCACCCACACGTACATATATATATTTATGACAAACAACTGAAGTTATTTGAATTCTCCGTCTAACGTTTGATATTCGTAATACATCGTTTAAGGAAACAATCTAATATCCAAAACATTCAGTTGAGTTTGTATCACCATCCACTGAAATTCGATTTTATTAAATTCTCTGTATTTTTTTAAAAGGCATGACGCGGAAAGCATATAGTTAAACCAGACAAATGATTTACGCTCCTGCCGAATATTTTTAGTGACTTCCCGTATATAGCTGCACTACTTGAAAAATAGATATATTTGTTTTCATTACTGCTGACGATTCATATAATACGTTTGTGTGAATTTTCTTGAAGTATTTCATGTTTTGAATTAGTTTTAGTTAGTAGTAAATGTGGCAGTAATTTTTGAGGATGAAAGCAAATTACTCTGAAAATGGCAAGAGCTGACATAGTAATTTTATGGAAAGAGTTATCCTCTTTAGCTACTAAAGAAACTGAACTGCATTCTAACATCAAGAATTTATGACGCGAGTAGAAAATCTATTTAAACGCTAAGTGTTGTCCATTTAAACACGCCGCAAACAAATTGATTTACTTGAAAGAAATCAAAATGCATGTGTATGAGTTTTTTAAAAAAAAATCTGTTCTTGGCACTCTGGATTTCCGTCCTTGGGACTGGTATGCTAAGTTAATACAAGTTTCTCAACCAATCTGAAGAAGAAACAGAAGAGAGGAAAATCCACCAGCGTTCATCTAAAATTGTGCAGTCGATGAAAAAGATTCGGATCGGTCCTCACAACCTTCAGTCGTATTTTTTCGGTGAAATAAGTGCGTATTTGTGTGCCTTAATTCATATGGGTACTGGATATAATAACGAAGGTAAATAAATACCCAGTGTTGTGACTGGGTTTGCTTTGAAGCCTCCGAAGAATGCGCGAGAGAACTCTGTACAGAGAGACATACACAGCTGTGCTGCGCAAGTCCCCCCACTTTCCTGGTTCAGAGGTTTTAAAGCAGCAGCCGCTTGCTGAAGCTGTCCCGTTTCTGTCTGGGCTCTCGCCTGGCCCTGTGCTGTTGCTACCCCCATGTCGGGGCTGCAGCCGGATCAGGAGTTGAGCTGGGCACTTATACTGGCCCAGAATCGGTACAGCTGAAGTGAGCAGCTGGTGGGAAATGCAAATGGCTCCTAGAGAAACATAAGATACAGGGTGATTTTCATTCCCTCCTCGAGTGTGTGGAAGGAGCTGGACATACGTTTCACGCTCCTAATCCTTCTTTTACATTTTTAGTCATACTCCTATTAAACAACTAATTAATGCCCAGAATCACCAGGGAATACATTAGACATGCTGCTATGGAATAGGGGTTCCAGGGTGTCTGGAAACTGTGGAGCTGACTTAATACATGCATTTCCATTTTTTTCCTTTCTGCCAAGGCAGTAAATGTAATATTAGAATTCTAGATTAGGGAAAGGCCGTGGTGATTGTATTTGTATTCCAATTTGCTCCAGACAATGTCAACAACTTAAAGAAACAATCGGACGAACGGTAGCTATGAGCAACATTTCACCATCCGCGGGACCAATTTTGAATACCTGGGCTACTGCAGTTTTGTAGCAGGAGTCTGACATGAACCTAATTCTGCATTTCAAGACTGGCACAGTTTTACATAAACACCTTTTGGCTCGGATTACTCCATAATTCCGGACCGGCACCGCCTTTAACCGCACAACAGTCCCACAGACACACATTTTCCCTTTGCAATGATTTGAAAAACGCCTAAATTTACTCATCTTCCAACATGCAGAAAAAGCAGTTTTAATACATTATTATTAATAGGATCCATTTCCAGTCACCTGGCACAGCGAGGGGTGAGGGCATGTTGGTTAAAAAGTATTCAAGGGCTCCTAGTGGTAGTATTTTACTTCTTGAAATCAGCTGTTGGACAAACCAAAACTGGAATGAAGTTGCTTTGGTACTGTCAAACTGATAGCGCTTCTCCCACGGCCAGGGAAAACCAACCCAACCCAACCCATGACCAAATAGCGAGGAATACCCAAGGCAAACGTTCTGTGCCCTGCGCCAATCCCCACCAATGAGAGAGGCACAGGATTATTATTTTAGAAAGTGTGGTGATAGGGCTCTTCACCACCATCTACTTTCTTCTCTCTTGGATTATGATCTCAACCCTCGCAAGCAACCGCCTCCTCCCAGCGTCCCCCCCCCCCCACGCCCGCTCCCTATCTGACAACAAGAGAGTATGTAAATACCAATGGCTAGCTGTGTTTAACAGCCTCAAACATTATTGATTTGTTGGCTGCTCGAAATTTTCTTTCCTGTCCAGATCTTGTTTCCAAATTGTTCATTCAGGCCGTTGATCCCGATGCTACAACACAATAATTGTTAAAAAAAGTAAGCATTTCAAATGGACCAATTGATTTGCATATAAATTAAAACGACTATGCCTTGCATATTCCAGTGGTTCATAATCATTGCGAAATTAGTGCTTAACCACTTGAGCTAAAAGAATATATAAATGTCTGTATTGACTCACTAATGAATTACCTAATTAAAACGTCCTGAGGATGTTGGTCGATAGAAAGATTGTTAAATCAGGGCATATTAGGGGTAAGGATGGCAGTGTGAATCAGTGCAGAGCAATCTCTGTTAACACAAAGTCATCTAAGCTTCACACAATGATTCCTGTATTAATTTTTCTATGCTTTGAGCTCTTACCCCCTTTCTATTAATTCTTAGGGGGAAAAAAGAAGAAAAGAAGAAGAAGTTCAAACGTTGCCCGGTTTGTTGTAGTATTTCTAATATCCAGAGCGAGCTATCTGTAGTTTTCACTGGAGAAAGTACAGCAGCAGCTCTTTAACCAGGATGCCAGTAGCAGAGACAGCGTTATACTTTCACCTTCCTAGAAAGAAAGCCCAAGCTGCAGCCAGGAGCAGGGAAGCAAAGCAAAGCATGTGGAGACCATAATGTAATAGATATGCTAACTGAGCACTTACCTTCGCATGAGAATAGGAATAAAAAGTCTCTCTTCTTATGAGAGACAGTGCAAAGGAATGCTAGAAGTTCAGAAACAGGCTGGCGGTGTGAAAATCTGTAGCCTCGGGGGCTGGCCAACAACCCCTTTCATTTCAAGCACTTATTGATTTGCTGTTGTCATCTTTGGCGACGCAGAAGGACACTTGAAAGAATTTCTGATTGGGCTCTGATCTCAGGAACTAGGTGACCTGACCACGCTCTCACGAAATTCTTAATTACCACATCAGCTGCTTGGGGGAAAAAAACACTTTGACAGCAACAGAGTTTGCTTATTCTGAACTTTTTAAATTATTCAGCAACTCTTTTGTCTCTCGCTCCCATTACTACATGCGCAATTTCATATTAAATTTTCTCTCCACTAGTAGGCCTGTTTATGGATCAGTCTGATCTTTGGTGAGTATATCACTAACCTTATGACACTTTTAGATCTTGTGACACTTCTAATAAAATAAAAACAAGCCAGAATTTCTGCAAAGGACAGTAAATGTGAAAACATGTTTTTAACCTAGTGAAAATAAAGCTTTTCTTTCTTTCTTTCTTTCTTTCTTTCTTTCTTTCTTTCTTTCTTTCTTTCTTTCTTTCTTTCTTTCACTGTAATGGAATCGCTGAAGATTGCTAGTGCTCTGCTCTCTCTCTCTGGATTTCAGAATATATGAGTGGAAATGTACATTTAAACATTTCAAACAAACACATTCTATGTCAAACTGTAAATGAGGAGGAGGAGGGGAGAGGGAACAGGGGGAGCTGTGTGTTACACTGTATCAGAACTTCAAACTCGCCACTTTAACTGACAGCTTTGTTTGAATATCATCAAAATTAGATATATACAGTTTGAACAGAGACAAAAAGGAAAATTCGTACAGAAAAATCAACATGGAAAATCTATTATCAAAGCCAGCATGCTAGAATGCAAATGATATCTCTTTTACATCAGTTTCAGTACACTGAAGGAGACAAAAATGAAAAATGGCAGTATCGCTTTTGACTAAAAGGAAACAATATACCGTTGTCTCACTTGGTAGATTAAAACACACACAAAAACCTGGCTCTTCCTTTTATGAGTATTGTTTTTCATCTTGGTAGTGTGGATAAATAACCATAATCTAATTGCTCTCTTTTAACTGTAAAGCAAGCAATTCTCAGATCTAGGTCTTGTTCCTTTGAGCCTGAGAGGGTAGTCCAGTATTTATTTTGGTGGCAGCAGGGCAGTTCAGCTGAGTATGGAGAGAAATTGGGTTGGTACCTACCTCTCATGAGCCTGTGTAGTTAGTGGGCCTGCCAGACACTGCCTTTTGCTGTTCCAGTCTCTCCATTCTCATGTTAGCTGTAGCTATGCAGAATCTGGGTGGTAATCTTGCTTTTGCTGAGAATTTCAACATCCCTTGTTCAGCTTTTTAGCATCTTAGAAACTTTGCCAGGCGTCTCTTACCAGTGATGATTCATCAATTCATGGCTTCATTGTAAACAGGCTGGGCAATTTCCCTGCTGTCCATAACTCTCTTTCCCTATGAATGTATTTTACACATTTCTGCAGAGCCAAACTGTACAAGCTAGACTCATGCCTATGACTTCTCTGAAGTGTCTGATCACACCTCATCTACATTACACTCTGTATAGACTTCCAGTTCTCCAACACTTTGTTTTTAAAACAGTGATACGTCTCTATAAAGCATTGATGAACTTGCAGTATTTTTCAGCCCTCTTTGCATCACTGTAGTTAATTATCTAAAGTTTTCCAGCTCTAGGTTGTGTGAGGGTCTGTGGGTCCCCAGCCTGCAGACACCACCTGGCAGCTTGCTGGTACCAACAAAGAGGTTGGTCTGGTGGACCCTAGCTCACCAGAGGCATGACCCAGAAAGCTCCTGATTGGAGGAGATCTCTGGCTTCTATGGTTGGCTCAGACTCACTATATAAGACAGAAGGTGCCTCAGGAAGTTTTATGAGCAGTTACATTTTTTCTAGGTCTTTGCTGACCTACTCTCCTCTGCTGCCATTGGGAAGGGTGGATCTGGCTGGGTAACAAGTTTTAGCTACTGCCTTCACAGTATTCCTTGTGGTGGCAAATCTCTCTCCTTTCTGCCTCTTAGACCATCTGAATTCTGAAGACCATAAAGCTGCCACTAGTTTATGGCTGTTGTGAACAATGATTCAGGGTAGGGAAAATTCTTTCCATCTCTTGACTCAATTCTCCACTTGGTTTCATAAGTGCAACTCCCATAGAAAGTGGAATTGAACCCTGGCAAATGAGGGGAAAATAGGGTCCTCTATAAGGAATACATTTATTAAATGGGAGATACTTTTTCCTGACTCAACCTCCACCCAAAAAAACAAACAAAAAAACCAATCCCAGTGTGAGTCTTTATGAAATATTCTACAGCAGTTTACAGTGATCACCCAGATCACTGCAATAACAAAGCTGCCTTCTGAACCACTACTCTAACATACAGTGGGAGCTTTTTGTTATCAACAGAAACTAACCACCCCCTACCAATTTTATGGAGAATCTGTAGAAAAGTTTATGCCTACAGATACTTTAATTCTGGGGGGAATCCCTACTGTGATGAGGAAATGGGACGCTAAGAATGCTTGCAGGTGTGAAGAGTCTCCATTGAATCCATGTTTCCAAGGGGTTGGGGTTGGGGAGTCAGTGCAGAAGTTCAGCACATGCATGCAGATGGGCTGCGTGTCTCTGGTGGATCTCCTGAGATCCTGTGCATTCAGTAGATCTACGAATTCCAGGGCAGCACTTCCCACTCATGAGTGTGTGTGTGGGGATATGCAACCCGTTTGAAGGAAACATTTGAGGAGAATCTCACGAACTTTTCTTGTCCCAGTTCCCCCTGCTTTTTTTTTTTTTTTTTGGAAGGGGACAGTCTGGCCATTGGTCAGTTGTGCCATACACTGACATGGAGGGAAAAATTCCTTTTCAATCATTGTGGTTGATTAGCTTACTCACTGCTGCATGAGGTTGTTTCCCTTATGTCTTTTTTGTATTAGATTACATAGATGGAAATGTTATTAATGTTAATAAAATCCTCTAATCCTTTAAATTATCTTGATAAATTATATGTCTCAATCCATATTTTTAAAAAGAATTGATGAACATTGTGAACTCTGTCTATAGATATGGAAACATAACTCATGTGAGGAATATAAAAAGGGGAATTAGAAGCTAAAATTCAAAATATAATTTTAAGGACAATTCTTTCCTGTTCATGATTTAGCATGGTCAATAATCTACCTACTATCTAGTACATAAGAGAAATTGGATAAATGACTGATTTCTGGAAATCTTATTTCTGACAAGATGAAAGAGCACTTACCTGGCTTTCTGTGAACAAGGGGTTAACCTCAGGACAACTGAGGTTGTCCTTGCTCAGGGAAGGATTATAAATGGTCTGAATAGGAAAGAGTGAAAGGAGCCTGTCTGCAGAAAAGCAAGGCTCCTCGTGCCTTAAGAATGGGTTGAATTGAAGGGTGAAGTTATCTACTAGCTTAAAAATGGAATGTCTGTTTAATTCTGGACACTTGTCACTATGAAAACAAGTCCTTTACTGTGTATGAGATTCCTAAAGTCCTCAATTGACTGGAAAGGAGTCAATGACACACTTCTAACACCTCAGATACTTTCTCTTGATTCAGAGAAGTGATTTAACTATGGTTACAATAGATGGTGAGATTTTATTAAAGGACTAACTGCTAATTTTATTAATTATTAATTATTATTGTTACTATTATTTGTACTACCAAATCATCTTGAACTCTAGGATCCCACTGTGGGCTCATTTGGCAAGATTCTTAGTATGGCAATGAGTCAAAATAAGAGTTTTCCAACAATGCCTTCATGGTAGTCACACAGAATTACAAAGAGTGTGATCCACAAAGCTATTTAGCCCCTAAGTCCTCTTTTTAGGCACCACTGGGAGCCAGAAAACTCCCTCAGCTTGTACCTAAACCTGTAGTTGCCTAAGTTTTTGCCTCTGGGCATTCATGCTGCAGCCTCATTGTAGGCAGCTGGAAGCCTATCTCTTGCCTAAGCTTGAGTGTGATTCACAAACTAGGGAAGACAGGCATTTTACTGCCTTAGAGTTGCATGCAGGGGCCTGATCTGGTAGGTGTGCTCAAGAGACACCAATTGGACCCTCAGGCAAGCTCATACAAAACAGCTAAGAGGTGAGTGAGGGAAGAGGAGGCTCTCCCCTGTAATTTTAGCCTAGTGGATAGAGCACTCACTCAGGATGCCAGGCACCACTCCTAGTTCAAGTCCCCCATCCTCCTGAGGGAGAGAAAAGATTTGAGCAAGTGTCAGCCACCTGTCAAGTTAGTGCCCCAGTTAACCTATAGAGTCATTTTACTACTTTCTCTGGCCCAGTTAATACTCATTTACTTAATTAAAGTAGAACAACTTTAATAGGAGAGTTTGAAGGAAACTCACTTTCAGGATATCCCAGTGCTCAGGGTACTCACCTGAGAGGTGGCAGATCCGTGTTAAAATCCCCTTTTCCCCCTTAGGAGGAAGAGGGACTTGAAGTGGGGAGTTTTACACCATGGGCAAGTATCCTAATCACTAGGCTAAAGGTTATCCTCCTCCAGCTGTTTTGTGAGTTAGGTGGCTTCTGAGCACACCTACCAAATTGGGCCCCACATGCAAGTTAGAGTGGCTGAATGTCTATCTTCCCCCAGTTTGTGAATTGCAAGCAGAGGTAAGTGCTTCTCTGCAGCTCAGGCTTAGTCTCCTATCTCTGTGAGTGGGGCAGGGCTTAGCACACACACCCCTGTGGCTGGTGTCTCTCATTGGCTACCTTTAGTGGCTCCTCACCTGGCATGCTGGCTTTGTGGATTGTGGGGCCTGTCTCTCCCATGCATTGTATAGCAGCCTCTGTGCTAACTCAGGCTTTGGGGATTGCAGCGTTGTTCCTGTGATTTTCTTGGCACTTAAAAAGTTAGGTGCTGCAACTGCTCAGCATCACAATGCTTCTGTCTCTTTGTGAATCTGGGTCAAAAGGACATATCTTGTTCATCTTATTGATATCAACAGTGTAACAGATTGAATTCTGCTTGCCTTAATGTGAGTATTCTGTTGAGTTCTATGGGACTACTTGTTTGACTGAGGGGAGCAGAATTTGGACCAAGCTATATAGATAATTTTTAAAACTGATGACACTTAACTGAGAAGATGGTGGTGGTGGTGGGGTGGGTGCCGGTGCTGTAATTCCCCCCTCCCTTGTCCAGCTCTTTTAAAGGTACTTTGAAAAGGTTAAAACGTTAAGTGACAATTTGGGAGAGCACTCATTTGAGGGAAAATTCAATAGCATCCAATAGTTTGTTCTTTGTCTGGGAGCTTAGCCAAGCTCTCTTACTTACTGTAATATACCATGTCAAAAAGCTGGCTTTCTATTATACAAAGTTTTTTAAAAGTATGTTTCACTTGGAACCCTAATGGTAAATGTACTTCACCAGTTGAATACTGCTTTGCACATTTTGCTACTTTTACATGAATCAGCTTTGGCATCATGCATCAGAGAAAATACTAAATGACTTTAGAAAATATTTATTCTGAGTGAATTTATGAAGTGATCTGCTGTTCATATTTATGTCAGGTTTAATGTAATATGCTAGATAAAACAGCTCTCAATGACATGGTGGCAATCTGATAAAGCAGTATTTTTGGATTGCTTGGACTATCTATTATAAAGCATTTAGAAACTGAATGTGGTGTAATAAAATACAGTATCAAGTTGAAATGATTAATGGGTTAGAAAAAGTGTGTGTGGGGGGTGGAATCCTACGAAAATGAGATGAAACTTAAAACACAAACACACTGTAGTAGGAATGGATGTTGAGATGGCTTTAAATTTCCATGGCCAGATACAGGCCTAAGGTCAAACCTAAGGTAGAGGTTTTACTCTTGGAGTTCTCAGTGCATGCTTTAACTAAGGGACAGAGTTTCATGAAAATCATGGAGAAGGCAGGGTTTGATACTTCTAAGGATCATGGGGAAATGAAAGCTTCAACCCCATGAGAGGGATTCTCTTCTATAGTGCTTTTCATTACTCACTTCTTTCTGAGAAGCAGGGTTCCCAAAAGAACTATACTGCCATTAATCATGCTAATTTTATACTCTTTCTCTGGATGGGAGTTTGTGCCACTCAGAGCAGAATTAACTCCTTATTGACAACAGCGTGTGAGACTACCATGCCAAATAAAGCGATTGTTGCTCCTCAATCACCCATCACTGAGCCATACATCCCTGATGAAACAGTTTACTCTAGGCTGTGGTGGAGAATGTATCTATTTGTCTACAGAATCAGCTTTTATACTGCACTTATCAGTATAATAGCTGAACTCATTTTCCATTGGCTGTGACCCTTATTCCTTCCCCCTTCTAATGCTTTTGTGGCTTTTCTCATTATGAGTCATAGTGACAACACACAGGAACACATCATCCCCCCAGCCCCGGAATGTGTTGAGGCTACTGACCACCTCCTTCTGGTATTTCCCATTTAAAGAAACATTTTTCTGAACATACCTTTTGGGGGAAGGGAGCCTGGTCTTCTACATTTGGCAGAGAGCTAAAGTGGCCATTTTGCAACTGGTGGCTATGTCTCTCTCTGCCAGTTGGTAAATATTGCTGACTATGGTTATCTTTTCCCCCTTTCTGGTTCCTGAGAACAAATATGCTCACATACCCCATTTTACTTTCTTCTCTTTCTCACAGCAGGAGAAATATAGGAGTGTGATGGAATAGACCTCTATATTCACACTCTACATACTATTGTAATAATCTTTGTACAGAGCATGCCTTTTAAGGTATCATTTGATATCTTATACTTTTCTGGGCAGTATTGTCCTGGTAAAATATGCGTATCAATGTTGTATGTAAAGTTATAAGATTCCCCTCTATGATGTTATTAATACATGTTCCAAATCCTGCAGTCTTGCCCAGGCAGAAGTCAGGTTTGTCCTAATCAAAGGAAGGAACGTGTGCTCTGCTTAATTTGCATTTAAGCAATAAACAGAGTCATCAAGCAGGAAGGGAAGAAAAAGGACATTCAAACAGGTGAAAAAAACCCAGTAGGGAATGTCCTTTCACATAGACTCTTTGGGCTTGTCTACACTGGGAGAGCTCTCTCCCAGCACTGTGCCGCGACTACACAAGCCATGTTAAAGCGCTGCCGCTGCAGCGCTTTAACATTGCCAGTGAAGACGTGCCCTTTGTCTCTTGGGTCTCAGCTGGAAATGTTTTTCAAAAGGGGACTGAAACTATAAAAGGAGGGAGAAACACTCCAAGGCACCCTGTCTCTCTCGCCTTTGCACTTACTGCACCCAAAGAGTGAAAGGATGTAACTGTTGGACTCTGGGGGGAGGGGTCCTGACCTAAAGAGTTTAGCCAGTAAGGCTGCTGAAAGCATGCGTTGAGGAAATTTTGCTTTGAATCTAGTCTGTTAGGCACCACTAAGCATTTTACCTTTTATTTTTGTTGTAACCATTTCTGACTCTTACGCCTCCTTATTAATAATCACTTATTAGCTACAAAGAGAGATTTTTAGAGTTGTTTTATTGTTTTATCTAATCCAGTGTGTTCAAGTTGTCTAACTCCATTTGGAGTTGTGTGCATATTCTTCCTTAAAGAAATAACTGATTTAATATATTCTTACTGTCTGAGAGAAGGCTGGGCAGTACAGGACATATATTTGTGGGAAAAATCTGGGTCTGGGAGTGTGGTGGAGTCACCCTTTGGTAGTCTTCAAAGCTTGTAAGAGCCAAGGTGTAGCTCGCTGGCTGCTGTGCACACAAAGTTGGAAATAATTTACATGCAGGCATCGATTTGTGAGCAGTTCAGGTTGGAAGCTACAGCAGCAAAGCGCTGTAAAGGGCACTCCAAGTTACAGAGCCAAGAGTGACACAGCTACTCATTAGTCTGGATTGTACCCTGACATGTCACAAGGGACCATGGATATTTGGGCTGGATACACAAGATAGGCTTGGGTGATGTCTAACCTTTAAGCACCTAGCTAGCCAGTGGAATTCACCATCCTGAATTAGGCACCCAGGCTTCCTATACGATGCATGGGGTAAGTTAGCCATCTAAAAGAGGAATTAGTATGCCAGCTTCTGTAAAGTGGGAAGCTGCCTATGGTAGCCAGCTGGAAATGCCAAGGAAAGGAGTGGGGTTTAGGTCCCATCCCTCAAAGGTAGTTAAGCCCCTAACTTGGGCAGAGAGAAGCTCCTCTCTCCACTTGGGATTCACAGCCAGGAACCCTCTTGCAAAAAGCTAAAGCAAGGAGAAAGAGTTTCTGCTCTCTGATCCAATAGTGCAGTGGTGAGAGCACTCATGCAGGAACTGTGAGACCAGGATTCAAATTCTTCCTTTTCCAACAGAACGTGAACCTGAGTCTCTTACCTTCTAGAGGAGTCCCTAGCTACTGATCTATAGAGTCAATCTGGCACTCTCTCTGGCCCAATGAGTATTGAAGCATTTCATAAAAAGTGGAACTGCTTCAACAGGAGAGACTGAGACACCCACCTCAGACTACCCCATCCAGCGATACCTACATGTTGAACTCATGTGCCTACCTGCCCCTGGTGAATTTAGACTTTTGTGACCACTGGATTGTAAAGTTATGAAGTAACTACTGAAGCCTGTGTTAAAATAGCTGATATCAGGCATCATGCTTTATCAGCATTCACAAAATTACCTCTCTACTTCAGTGAACATTTAAAACCATCTTAACACACCTCTGATTACAAGTAGTGAGTTTTATGTCCATGTATGAATGACTGTTAGTGTTAGTGGTTTATATAGCACAACCGTTTGTTTTGTGATGGAAATACAGCACAGAAGGCTTTTGATCTCCAGTGAAAAAGATGTATATTTGTTCAGTCTTCATGTCTCTCATCCGTCTTTGCTCCAATGGAATGTTGCAGGATCAGGCCATACATGTTGATTTTTGAGAACAAAACAAAGTAAAAATAAAAAAAGAATCCTGTCATGCAATGCAATTACTTCTGGTGTTAAAAGATAATTCAGATGGACATGACGATAGTCTGCCTTAAAAATTACCTACCATGTTTTGAAAGGGCACTCCTAGTCTATCAGATACTTAATGCAGGATTGTCTTTTTTGACTCTAATTACTTAATTGTCTAATAGGCTAGAATGGCTATGAAGGACTTATTTTAGTACTGCAGGTTTTTGGGTACTGCTAATGTGTCCCATAGTTAAGGCTGAGAAATAATTTCAATTATAAACCTCTTTTTTTTCATATGCTAATAACTTTTTGAAAGACTATAATCTAGGGTTGTAGTTTTCCCATGCTTAGTTTCTGCTCATAAGTCTCTTTCTCAGAGTGAGATCCCTTCAAAGTCCTTTTGAGGCTTATAACTAGGCCAAGTTTAGGTGAATTTTCACAGGGAATAAAAAAGGCACATCCCTGATACCTGGGTGATCCCAATACCATGTTTCGAGTCTCTGTTCCAAAGCATGGAGGCACTAGGGCTTCTCAGTGAAATAGTTAAAACAATTTTTTAGCATGGGCAAAACAAACGTTACCCTTACCTCATTCTGAGAAATAGCTCAGTTGTTTCAGCTGAAGCTTTCCAGAAAAATTTAACCCGAGGTTGGCATGTGGCATTGAAAATTGTAGTCTAAATGGTGAAAGTGTGGCAAAGTCATAAGCATCTGAAAATAAGGTCTCCATTGCTCAGCTGTCAATCTCCTGTCTCTTGCAATGTGATCATTTCAAAGATCTCCAGTTGCCAAACAGTCTTCAAGGGAAGACAGACTTGAGTTTACAATGTGGATTTTTTTAAAAACCAAAACCAAAAATCCTTCAGCATCCACCATAAAAATAACAAAGTAGAGTACAGCTGAATAATCTTTTTGTACCTTTAGCATGAGGAGCCCTAAAATTGTAAAAACTAAGTGCAAAGTGGCTGCAAAATGCTACCATTCTGATTTAATAGCATTTGCCCAGGTGTAAATGACTACACAGTATACAAAGTGGTGGTGAATCAGAGCCTGTAATTATGACAAATGCAAGAAATTGGAAATTTAATGTCGTATGTCATCCTCATAAATTCACATTATACCCTTCTCTTAAATACCTTAGTTAAGCTCCTCCCATATCTCTTCTTCCCTTGAGGCTAAACCATTTTAGTTTTTGCACTAGTGTGAGGAAATATTGTTTCTATGCAATGTAAATCTCAATTTTAGCATATAATTGAATTTTAAGTTATACTAGTAGGATAGCATTTAGATTTAAAAAAAAAATCTTCCCTTTAGCTAGGAATTTTAAATAATTGCTCTCTAATATTTATTAGAGGTGTACTTTTGATTCAATTTTAAGTATTTTACAAATGTTTTTGACGCTAAAGCACGTCTGTATATTCTTGCTGGAATAAAAGAAACTGATTGTGCTAATTTAACACACACAGTTGAAAATCTTCTTGTTTGAAGTGTGGGCTAGAATATCAGTTGGGTATCTGAAGGCTGCTGCATCTTTTGAGGTAGGTTTGTTAAGATCACCTGTTATGCAGATATTGAAATATATTCTTCTTCTCCAGTTCTATATGTAACCGGTGACATGACAGGAAGGAATGAAAAGTAGCAATAAGTCCATTTTTTAGTCTTCCACATAAAATGCTGTGCAAAATAGGAATTATAGCCAAAATTTTCAAATGTAGATGCCTAACTTTTGGCAATTAAATCCATATTTTGGCACCTAAATAAGTGATGTGATTTTTTTTTTCAAAGATGCTGAGCACTTGTAGCTCCTATTGGCTTCAATAACACCAAAAACATGGAGGAGAGGGACTAATGAATTATACCACTTATATATTAAAATCAGATAATTGATAACTCTTGCTTTCCTCTCCAGTTCTACATTTTCTTTCCATTCCAGAATGATTTTTAACAGCCAATATTCACAATATGAATCGCTAAAACTAGAGATTAATGCTCTATACCAGTGTTTCCCAAACTTGGGATGCTGCTTGAGTAGGGAAAGCGCCTAGCAGGCCAGGCCGGTTTGTTTGTCTGCCACGTCCACAGGTTCGGCTGATCGCGGCTCTCAGTGGCTGTGGTTCGCTGCTCCAGGCCAGTGGGAGCTGCTGGAAGCAGTGGCAAGTACGTTCCCTACCCCACACCGCTTCCAGCAGCTCCCATTGGTCTGGAGCAGTGAACCGCGGTCAGTGGGAGTCGCAATCAGCTGGACCTGTGGATGCGGCAGGTAACCAGCCCGGCCCGCCAGGGGCTTTCCCTACACAAGTGGCGTCTCAAGTTTGGGAAACACTGCCCTATACTATTTGCCAGTTAGAATTACAAGCTTTTGGTAGAACACAGCATTGGTTCTAAAGTTTTTATATGAAGGCCGCTACAATCAGACTGAATTTGAAGTAATTGAGAGAGAGGAAAGCAAGAGGGTAATCAGAATGATGTGAATCCCTCCCCCACTTCTGCTGGTTTTACAGATGACCTGACCAAGACTACAAAGAACTATTGTACTGGGATTCTCAAGAGGGATTTCCAGGCTTCCAACATGTACAGTGTTAATCTTTATCCTGTATGGTTCCTGATACATTGCCTTTAAAATTAATCTCAGTGGTCTCTTGGGTCCCTCAAAAACTGCAAGCTATACCAGCAAGGGTAACAGGAGGCTTTCAGCATCCTGATTCTGTCCCTTTTTTGCATTTCTTTTCTATTAAGAAACTCTACTGCTGTTCTGTAAAATTATTACTGCTAATAAACATTGAATAACCTCTCTTTATTATGTGGGTGTCATTGGCTTTAGTGAGGTTTCACAGGGGTAAATGAGGAGGACATGGCCCAATGACATTGGTCTGAACGTTACCTCTGAACTTTACCTCACACAATGCAAAGCAAATCCACAAGGTACTAATTAAGGCTTCAGAGGTGGTGCATTGTAGCTGTGGTTCTGAGGCTTTTTGTGAATTGAGAGATGAAAGCAGAAGATTAGCAGGGTGATTTCAACATCAGAAAATAAGAAAATATCCTTTCCTCAGAAGTGACATTCTCTTATGATTGCCCAATTGTGGACATGTCTGCCAAGAACTTCAGAAACTGCTAGTAATTTTAGGTGCACAACTTGAGACATCTTGAAAGGGACCTGATTTTTGGAAAGTGCAGAGTGCTCAGTCTTCGGAAATCAGGCCTCTTTGTGGTGTTTGAAGTTGGACACCTAAAATTGCTAACTGATTTTGAAAATTTTGGCTTTCTTGTGCAGTCCTTATAGTGAGGCCCCATGAATGCGACATTTCTGCTGGACAGCAGTCCGAGGTCATTTTGTATTTAAATTAAACATGAATTAGAAGACAGTTATTTAGTATTGAAATGCTAATGGTTTTGTTTCTTGGCAAACAGACAGGTTTATTTCTTTGTATTATTAATTTGACGTCATCACAGAAGGTAGGCTAATTTTATTTTGAGACTGGTTTATTTTCTCTTGACATCTTGGGATGAATAGCTCCGCATAACAAATTATTCTATATGCTTCAGTTTCAAGCTTTTAATGTGGAATCCAAGTTTTAGCATCAGGATCCACTTAAATGATAGTTCAATCTGACTGAAAAATTAACGGTCCAGAAGAGAAACCATGTAACATTTTTTGAAGTTATTATTTGCAGCATTCCTGTTTTAAATAAAAACCTGGATGCTGCCCAGTAACATATAAAGTTGCATGTTCTTTCGTTAGCTGAACACTGAGCCACACCCAAACATGAAAAGTACATTTAACAATGATTGTTTCATGATCTGTTCAGTGGTGTAGGTGTTTGTTAGCATTCGTGGACTTAACTTTTTGGCTACAAGTGGCACTGTAGTGTAGTGTTATGAAAAGTTTATATTGCCACTGTTTGCAGGAAATGTGATTTGTATACTTTGTAAATCATTATTCTATAATTGTGTCATCCTCAATGACTGCTAGAACAGTCAACCTCTGTTTATATATGAATCAGACATATTGATTTTTCATTTTAATGATAAACAGATTGACATATAATACACTAGATGTTGAATACATCTGTTTAAAATGGGTTTGTGCTCTGGCTGAGAATAATGGTTTGCAATTATGTTAGTGTAGGGGTCCAGATTTGAATATAAAATGAGTGCTGCATGATGCACCTTATACCAAAATGCAGTGCAGTACCATTTTAATCTGGCTACAAATCAAACATATCAGTAATCACTTTCCTGTTGTTCTTGCATTGAGTCTTTTAGCCAAAAAGATTTCATGACCATGAGTACTGGGAATATTTTTCTAATTAAATTACTGTAGCTTTACTGGAAAATCTCTTTATGATTGCAGACGTTAAATTTGTTCTCGTCGCCCAGCAATCTTATTGCAATTTAGAAAGGAAATTTTGGCATGACTTTGCAGTTTAATTTCTTGTTACTCTCAACCTTCATCTTAGTTTGGTTTATTCTTGGCATTATTTTATAGAGTGGTGTATATGCCCTTAATGTAACACAGCAACATAAGTAAACTAAATTACATACCAGTTGGAGAAAGAGCGTGTGTATGTGTGTGGGGGACCTTCAAACTAAACTATTTTGAACCTCCTCTCCTTACTTGGATAAGGATGAACACTTCTCAGATATAATTTCCAAGCTTATCTACTGTAAAAAGTTAGGTAAATATAATAATATATAAAAATCTACAGCAATATACAATAGAAATATAATAATTTACCGTAATAAAAATTAGTGTAAATTATAAGTAGGTATATTTTTATTTTAAAATGATACAGGGGCTAAATGGACACTATTAAATGTTTTGGGGAAAGCTCTTTCAAAAGTGCCTCAGGGAGTTAGGCACCCAAATCCCTAAGGTTTTCAATAGGAGCTGGGCACCTAACTTAGGTGCTTTTGATAACCCCCCCACCTTTTAATCCTAAAAACAAAATCGAGGTTTAGAATTAATAGACATGGTTTATACAAATGCCTGTCAAAGCATGAAATATTTTTTATTCTCTATTTATTTTGAGGTTTTGTGGTAGGTACAAGGCCTGTACAAAATGAAGGACAACTGATGTTACAGTCCATAACAAATGTATGTTTTTGATATATTGCTAAACCACAAAAGCACTGAACCAATTCCCAGACAATTTTTAAGCTAAAGTTATTGATACACTGACAATTTAAGGGAAAATAGTAAAAACTCCAGTATTTTATTAAAATAAAACCCAACTCCCCCCCTCAAGAAACCCCTCACTCAGACCAAAAGACAAAACACCCCCCTCAAAAAAACCCAAAAAACCCACTTAAATGTATGTTTCAGTTAGTAGTGTGTGGGAATGCACAATTAAGATACTCCAAACAATCTTAACTCTACTCCATTGCACTATCCTGCGTACAGCCAGAAACACTGTTAGGGGATAGTGTTATCCAAATGGATAGTTTTATAAATCCGTACATATGTCACTCATTGCTCTTCAGTAAGAATATCTTACTCTTAGACACTGATTGTGAAGGCTGCTTTTTCCCCTATAATTATTTTTATGCATTTATATAGCAGCAGCTCCTAGAGGCAACTGGGTCTGAGTCCCCCTGTAAATTCTGTCATTGGTAAATGACAATTGGCTACTGAAAGACTTATTCTACCAATTAATGAACTGAAAAATGGTATAACAAAGGCAATCATTCTACCTGCTCACTGTAGGACAAGTCCTGAGCTCCCTCCTCACTTATTCCTCACTCAGATCAAGCTCCTATTGGCTGAAATGAGTTAACTTTAAAAAAAAAATTATTTAAGTAAAATAAGGCTCTCAAGAGTTGCAACCAAAAGCTGCATATTCTGCAGGTCATTAGACTCAGAGCTGGCATACCCACATATAGCAGCATCCAAAGCAGATACCATAAAATTGTATAGTTTCAATATTTTTAAGATCTCTGTCTTCATGGTATCTATATATGAATATCTTATTTACCATTTCTCATATCCTCATTTGTTCTCATCTCCCTCTCTTTCCTCAATTTTAATTTTTTCTCTTCTTTTTTCGATCTTCTTCTCCCTCATTTTCATTCCTTTTCTTTTCTTCTATTTTGTCATCCCCATAGGATGTTAACGTCACTTCACTTGAATTTGTGTTAGCATAATTAGATTAATAGCATTTAAGGCCAGAAGGGATAATTAGATCATCAAGTCTGACCTCCTGCAAATCAGAGGCCATAGAATTTCACCCAGTGACTCCTGTATTGAGATTGGGAACCTTACTGTAGACAGTCTACCATTTCCCAAAATCCTTTAAAGCACGATATTGATTAGACCTGTTCTGAACAGACTGGGCCTAAAGACACTTATCATGGTTTCCTTTTATAATTGAAAGGCAGTGACCCTTCAACTATGGAAAAGCTACCACCTATTCATAAAGGCAGGGGTCTCAGATTCAATTCTTCGCTTTTTTGAATATAACTGAAGAACTGTGTGCGAGCCCTAAATAAAGAAGTGCTGGAACATGCTTCTGAGGTCCTTCAGGTGAGTGATAGCACCAGAATGCCGTTTTAGCTCCTAAAAGAAGTGCCAGAATGGTGCTCCAGAATGTTCCAGCATGACTCTAGCCCTGCTTAAGACTCCATTTGTATCCTTACTTCACCCTACTGTCCTTCAGCACAGCAGCATACACAGGACCTAAACTTTTTTGTCCTTACTTGGGCAAAACTCCCATTGAAGTCAATGGAGCACACGCTGTATAGAATTGTGTGTTTAGCCATTGCTCTACGAAAGTTAATGTATGAAGTTTCCTAAATGATGTTCCTTATGTTCATGAGTTTTAAGTCAGAAGCATTATGGGCACTATTGTGAAACTGTTGTTCCCAAATGAGTAGCACTTATTTGTGGGACTACTTGCTTGAGTAAGTCAATGCAAGGTGAGAGTTGCACAATCCAGCCCTGTCTGAATATGTATTTCCTCTTTCCATCCACCCCAGTGTTATATATCGTATTATGCTATTTTTAAAAAAGAAAAAAAAAAACCCTCCACACCTCACTCATGAAAGATCATGGTTAAAATTCTTCTCTAATCCGCACAGCAGATCTCTGTTGTGTATTTTGTTCTTGTATCATGTGTGCAACATCCACTGACATCAATAAAAGTTCTGTGCTCAGAATAAGTGCTGAATCAGAATGAAGAATTTAGCCTTATGATTAGACACATTAGACTGCTATGATTAATCATATAAATATACAGATACATGTATATATGTATGTAGATGCTCTGTAAAGTCTGCATTATTTTCATGCTGAAAACAATACCATTACAATTCAACCTGTAAATATTATAACAGAATTTCCAAACAATTCCATATTTGGCATCCTCTTTATGAATCCTTTAAAATACTCTCTGTATGGACTAAATACCCTTTATCCTTTGTCTTATAGATTGTAAGTTTCTATCTGTTTATACAGATAGTCCCTGCCCCAGAGAGCTTACAATTTCTTAGTATTTATCTAATGCATAGAATGTTGACACTCTGATCCCTGCTGAGATCTCTAGGTGTTATACTAATGATTTTCTCTATCTGATAAGTATCAGATGGGTAGCTGTGTTAGTCTGGATCTGTAAAAGCAGCAAAGAATCCTGTGGCACCTTATAGACTAACAGACGTTTTGGAGCATGAGCTTTCGTGGGTGAATACCCACTTCCTCAGATGCATCTATAAGGTGCCACAGGATTCTTTGCTGCTTCTATCTGATAAGAACATCCTATAGCATCTCTGTAAGTGTATCTTATAATTCTAGGTCTTTGATTTATTAGATAACAATAGCTTCAGAAACCCTTTATTACTGGATTTTAATGAGACTGTAATATAGATAAAATGTGAATATGCATTCATATTCACAATTACAATATATGATTAAAACATATCCTTTAAATGTATGGATCCTTCACTCCCAAGATCACCTGGCAGCTTAACTGACACTATTTCGCAATGTATCATCGCAACATTCAGTGTGAAGGTATTATAACTGTTAAAACATTGTACAAAATATCGGAAATGTAGACTATCAATTCATCTTATATTTTTAAAGCGACCTAATAATTAACATGAAATTTAGGTGATGCTACAGAGGTCTTGGCCATTTCTCTCTCACTGCAACTTGAGAAATGACATTAAGTAAGCGATTTAAATAACATAACAAATAAAGGAATTTAAAAAAGCAATGGCATGAAGGGGAAAACCCCAAAAGAAAATTAGAGGCAACCAATACATTAATCATCAGGTTACAATCTGGTGCTAAGTACAAGTGAGTTTTTAAAGAACAAAATCACCTTGGTTCGACTTTAGACAATCCCCAAGCCACCCATCATCTGGGTTTGGTTTGGATCTGCCAAAATCTGTACTGACCTGTTAAAATATTGATCCCCTCCTCCCTTTGATAACTTGTTTGACAGAATCCCAAATTCAGAAAGAGATTAAGAATTCCTGTCTTGGTAGGTGCCTGTCTATTGTTATGAACAAGGTAGAGATCCAAATGTCAGATGTGAGTGGTAGAGAGTCTGTACATTTTATTAAAATGCCTTTGCAAGTCACAAAGAGTAGGGCATGAGCCAAATGGCAATGTCCCCAGTACATCCCAGTGTATGGAAGACTCACAGCAGGAGAGGAAGAATAGCATCACATCTGATTGCTTGGGGGAAATGTTGCTGACAAGGGCCTGGCCCTGAAAACAATAGAAAGAATACCTTGCTAGTGACTTGCATTTGGCACATAGAAAATAATTTTGATCAGTGTTTCTCTCTCCATCAAACCCCTTTTTCCCTCCTTCCCCCAAACAAAACCCAAGAAAATAATAGAAATGGGTTCTTAAAAATACAGAAATAGGTTGGGGTCTAAAAAAGAACAAAAAATGTGACAGAAGTTAAATAGAAAGGAACAGTTTTCTGGCAACAGAGATTGTTGTTTATTTTAACATGGTTTGACTGTTCAAGTTGTGCAGCCCGTCATGCTGTGCCTGTGTAATCTTAGGACTATTGCCCTTGTCCTGCCTCCTCTCCTCCTACTGGACTTTACGCTTATTTGTTGCCTCTTGTCTCTTTAAATTAGACTGTAAGTGACAGACAGTGTTTGTATAGAACCTAACACAGTGGTGATGGTAACCTCTTGCAATACAAAAACGCTAGCTGGCAACTTGTACTGTGTTTCACAGATATCAAAAGAGACCAGAAAGCTGAATTTGTCTGAAACCAGCTCTCTAGATAGCAGGCTCTATCACAGGGGTTGGCAACCTTTCAGAAGTGGTGTGCCGAGTCTTCATTTACTCACTCTAATTTAAGGTTTTGCGTGCCAGTCATACATTTTAACATTTTTAGATGGTCTCTTTCTATAAGTCTATAATATATAACTAAACTATTGTTGTATGTAAAGTAAATACAGTTTTTAAAATGTTTAAGAAGCTTCATTTAAAATTAAATTAAAATGCAGAGCCCTCCCAGGACCAGTGGCCAGGACCCAGGCAGTGTGAGTGCCACTGAAAATCAGCTCACGTGCCACCTTCGGCATGCGTGCCATAGGTTGCCTACCCCTGCACTATCACATCCCATACATCTCTCTCTCAGTGAACTTACAGAGAGTGTGGCAGCCTTCATCAATGCCTAATGGCAAGCAAGTTAAAGGCTGCCATGCTGGAAAGGTGTTGCACCACTAAGAAGGGCTATTTGATTGATTGCTGGGAGCAGGGAAAGCAGAGATGTGTCTAAACCAAAATCCTAAATTTGACTACACTTGAGTTTTGAGGTGTTTGAAATTTGAATCCAGTGGCTGCAGCTTGTACCCTTTACTTTAAAGATGCCTGCCCATTTGTCTGCCTGTTCCCTCTGCCCACTGCCTAATTCAGCAGCTGTGAGCTGCAAGCAGTAGCACACATGCACAGTTGGCTAAAATAACAATCCAGCCTGTCCCTTGGCTTTTTTCAGAGTCACATGGCATTCAGTAGAGTTCTAGGATCAGATCTGGCCATGCAACAATTTACCATATTCCTTTGCCTGAGAGCAGTATGAAGCCCTCACAAGGGTGGCTTCTCATCAATTAATCCTTCCTTGGGAGCAACACAGAGCAGCAGGGACCCTGATAAGGCTATGAACTTTCCATCTTTAGTTCTTGAAACTGTCTACTCCTTTCAGATTGTTGCAACTTTTACTTGCTACTGACACCTGGGCTGGAGGGGAGAGAGTGGTAAAAAGATCTATATATCTTTACTGATCTCCCAAGCCATCCACCTCCCATATCGGATTTTAATTTTTAAAATCAGTTTTTTTAAATTAGAAGAACCCAGTAAAGTGTTCAAACTATTGCTATTATTTTTACCTTAAAATAACTCTCGAGATCTCTGAAATTTCAATTGAATAAATCTTCAGAAAGGTTGGCACTGTTTTGAGGGTGCTGATTTTTCCATTGTTTTAAAAAAAAAGGTGACTGCATTTTTGTGCCACCAGTTAAATTGAAGACAAAATCTAAATGGGTACACCCCTAACTACTTGACTTGGACTTGCAAATCACGTAGCTAAAGGTGCAACTGATCAGATTTTCATGTGCAATTCAGTTTACTAGTGTAAAAATACAAGTGCAAATTCTGTGGATGAAACTTGCACCCACAAACCGGAGGCTGAGCCTCATCCCAGCTGAAAATATACTCGTCTCTATAGGTACAGTTTATAGATATATTTCAGACTGAAGTTTTTACACCCAGATTCATACTGAATCAAATTTTTATGGCTGAGTTATAAACTCATGAAAAACTGGGTTTATAATGGAAATGTTGAAAGACTCTCAACTTTAGGACTAAGCACAGCTATAATTTTACAGGCATTAGACATCTAAAATAACTTTGTATAAAGATTACACTGGGATTTGTCCTCAGTTTTGTAGAAAATACTTAACGTTGAACTGTATTTTATGCACACAAAAAGACTTACTTCATAAGACAAGAAGCTGAGAGATTTACATTACAATATTCAAAAACACGATTACTAAAATGCTCATTTTACTCTTACAATAGAGTTGTCATAAGCTATATATTTTAAAATATCTCATAAACTAAATTTTTATATAAAAATGATATGTGGAATAACAATTCTAAATATTTAAGATGGAAAGTATTCAAGCCATGCATTTGGGACAGCTTAAAACTGAGTCTTGTAACAAGGATCATAACAACATAGACCCTCTTACAGGCAGAGGTATTCCATACTAGAGGTATTCCATATGCACTGTCAGCACCAATCCTGAGCATGAAGTGGTTTGACTGTGTATTCAGGGCCGGTGCAACCATTTAGGCAAAGTAGGCGGCCGCCTAGGGCGCCTAGTGGTTGGGCGCTCAGGTGAGGAGGTGGAGTGGAAGTGAGCTGGGCAGGGGGGCAGGGGGACCACCCGCAGTAATGGGAGGGGGCACACAGGGGAACCGCAACCCACCCCAGATCACCTCCACTCTGCCTCCTCTGCTGAGCACACAGTCCCCGCTCTAAGTCTCTTCCAATCGGTGCCACAAATCAGGGAGCGGAGGAGACGTAGAGTGGTGCTGGCATGCCCAGCGGAGGAGGCGGAGCGGAGGTGAGCTGGAGCGGGCTCTCTGGGCGGGGATAGCTTCCGTGGTGGCAGGATAGTGTCTCTCCAGGCGGGGTTAGCTGTCGTGGAGGGAGCGGGGGTCTCCCCAGGCGGAGTTAGCTGCAGAGGGGGGGTAGCTTCTGTGGGGTGGGGCTCCCCAGGTGGGGGGACTGGTGGGCTCCCTGGGTGGGGGGCTGGGTTAGCTGCTGCGGGGGGGGGCGGGGTTAGCTGGGTGGGGGCATGGTGCAAGGTGGAAGTTTCGCCTAAGGCGCGGAACTTCCTTGCACTGGCCCTGTGTGTATGGAATATAATCTCAGAGACCTGGCCTTCCTTCAATTGCTTATTATATTCAAAAGTTGCATTGTATGCCTAGTGTGATACAACCAACCATGGTCACTCTGGCTACCACAATGGTCCTCAGTAGACTATATGTGTTTAAAGTAAATAAAGAAAAAAGTTTAAAGAAAAAAAGTTTTTTTCTTTTTCTATTAGCTGCAGCAAAATGTAATCAATTATCTTGAATTGTATTTTTATACGTATGTGGTATCTCTTTAAATAGCCTTATGGACTAAATCCTGCATGCTGGTGCATATGGAGAAAAGGACATAGGAAATATCATCCTTCCACATGATCAGCCAGGAAAAACACCCTCACAGTACTAGAGTTTAGTGGGAGATGCTCACCTGCCATGGTGGAGTGTCTACAAAGCCTCAAGTGAGGCTCTGTTCCAGTGAAAGAGGAGTACATCCAACTCCTTGTCCAGCTGGTCTGTATGTTCCATCTGAAGCGAGTGATAGTAGCAGTTAGTTGTTAAGGGATGAGCATTCCATCCGATGAAGAATAATAACGTCTCCTCCTACATGTGTTGTGCTGGCTTCTAGTGATCCAATCCATGTTGCTAGGATGTCTTGTAGTGATAAAGGTACTCTGCCTGCTCGTAATGTTGGAGTAGTTCTCTGCAGATGAATGTATGATCCCACTTGAATGATGCCTACATCATCATGGCTCTCCACCTGAGTTGCATCCTCAGAGGGCAGTAAGATGACAAAGACTGCCCACCTGGTATAACTTTGCAGTTCCACATCCTGCTTGATGGCAGCCACCCTAGAACACATGGATTTTACTCTTTTATATGTTCTTATGCTTAGGCCATCAGCATAGTGTTCGAGTACCTTCCAATAAGGCATTAAACTACATGGCTAACATCTGTCACTGGATATAGCTTAGCTTGCTGTGCACTGATCATACAGATGTTCCTGCACATGAACAATGGCATTACCACCTTGTGTTTCAGCTGCACTGAATATTCAACAATACTTACAGTTTAGGAATGTGTGTCTGCAGTATAGATACTTTATATCAAAGAATAGTAGTATTCAGAAGGCTGAGCGATCAAGAGAGTAATGGGCCTTAATTGTAAAGACTTTCATGTTGGTAGAGTCTCACAGCATCAAAAAATAATTGCTAAAATGTGTAATGTTAAAAGTACCACATGCTAAGAGTGGTGCTTTGCTGGATAGCCAGTCATAGTGGCCTCAGCAAGTTTGGAAAGGCCACGGGTACAGTAAGTAGGATATTTCGGGGGTGAGGAACATTCATTAGCTGTTTATTTAAGAGAAGCACGAGTTGAACCACATATGACTTTAGCAGTATAAAATGTGTAAAATATGGCAGTGATAACATAATCTCCTTAAAAGACAGCATTACCATCAGTTCTCACTAGCAATTAATCATTTGCCAAATTAGGAAGGAGATTGCAACAAGTGCGGTTAGATCACCACTTTTAACAGCAGAGCAGATATGCAAAGACTTAAGGAGTTATCTTCCTTTTGTAAAAGGTTAGCTTGGGAGTATAAGGAAGGGAGGAAATCAGTGACTCTTAATAGGCTGTGTAATTTCTTCTCCACAGATAGAGAAAGGAATGAAAGACCACCTAGCCCCTCCTTCTTTTGCTTTGCCTTTCTCTGCACTTTTGCTCTTTCATTAAACATAGCATGTTGTAAGGAGGTGGTTAGAGTAAATTCAAGAGTAAATAAAAATTGTCCACTTAATATTGACTCTGTGTGTGTGTGTGTGTGTATACACTATTGAATTGACAAATGTGGTATGTTTCCTGTGATGTACATTCTCAATTACTCTTTGTAAATGATTAAATCTAAACTCCTTACTCAGTCAATAAATCACAGCAGCCTAACTTTTCGAAGAAGGACTGTGTGGGAGAGACAGTAAAAAGATGGACACTTTCTTAAAATTCTTGCTTAGCCTCTGTCTCAGAGCTCTACCGATTTCCTCAAACTCTCCTCCTGACTGTGGATATCATCCTTCAAACAGTTGGGGTAAAGTGTTGGTCTCATTGAAGTCAATGGCAAAATGCTCTCATAGACCAGTGGGGCCAGAATTTCACCCTGATCTTACTTGAAGAATGTTCAAGTGACTAAAATATACACTTTCTTATGTGTGTGCAGGATCAGTCCCTATTAGAGATACGTTAATCCTATATTTGAGCACAAAAGATACCATGTGATGTATGTGACCAATCAGAACTATTGATCGCTGGCTCCCATCACTGTATTATCTCAGTGTCTCACAAACTGCTGAATTTATGATCCTAACATCCCAATTTTATAGATAATAAAGGCAAACTGATTAAGTAATTTGTCTAAGATCTCAAAGGAAGTCTCTGGGACAGGAATTGAATCCAAATCTCTTAAATCCTAATTTAGTCCTCTAGCCACAAAACCATCTTTCTTCCCACTGCAGTGCCATTCAGATTTTGGATATTGTCCAAAATCCACCTGTTTGTAACTGATCCATTTTGGGGGTTGTTAAATTTCAGAATAATGTGATCTGCAAGTGTCAAAGAAAAAAACTGCCCCTGAGGATTACTTGCAGGTAGATGGGGACAAGATCAAGTCTACAACTGGAAATATAAGTGGATATGTAAATAGGTATGTGCAGGTAGTTATTCATATGAACATTATATTCAAGTAGTTATGTAGATTTAAAGTACTGAGTTGTTAATGTTAGTATACAGAACATATTTGGAATAGCTAAAGTGGTACAGACTTACCATCACTGCAAAGTTGTTAATTAACAGTTGATAAGCAAAGAGTGGGTTGTATTAGTACAGGAAAGCTACCTATCGAGAGTATGGAATGTAATTTTCATTTATGAGTGCGTCCTGTGGAGGGTGTGGTTGAATTGTAAAGATGGTTTAGTTCATGGCCTAAGTTATTTGCCCTCTGTTTTCTCAAGTAGTGAGTAATAGGTATGCTAGAGCCCACCAGCTGTCCTTGAAGTAATCCTGCAACTGTCTGACTCTAGCTTTGTTTGTTAATTTCCTGACTGATACAAATTGATGATTTCTTGCCATTTATTTAGGTATGCCATCTATGCAGGAAATTATTTTGCAAGACATAATATTGTGATGCAAGGTCTAGTAGCAGCTGCAATATTTTGAATAAGTGTCATTCTCTGGTGTCCCAAAGGTTTAAATGGGTATCTCCCAGAATACAAAAAAATTTGGCACTAATTAAGCTGAATATGAAGGTTTTTTCTAAGACACTATATATGGGTGGGCAAAATATTTGGATCTTAGGCAGAAAATATTTGTAGGGAGGTCAATCTGCTCACATTCTCTCCAGCTGAGACTGCAGGTTCTTGGGTAAATTTCATTGTGATAACTCATGAAGAAAAACTGTGATAATTCTGTACTGGAATTCTCTCCATAATGATGCTGAGCTGAGAATCAGTCTGTCTCAAATGTTAATTTGGGAACTAAATCTATTGATCCAGACCTGTAACTGTTTGAGCAAAATGCTCATTATATTTGTGTACATATTTGTTTGTTTCATTGTGTTTAAAAAGGAAAAATCATTATCCTAAGAAAACTGAAGATATGCTTTGGATCCATTATATTCTTTTGATTTGTTTTTTTAACAATATGAGATGTTCCAATCAAAGTGCAATGGTAATATGTAATATTTACTAGTCTGTATGAATTTCACATTCAGAGCTATTAATCTATTGGATAAACATAAATGCATTAAGAAGGCTTTAATTTGTTTCTTTATGCCTTTTATGGCATATTGTGTCAATTCTGACTAGTTTAAAAGATATATTGTCAATCAGTTTATATAAAATTGTGATTCATGGGAAATCTTGTTCTACTCTATTGTGGGAAACCAGAGTGCAAATATCTAATTTTTTAAAGTCCATAATTCCATTGCTATCTATCTATCTATACAACTTGAACAAAATATTTTGTCCATCATTTACAGCAGTTGTACAATAATGCACCATTTCAGTTGCCATAATTTATAATTATCATATATATCTGAGATCAGCGTAAAATGACCAACACTGGCAAAAGAAGGTTGTCTAAAATAGGTTCTTAAATCCAAATGTAGACACCAGAATAGCAGATTTTCAAAAAGCTATGCACAAACAGCTCCCATTGAAATCAGATCCAATGAGCATCACACTTATTGCTTAAGATCCAACAGCTATCCTTTTCCAGTCCAGAAGGAGCATGTACTGATTGTTAAATGCCTGAAGTGAAGCCAGCAAATCTCTGTGCAGCAGCAGGGATGCAGGAGAAATCCTAAATCCTCCTGCACCTGCCATATGTGTCCAGTGATTGCAGATCTGGCTGTGAAAAGCTTGTAGGATACCTGTGGGAGGGCTGGGCAGATTTGCACTCCTGCTGCAAGTTATTATATCTGTGTCAACATATCATATCTGTGGTTAGATTTGCTGTAGCATGTGTTGCTGATAAAAACATACCATGTTTTGGTGGGTTGAAAAGCCTCATATTTATTATTTTCAGTATGTAGGGCACTTTAGAAGGTTAATAGAGAAAGGAGACAGATCGCCCACTGTGGCAACCTTGTGCTGCTCCTGTAGCACAAAATAGCTGTAATGTTGGTTTAGCCCATTGGTGGAGGATTCCTCCTTTCTGACTGAATCTCCAGGTGGCATAAGGCCACCGGAATAGCTCTAAAATATCTAAATGAACACTCTGCTTCCCATCCAGTGTAGGGGACATTCCCTGAGTGAAGGGGGCTTGGTCCATGTTGATGCCCTGGTTACTCTGGCTGCCAGAATGGTCCCTTGGGTCCATACACAGCTGGCTATAAATTACTATGCCAGGAACCAGCCCAATTCTCAGCCAGCCAAGAACTGAGGGAAGGGAGGGTGTTACAATCTTTCTCCCTGTCCTCTAACATGAACACCATGAGTCAGCCTAGGAGTGGGGCCAGAGTGCCTACACCAAGTAGCTTGCCAGCTAACTTTAGCCACAGTGAGATGAGTGGGGATAACTATGAGGTACCATAGTGAGTGGCTAGGACAAAGAATGATGTTTACAGCAACAAGGTTATGGGAATAGTTGAGACATGTGCAAAGCAACTATAATGGTTGAATTACAAACAATGTTTATGGTAATTGTTGTCTCCTTTTGCTCTATACGTTCCCTTCCTCTCTGAGGGTATGTCTACACTATGAGATTATTCCAATTTTACATAAATCGGTATTGTAAAACAGATTGTATAAAGTTGAGTGCACGAGACCACACTAAGTACATTAATTCGGCGGTGTGCGTCCATTTACTGAGGCTAGCGTCGATTTCCGGAGCATTGCACTGTGGGTAGCTATCCCGTAGCTATCCCATAGTTCCCGCAGTCTCCCCCGCCCATTGGAATTCTGGGTTGAGATCCCAATGCAAAAACAGTGTCACGGGTGATTCTGGGTAAATGTTGTCACTCAATCCTTCCTCTATGAAAGCAACGGCAGACAATCATTTTGCGCTCTTTTTCCCTGGATTGCCCTGACAGACGCCATAGCATGGCAACCATGGAGCCCGTTTTGCCTTTTGTCACTGTCACCCTATGTGTACTGGATGCTGCTGACAGACGCGGTACTGCAGTGCTACACAGCAGCATTCATTTGCCTTGGCAAGATAGCAGAGACGGTTATCAGTTGTTCTGTACCGTCTGCCATGCCATTGTAAATTGGCGATGAGATGAGGGTTATCAGTCGTTCTGTACCATCTGCTGCTGTCATAAGTGCTCCTGGCTGGCCTCGCTGAGGTCGGCCAAGGGCTCATGGACAAAAATGGGAATGACTCCCCTGGTCATTCCCTTCTTTATGTTTTGTCTAAAAATAGAGTCAGTCCTGCCTAGAATATGGGGCAAGTGTACTACAGAACCAGAGAGCACAGCTGCTCTGTGTCAGAGCTCCAGAGATCCCGTAGAAATGATGAGCTGCATGCCCTGCAACAACCCCACCTGTTGCTTCCCTTCTTCCCCAACCCTCCTGGGCTACCCTGGCAATGTCCCCCCATTTCTGTGATGAAGTAATAAAGAATGCAGGAATAAGAAACACGGACTTTTTAGTGAGATAAAATGAGTGGGAGGAGGCCTCCAGCTGCTATGATAGTCCAGGCAGGATATTAAAGGGGGCGGGGGAGAGGAGCCCAGCCTCCCGCTGCTATGATAGTCCAGGCAGTACAGAATCTTTTCTTTAGACATGAAAGGAGGGGAGCTGATGGAGCTCAGCCTCCAGTTGCTATGATGAAGACGGTTACCAGCCGTTCTGTACCATCTGCCGGGAATGACCGGGAGTCATTCCCATTTTTACCCAGACGCCCGCGGCCGACCTCACCGAGGCCAGCCAGGAGCACTCACGGGCTGATGATGACGATGGATAGCAGTCATATTGTACCATCTGCCACTGGGAAGGTGATGCTGGTGTTCAGCACTGCAGCACCCCGTCTACCAGCAGCATGCAGTAGACATAGGGTGACATTGAAAAAAGGTGAGAAACTTTTTTTCTCCTTTTTCTTTCTGGGGGGCGGAATGGTGTTTAATTGATGACATATACCCTGAAACACCTGGGAAAATGTTTTTGACCCTTCAGGCATTGGGAGCTCAGCCAAGAATGCAAATGCTTTTCGGAGACTGCAGGGACTGTGGGATAGCTGGAGTCCTCAGTACCCCCTCCCTCCCTCCATGAGCGTCCATTTGATTCTTTGGCTTTCTGTTACGCTTGTCACACAGCACTGTGCTGTGGCCTCTGTCTATCATAGCCTGGAGATTTTTTCAAATGCTTTAGCATTTTGTCTTCTGTAACAGAGCTCTGATAGAACAGATTTGTCTCCCCATACAGCGATCAGATCCAGTATCTCCCATACAGTCCATGCTTGAGCTCTTTTTGGATTTGGGACTGCATCGCCACCTGTGCTGATCAGCGCTCCACGCTGGGGAAACAGGAAATGAAATTCAAAAGTTCGCGGGGCTTTTCCTGTCTTCCTGGCCAGTGCATCCGAGTTCAGACAGCTTTCCAGAGCAGTCACAACGGTGCACTGTGGGATACTGCCCGGTGGCCAATACTGTTGATTAGTGGCCACACTAACCATATTCAGATATGGCAATACCGATTTCAGCGCTACTCCTCTCGTCGGGGAGGAGTACAGAAATCGGTTTAAAGAGCCCTTTATATCAATATAAAGGACCTCGTTGTGTGGACGGGTGCAGGGCTAAATTGGTTTAATGCTGCTAAATTCGGTTTAAACGCGTAGTGTAGACCAGGTTTGAGTCTAGACAGATTATCATCCTCTCTGGCACAAAGGGCTCTGTGGAATACTTCACTTACATACAATTAAAAGAAATGGTCTGATACACGAGGCATGATAGATTATCTCAGTAGACAAACTAAAGAAGGTCCCAAAACATGCACCCACTGTAACAGTGTAGGACTATCCAGTTCTGGTTCACTGCAACCAGCATTCCTGGTTCGCTTTAAGAACCAGTCCTTAGTGTATGAAGCTAAAATGGGAATAACAATAAAAGGGCAACACATGGCCTAAATCTTATAATTAGAGCAGGACAAGTTATTCCACGCATATAACTCATTTAATTTGCCTATTTTTAATTTAATTTTTATTCACATTCAAACAAAATATTTCACTATTAGGATGGTTGTAATGACTGAGGAAGCCACTCCCAGTTAAAAACATTTTCTTGTACAATGTGACAAACCTGTCCGGAGGAGAGAGGCTTCCCCCTAAGCCACAGGGTTTGAAAGATTAAGCATGTGATGTGGTTTCATATTCTCTCTATTTAAACTCCAGAGATTTAAATGACTCTCACTTTTGGTCACTTGGTACTGGAATCATATGCAGGACACAGGTCACAGGGCCAATGCTAAATCCACTGGATCACATACCTCCCAGGCAAATTGCTTTCTTTGCTTTAAGCCTCTGTCTCAGAATTAATAAAATAGGTATTTGTTACAATGATAACCTACCTACCTGTTGGTGCAGGCCGCTTAGATCCTGTAAAGCTCCAAATCACGGTTGAAAAAACAAAACAAAACAATCCTGCCTTTGACCAAGAAACAGAAAGGTTAATGCATTGTGGTAGGATTATTAGGCATCAGCCTGTGAGCCTGATAATATGATTTCTGTTTACCTTTTTGACACTGATTTGCTTAGTCACATAGGGGAAGGCACTTGGCGAAGCTGAGCGAAGTGAAACAGAGCAGATCTGTGACACAAGTAGGGAATAGGCTATGGGATTTCCTGACTGTGTATCCCACGCTTTATCCCCAAAGGGACACAACCAAAGCTGCTTCCTCTGGCAGGACTTTTCCAGAAACATGTGCCAGGTTTACTATAGTAGTTGCCCTGGTACTTCTATGTGAATTTTTAGGCCGTGAAGTCTTCTACTAGTAAGACAATTTGAGGAAGAAATGACTTTTGAAACTGTATTTAAGACAGAACTCCAAGAAGTGCTCTCTGCAACTGTTTTCAGTAGGTCCTTGTCCAGTTGATGGGAAGAAAATGGGTTGCTGCTTCTTTAAGGGCTCCCTCTGCAATTTATAGCAGCTGGGGAGGAAGAGGGAACATTTACCTGGACATAGCAGGGAGGAGAAGGAAGTGGCTAGTCCAGGTGTGGTCATGTTGGGGCACTGCCCTTCCAGTTGACTGGAGGAGGGGTATTTATGTTCTGCAGCATTCAGGAGAAACCCTCTCTTACTGGGATTAAATTGGCAACACCCAGCCTTGAATGAATGGAATTGGAACAGGATTGGGTTTCTTCATGATCTGATGCGGGCATTATGCTACTTACCCTTTTTTCTTGGGAACTTGGAAGGAATTGTTCCCTTGCCACCAAATTGGCTGAGGAAGTTTTTTTTTTCTGCCTTCCCCAGAGCAGGTTTGTGGGGATTAGGATAGAATGATGCAACTTTCTAAGTTTAAAAGAAAAAATGGTCAGAGGTCCAGTGGAGGTGCTTGTTATGAAAGGGATATGGTTATTGGATAAAATGGATTGGAAGGGGACTTAAAGGAAGGCGAGGGGAAGGCATTCAGAGCTCCTAACATCTGGTAAAGCAGGGAGCTGACACTTCCCCTTTCTTTTCTAGTTTTCTTAACCCTGGATGATGGCAGGGTCCCTGCAACAGGCTGGCTGGGATCAGGTTGGGAAGTTGGGGGCTGATGGCAGCCCTCCCTACTACATGGAAATGATTAAGGGAATAAAGATGCCCTGCGTGGTACAATTTATTACCAGGTACTCCCAGATATTATAAATGAATGAAATTGCAACCTAATAAAACCGTATCCATTGTTTCCTGCCTGTCTTCTGATGTGGCCAGGACACTTGCAAATGATGCAAAATGAACAGGCCAAAAAAAGTTTACAAAATTCTAGTGGATCTTCAGCAATTTTGACCAGTCCTTCTAATAAGCAAAATAATACTGTTTTTAATAATCAGTAACATCAAGCCTGGGATGAAGAACAAACTTTTAACTCCATATGTATTATATGCATTGTGGCAGGGCTAAGTATTATCTAGATGATCCCCGATAGGTGTTTGTCTAACTTGCTCTTAATCTCCAGTGATGGAGACTCCAGAACCTCCCTAGGCAATTTATTCCAGTGCTTAACCACTCTGACAGTTAGGAAGTTTTTGATGTCTGATAGTGCTTAGGGTTCCATCATACCTGGTGTTTGGTCTGTAAACAACTGAATGATAGTCAATGTCTCCTTTATTTCCTTTCTGAGACATTAACATTGGCTATAATATTTGTCTTCATGCTGCGACATTTATGAGTGCTGGTTTGAGGAGCAAGGATACTTTTTCCTGCAGTGTCAGAGACGGCACACAAACTGATTTAAATTTTTAACAAGCTGTCAGTTTGGTTCCTTGGTTTCTAGGATAAGTTATCCACCAACAAGTTTCCCCAGTAAACTTCATATTTTTGGTTGGTAAAACAAACAATCCAAGGAATGGCTGGTCAAATAAATGAAGGTATAAGAACAAAAGAGATATACTGTCCAGGTAGCCTGCTCCACTTTATTTAAATGTTTGTTCCATTTATTTTTAGAAAGAACTAAGGGTCCAATCCTACTCCCATTGAAGTCAAGGGGAGTGTTTCTACCAACCAATATGGGTCAGATTAGGCCCTAAATCTGGAATGATGGGGCCCTATTTAATCTCAAATAGAGAAACCTGAATAGCTACTCAGCCTGGCACAAACTTTTTTTCTCCAGGAATCCTAAACTAGGCAGCCAAAGGAAGGATCATGCGTTTCGGGAGCTAGAAGCTGAGGCTGGCAGAGAAGCTAGGGTTGCAGAAGATCAGTAGATTTGCAAGTGTGGAGAGACCGAGGGCAATCGGTGCTGTATATAGTTTCTATAGCTATAGAAAAATTCCAGTTTATAACATTGTTACAACTATTGTTAAAATTGTAGCTCTGTAAAAGTGAATATTGCTTTGGTCAACCCTTGTTTCTCAGACATTAAAATTGTCAGGATGGGCAATGCTTATCCAATCTGTCACTGTATGAGAGCTCAATGGGCAAACAGGAGGGAATGCCAGCTTTGGCAAAAAGCTGTCTACAATAGTAATTAAAATCTAGCATGCATAATTTTTTTTTAAAAAAGAAACCCAAATATCCAGTGCACATTAGATAAAAATATCACATAAGCACATTGTTTATGGAATTCAACATTTTAGCATTAAAAATTAGAACAATGTATTAGCCTTGTAAAATTAGGTATATTAATGCAGTTGAAAGAGTACACACTTCTGCACTGGAAACTATCTGTTTAATATGTTTTACATGTGTTTATTGAAGGATTCAATGCACTTGTGTTATTACGCCAATTTCATTCTTGGATGATTTCTCCTTAGGCATACTTGTGGCAGTTTTTATTAGTTATTCATTCACAATATTGATTAGCATCTGCTAGAGCAATTTATGAATCCCTTTTGAACCCATTTTGAGTATCAAGGTTTTCTAATGGAGAAATATCTCTTCCTGAATACTAACATCGCATACATTTGTAAAACTAATTCACTTATTATTAGTTTATTGTGCCACAGAGCAAAACAGAATTCATGAAATACTGTACCTGTTCTTCTGTTTCAAATCTTCTTGATCAGTTTACCTGGCTACAGAGGATAGTAACTTTACCAAATTCCAAGAAAACAGAAAACCTAAATGTGTCAAGCCTGGTGGCAGTAGGACTAGATGCAACTCCCATCAATTCTAGAAGTATGTGATTCTTGTACAATGCAAACTGAAACCATGTAACTAAACTTGGCATGCCTGAAGTCATTGACTTTCCCTCTGCCCACACTGGCATGGACCATGCCCTTTTCAGCATTATTTATGGAGAAGAATTTCAATTCTTTTACTCTTGACTGAAGGCTCAGAGTGTTACTGTTTACTCCCTATCCAGGCTTCAGTCTCCTTTTCCCAAAGGCAACTCTGCAGCCTGTGATCCTAATTTAAGTCACCACATCCAGTTCCATTATCTCTAATAAAAGCAAAGTTTGTTGGGACAGGAGAGAAAATAAAGAGAAACACAAACTAAGTGATGCATGTAAACAAATATATTAACTGGATAGTGGGACTAAAATAATACAAAAGGGTATATAGGACCCAGTCCAGTGCCCACTGGAATCAATGAGTGTCCTTTTATTGACTCCAGTGGGGGGTGGATTGCCTCCATAACTTGTATGGAAGTATTACCTGCAGTATAAATGAACAAGGTTTTCTCTTTCAGCCCAAAGACACTCCTGGGTTGCCTTCTTAGAATTTTAGTTTTTTTCTGGGGCAAGGAGCCTTCTTCCACTTACATCTTGCACAAATGATGGGGGACAATCACACTCTCTGCATTTAGGGAAGCACAGGAACTTTTTCCTCTGTCCTTTCCAAGTGGTCTGCAGAATTGGCTGAGCAGAGAGGGGAGCAAATGGTTAGTACAGCCAAGGAACTTCTATGGCACAGTCTCCAGAACTTTTCCCAAGGCACTGAAGCTTTGCACTGTCCCAGTGCCTGGCCTATGCTTTTAAAGGCAAAATCTGGTCTGGCAATATGAAGTGCTTTGCTGCAAGAGTATGATCTTCCTATTGCACTTCGATAGTGAGCTCTTGCTAAGATTTTTGCAACTATATTAACGTGTGTGAATTGTCAACAACCTGGTCTGCTATGTAAGCATTGCAAACTTACTAACAATGGCCAAAAATTTGGTGAGCCGCTGAACTCCCACTACTCCTGATTGACTTGAGTGTTATGGCTGCCCACCATGTCTGAAGACTGATTTGGCCCATATTTACCAGTAACTGGCAATCCTGTTCTCAGTATCAACACAGGTTGTGCCTATACTAAATCTCTTCACTTAACATTTCCCATCTTTGCTGCTGCCAATGGCTGGCACACTAATGTAGACTGGCTTACATCTAACCACCAGGTTGTCACACCCTGCTCAGAATCGGTCTAGATGACCTGGTGCTGAAAGCATCAGTGGCTACGGGTGCCTTTTTGAGGGGAAGTGGTACAGAAAGTCAGAAAGTAAGAAGTGCCTATGGTGGGAGATTGGTTGATCTCCCAAGCCTTGGGTTTGTCAGGGAAAAGCAACCCCCCCAACCTTTTGTCTTAGGCCCTAGGCCTTTGACAAAAATAATTTAGAGCCTTAGCTTAGCTTGTTTTTCTGTACAAAGGGCATGCTGAGGCAGAAAGATGTGGTCAGGGCCACAAAAAGAGGAACTGGAATTGGATAAAGAGGAACCAGGAGATCTGTTAAGTTACAACAGCTGAGCCTGCTGTCGGGACTACAGAAAAGGTGTTAGAATGGTCAAACCGCAGACTTGACTGGCAAAGACAATAACAGGAAAAGCCATAGATGGAAAATTAATTGGCCAGCTTGCTTGCTATCAACATTATATTCCAAATAAGGCAAATAACATGTGTAACCAGCGTGCTACGTTTTGCGGTTTTAACCTTTAAAAAGCATGGTAAAATTTGTAAAGAGCAGAGCAGTTTGTCTCTTGCGTGGGGCTATGCTGTCTCTCCCTGCATGCATGCTTGTATGGAATAAAGGAGCCTCGAGCTGTCTGATCTAAAAACAACTGTGTGGTCTAATTTTCCACAACAGGTTGATCCCTCCAGGTGGGTTGGTGGAGTAGTAGTAGAAGCTTGCCCAGCAGTCATCCTTGTTGTTTCTCTTTTGCAAATAGAGAAATCCTTTGCTGAGGGCCATTGGTCTGCCACCTTTCCCAGGACCTAAAAAATATTCCTCAGATTTGTTCTCAATTATTATTGGTAAATATTTATAGTTTGGTAGTGCCCCTGAACTGCATTTGGATTGGAGCCCATTGTGCTGGATGCTTTACAAACACAGAAAAGATACAATCCCTGCCCTGAAAGCCTTAGGGTCTAAAACCATATCTACACTACAGACTTCTGCTGGTCAGGAGTGTGAAAAGATGGGATCCCTGACTGATGTAGCTGTGCTGGCAAAAGCCCCTAGTGTCAACACAAGTCAAGCCATACATACCTGGCTATATTTACACTGCTAATCTTAAGAAGACCGAGGTGGAGTGTAGCGCTGTTAGCCTTGAAAAGAAAGGCCCTTCTCTTAATGGACATTCCCTAGTCTTTGTGGAAGGAAATGTCCGGGGGAGCTCAGTACTTTCTCTTCCTGTCCTAGTCCCCACTGACACCTCTCTGGGAAGTCTGACATCCATGACCAGGGAGGAGGAGGGCTGGATTAAAAAATATCCTGAGGCTGTACAAAGAATCCTAAATTAATCCTGTCTGTCACTTTCTGTGGCTCCCGTCTGTGCTCAGACACCATATTTCGACATGGGTTCATACGACACTCACAGGAAGATGGAACAGAGCTGCTCCAATGGAGTAACGCTGACTGGGTTCCACAGCAGGGAGCAAGAAGCCCAAAGTTGGTATGGAGGCACAGGGCTTCGATATAGATTTCCTGAAGGACTGGGCATTGGATCTGTGAATTTGTTTGTTCCCTGGGGAATGGCAAATCCCACTTTTTCTTTCTGGGCAGTGTACAGAGTGTTCCTCCTCCCAGAGTGCCTTCACCATGGCTGGGGCCAGGGGTCGGTATGGAGAGGGGCTGGGCCTACACACTGACTTAGTTCACTTCATATTTTCTACAGAAGTTGTAGGAACGAACCTTTTAATTTTTTAAGGTTCTGATTCTTATTCTGTACTTCAGTGAATTTTGCCTTGGTAAGGGAGTAAATGCTCCAGGGTTTTAGCAGGCAAATTACAATTAAATTACAAATATATATCACTTTTATTTGGATTTAATAGGGTAAACTAATTCTGTCACATGAAGATGTAAACCCATTCTGAATCACAGAGGATCTCAAATCTACCAATCTGAACCCCAATTCCAGACAACACATAAATAGCTCTCCTGAATAGGAATACACTTAAGTACATGCTTATCTCTCATGGGGCTCTAGTGAATAGCATGGATAAATGGGAGATTTTAAAAATCCTTGTTTGAACACCAATATTAGTTGTGACAAAATTGCCTGCCAACTATCTACCTAATCCTGTATACACTCAGTAGTGGGTGTGTATCTCTCATTTCCACAAGTAGTTCTGACTTCAGTGGGTATGTAAGAAGATGCTTTAATTATTTGCAGGATCAAGCACTAAGCCACTGGAAGTCTTCAAACCTTAATGGTAGAAGGGCAAACAGCAAACCCCAGTTATTTGAGCATGATCTGAACTGGAGTTCACATGGAAACAATATCATAAGGTCTGGACCCAAATCCCATTAAAATCAATGGGTGCCAGGTTGGGCTGTAAAGCATTAATAGCTTGTATGTCGCTATTAAACATTTTTCTACAGTTTGATACCCAGATAATAGTTTAAGACTGTATCTAATAAATGGCAGTGCAGCGGGTCTGGGTCTGGAAGTAGATTCTGGGAGACTGTTGTCATTTTTTCAGGTGCAGTTCTGTGTTAATAATGTAGAAGAAGTGTGGCCTTCCTTCTCATAGCACTAAAAGTGAGATAATCCCTGTGTAAGAAATCAGTAAGTATGGTCTGCTTAATCTAGTCCCAGTGTGAAACTGTTGACATTTGTTCTTTTTTTCTATCATTATGTGACTGGGCCTGTTTTGTGCTGGATTAAGCACAAATCTCCTATGCAGCACATTTGGCATGTTACTAGTAGTTTAACTTCATTAATAATGTATGAAGAAAATGTAATCCATGACAAGGAAGGAAAGAAAAGTATTTTTACAGCTACCAAATCCTCCAGAATGATTAATTATTCAACATTTTATGTTTGATGTTATATTTTACCACTGAATTCCCTCTGTAGAAGTAAAAATTGTCATACAAAATTATAACACAGTAGGAAAAAAAAATCTTTTGCAATTGTAAGTTAGATGTACCGATCGCCAGAATTTGCCAAATGCTATGAGAAATGTAAATCTCCTCAACCTTCCTAATGAGAGCAAACTCAGCAAGTGAAACTATTGATTCCACTGCAGGTAAATACCAAAAATGGGCACAAAATTAGGTTGACATTGTAGGGAAAGGGAACAAATAGTTGTATATGTGCTCCTAATTTAATCATATATGTCTAATTAAAAATATTCATCTGAGCTTTCTGACTTGTTACAAAACTACTTTTTTTTCATAAGAGATGGCAAAACTTTATCTAATATGTCCTCCTCCCTCTCCCACCCATAACTCTGTTTTACACAGCACAGATATTTATGGTAACTGAAAGTCACAAAATGGCCTAGGGAATCTAAGCTAGCCCCAAAGCATTGGTCACTTACAAGTACTTTTGTGCTCTGCACTCCTGTCACATTTGTGCTATCAGAGCAACAGCTGGGGAGACTTTTTCAACAAAGATGAGTGTCAGATAATCCTGATGAGATTCCACATCCAACATCTTTTGTAATTATGTCACATTCAGCTGTAATGGAATAATTCAAGCTGAAAGGACAAGCTTTGATCCTTTCTTAAACCTTTCCCTGTGGACTGGCTATCTAGAAGATTTAAAGATATTTCTGTTACAAGATCTAGTGTTTCCTCAAAAGTCCTGCTTCTGAAGCGCTGCGATCTACAAGAGCAATATCATTTGCCAGACACATTTCTCTGAGCGTTTTTATATTAAATAAAGATGTCGATAAAACAATGTCCTTCAATTTCCAATAGGGCAGTTGGAATTAATTTTGATATTCTGCAACCCTACTGGGCACACAGAAAATGCATTTAAATACCTGAGAACATATCTTGATGGATTTATATATACACATTGAGGTGTAGATACATTCATTTGCACTTGCGTAGAAGTGAATGCGTATTGTTGAAGAGCAAGCATATTAGGAATACCTAGTTAGTGAAATAAATGTTCCTGGAGGTCCATAATTTATAATAGTTAGCTTAGGATGGGATTTTCAAAGATTTAGGTGCCAAAATTCCACTGAATTTCAATAGGATTTGGGTGTCTATTTCCCTTGGGCACCTTTGAAAAGCCCACCCATACTCTGTGAAGAGAGAGAAAGGCCTTAACCTTGCATTTATAAATAGTCTTATTTCTTTGCAAGTATTCGTTCATTTAATTTTTAATGTCTTTGAATATGAACTATTTCAAACATTTACATATACAAGTTCAAATACTTTTATTTAAAATACATTTTCAAATCATTTGAATTAAAATACACTCCCAGATTCCTTTGTGGTCTCTCACACAAGTATGAAGTAGAATTTGGACTTCTGATTCTTTTCCTACCTCAGATTCACACCAGTGTAACTCCAGTGACTTCAGTGGAGTAAGTCATTAATTTTCTGGGTGTAAGTGGAAGGAGAATGAGGCCTTAGATTTTTTTTCACTGAGACTGTGTCAAAAGTTCTGATTCTTTAATTCACATTCAGGCTTTAGGCCCACTGACTTTGCTGTCAGTCACCACTTCCATAGATTCCAGTCTATGTCGGGGAAACTGGACTGGGCCTAAGATTAGTGAGCCCCAAATTTCCCCATCTATTCTTTCAGTGTGACTTCCTTATTTTTGAAAGTCTATAATTCTGTGTGTGTGTGTGTGTGTGTGTGTGTGTGTTTACGATTAGTGCCAGAACCCAATATTTGTATGCATGATGGAAAGCATGAGAGTAAGGAAAAAGGAGTAAACTTGGGAAACGTGAAGGGGAAAAAGGAGAAACAGGAGAAACTTGAGATTGAGGAGGAACAGAAAGCTGCTAAATGAGGTGGGAGGAAGTTATTTTCTAGGGAACCACAAAATTTTGGTCACAATTGAGTAAAAATGTTGGTGGATTCAGGCTCCTGTTTGTTTCAACCTGCTGCTAGAAGGGTAGTTATAAAGTCTTATTTTTAAGAGGACTTGAGATAATTTGTGTTTGCAGTGCCCCATATTATACCCCTCAAATATAAAATCAAGGGGTGATTAGTGCTTAGTTGCTTCCATAGCCCACAAGTGTGTTATGCACAGTGCACACCATTGGCAGGGGCAGGGCCACCTGAGGAGGAGCATTTTCCCCAGGTCCCACATTTCAGAGGGCCCCCAAGTGAGTGGTGGTGTGACTTGGAGCACCAGGTCATAATGGCACTCAATGAAATTTGGTCTGGTGGTCCCTGTGTCACGATGGAGGGGCTTGGGAGGCCAAACCTGAGTGGTGCCATACTTAGTTAAAGTGAGAGCAGTTCAATTGTGTGTACCATGTGAAAGATTCATGGGGGCGCCTCTGACAATGCTAACATTCCTTGAACCTTACGATCCTAAACTGTAAGGACTAGGATGGTAGCTGACCCCTGTAGAGTTGCATACCAGGGAGAAGGCTCCTTGCACAGCCGTGAAGTGCCAGCCATGCCCTGGCCATGTGTTCATATTTTAATTGTATGATCTAAACTATATGATACAACAAAGGTAATGTAGACCGGTCATAAAATTAGTGCATAATTACATCCAGATGGAAAATGAATACGATACAAATGATGGATCTAAACTTCCTTGATTTCTTTTTTTGCTATAATGAACTTTGTTCTTGTAAGTCTTTTGGCACAGGTAGGAAAGTTATTTGAAAGTATATTCAGAGACTGCTATATATTCATATAATTATGAGAGCAACGCTGGTATGAATTTCATATATAAAACATTAACTTTTTTTTCAACTATGAACACTGTGACAGACCCAGGCCATTGGGGTACAGAAGTCTGGTAGGGGGCAAATATACTGGTCACTGGATGAGTAGTTTACTGTTCCCTGAGCGACCAGAGCAGGGGCTGCACTAGAGTAATCAGGAACCTGCTAGAACCAATTAAGGCAGCCAGGCTGATTAGAACACCTGAAGTCAATCAAGGCAGGCTAATCAGGGCACCTGGGTTTAAAAAGGAGCTCACTCCAGTCAGGGAGGGGGAGCCAGAGGAGAGGAAGTGCGCGTGAGGAGCTGGGAGCAAGAGGCACAAGGAGCTGAGAGTGAGAGGGTGTGCTGCTGGAGGACTAAGGAGTACAAGCTTTATCAGACACCAGGAGAAAGGTCCTGTGGTGAGGCTAAAGAAGGTGTTTGGAGGAGGCCATGGGGAAGTAGCCCAGGGAGTTGTAGCTGTCATGCAACTGTTACAGGAGGCACTATAGACAGCTGCAATCCACAGGGCCCTCGGCTGGAACCTGGAGTAGAGGGCGGGCCCGGGTTCCCCCAACCTCCCAACTCCTGATTAGACACAGGAGAAGTTGACCCAGACTGTAGGGAAGATCACTGAGGTGAACAAATCTGCCACCTCACCAAGGTGGAGGAGGAACTTTGTTACAACACTAATGAAAAAGTGAAACTCCAAGCATTAAATGGCCCAGTCACACAATCAACCCTCAAATATACCAACATAAAACTGATGTGATAGTTCATGTAAATGTGATTTTTTTTAAGGATTTGAATATCTTAACTGCATATGTTGATGTTTATTTTTCTGACCTCTGTCCACTTGCACTCCCAAGTTTCCGCTGAACCTAAACAATGAATATTATTTATAACAGGAGTCCTGGGAGAGTGCTTACCTTCTGTCCTAGTGTTTATTTCAGTTTATCTATGAGTAGGATATTACTGAGGCAGTAATGATTGTTGGCAAAACTCAGACTGAGATAAACAAGCCAAAGCATGGGTATTTGTCCTAGCTATCTGAACTAGGTGTGCCTCCTTGAGTGAACAAATTAGGCTGGAAATATTGTGAGAGGCTTTTCTGATCAAAAGTTTTTTCCTGCATCCAGTTTGGTCCCAGGCACCTTTTTTCCCCTCTGTGTTTCATCTGTTCTGAGAGCGGGTAGTGAAAAAGTGTGTGAAATTGATTAAAAATTAACAGTAGTACTTTATCAAAAATAATACAGAGCTTTGGTTAAGGTTAATTTAAAAAGTCTGGCTTAATTATTTTATCTGTAATAATCCACCCATTCCTAGAAGCAGTGGAAGTTTTGTTTCTCCTTCCTTCCTTATCCACCTCCAGCTTTACTCCCCATTGGCAGGCAATGAAGGCAAATATCCATAGGTCATTAGTCCCCTCAGCACCTCTCTCTTGGCCTCCAGGAAGAATAGCAGGGCGCTAGGAGAGGGGCTGCCTCCGCAGTCCTCCTAGCCTCCAGAGTTCACAGAGAGCGTTTTGTAAAGAATTGCATGTTGGGATGGGAAAGCTGAGGGACAAGTGTTCTATGCACATCACCTTCCACCAAGCCTGCAGGAAACTTACTTAGCCTTCCACATGATTACCACTACTATGGCACCTGTGTAATTACCAACTCACTTCTGAACAGAAATGTTAGTATCTTTTCTTCACCTTTCAAGTATTTCAGTGTGCCAACAAGTTGGAACAAGTGCAAGGAGACTCATAAGCACATACGAGGCCATACTGGGTCAGAGCAAAGGTCCATCCAGCCTGGTATCCTGTCTACCGACAGTGGCACATGCCAGGTGCCCCAGAGGGAGTGAACCTTCCAAGTAATGATCAAGTGATCTCCTCCTGCCACCCATCTCCATCCTCTGACAAAAGGAAGCTAGGGACACCATTCCTTACCCATCCTGGCTAATAGCCATTAATGGACTTAACCTCCAGGAATTTATCTAGTTCTCTTTTAAACCTTGTTATAGTCCTAGCCTTCACAACTTCCTCAGGCAAGGAGTTCCACAGGTTGGTTGATTGTGCGCTGTTTGAAGAAGAACTTCCTTGTATTTGTTTTAAATCTGCTGTCCATTAATTTCATTTGGTGGCCCCTAGTTCTTATATTATGGGAACAAGTAAATAACTTCTCCTTATTCATTTTCTCCACACCACTCGTGATTTTATATACCTCTTTCATATCCCCCCTTAGTCTTCTCTCTTCCAAGCTGAAAAGTCCTAGCCTCTTTAATCTTTCCTCGTATGGGACCTGTTCCAACCCCCTAATAATTTTAGTTGCCCTTCTCTTTAACCTTTTCTAATGCCAGAATATCTTTTTTGAGATGAGGACACCACATCTGTACGCAGTATTCAAGATGTGGGTGTACCATGGATTTATATAAGGGCAATAAGATATTCTCAGTCTTATTCTCTATCCCCTTTTTAATGATTCCTAACATCTTGTTTGCTTTTTTGACTGCCACTGCACACTGCATGGACGTCTTCAGAGAACTATCCACAATGACTCCAAGATCTCTTTCCTGATTAGTTGTAGCTAAATTAGCTCCTATCATATTGTATGTATAGTTGGGGTTATTTTTTCCAGTGGGCATTACTTTACATTCATCCACATTAAATTTCATTTGCCATTTTGTTGCCCAATCACTTAGTTTTGTGAGATCTTTTTGAAGTTCTTCACAGTCTGTTTTGGTCTTAACTGTCTTGAGCAGTTTAGTATCATCTGCAAACTTTGCCACCTCACTGTTTCCCCTTTTCTCCAGATCATTTATGAATAAGTTGAATAGAATTGGTCCTAGGACTGACCCTTGGGGACACCAGTAGTTACCCCTCTCCATTCTGAAAATTTACCATTTATTCCTACCCTTTGTTCCCTGTCTTTTAACCAGTTACCAATCCATGAAGGGATCTTCCCTTTTATCCCGTGACAACTTAATTTACATAAGAGCCTTTGGAGAGGGAACTTGTCAAAGGCTTTCTGGAAAACTAAGTACACTATGTCCACTGGAGTCCCCTTGTCCACATGTTTGTTGACCCCTTCAAAGAACTCTAATAGATTAGTAAGACATGGCTTCCCTTTACAGAAACCATGTTGACTTTTGCCCAACAATTTATATTCTTCTATGTGTCTGACAATTTTATTCTTTACTATTGTTTCAACTAATTTGCCCGGTACTGACGTTAGACTCACCGGTCTGTAATTGCAGGGATCACATCTAGAGCCCTTTTAAAATATTGACTCTTGGTGCTAATTCTTCAGCAATGATCTAGAGGACATGTTCCTGAAGAGATGAGGCTAGCAGTGCAGTGCCAGCTGCTTGTGTAAACCTGTGGTTGTTTTTTGAAGTGTTGGCCCACACATGGAGTTTAACAGGGGCTGGAAAATGGGTGGTCTGAATGTTTTAGCCTTTTAATCAATTTGGGTGCAAAATGCACAAGTCATTAATAACAGATTCTTTTACTCAGGCAGCTATTAGGAGCAAAGAATCTTGTGGCACCTTATAGACTAACAGATGTTTTGGAGCATGAGCTTTCGTGGGTGAATACCCACTTCGTCAGATGCATGTAGTGGAGATTTCCAGGGGCAGGTGTATATATGCAGGCAAGCAAGAGATAATGAGGTAGTTCAATCAGGGAGGATGAGGCCCTGTTCTAGCAGTTGAGGTGTGAAAACCAAGGGAGGAGAAACTGGTTTTGTAATTGGCAAGCCATTCACAGTCTTTGTTTAATCCTGAGCTGATGGTGTCAAATTTGCAGATGAACTGAAGCTCAGCAGTTTCTCTTTGAAGTCTGGTCCTGAAGTTTTTTTTGCTGCAGGATGGCCACCTTAAGGTCTGCTATAGTGTGGCCAGGGAGGTTGAAGTGTTCTCCTACAGGTTTTTGTATATTGCCATTCCTAATATCTGATTTGTGTCCGTTTATCCTTTTCTGTAGCGACTGTCTAGTTTGGCAAGCTAGAGATAATGAGGTGGCAGGATCCAAAAGAGGTGCTATCTTCTTGCAATGAGATGCATGCACCCAATTTGGGAGTCCTTGGCACTTCACTGCAGTATGGGTAGTCAGCAAGACCTGGAACGGACCCTTCCACCTGGGCTCCAAGGTGGACTTCCGCTGGAACACCTTACAGCAAACCCAGTCACCAGGCTCCAAGGGATGGCACGCAGTCTCGGCTGGATCTGGTAGGGCACTCTGGACCTGTGAATGAATAAACTTAACATGTCTAATTAGTGCCTTGCAATATTCTAATACGTTTTCATCACAAAATTGCAAATTTAGTGAGTTAGGGGAAAGAGGCGGGGACACTGGCATCCTCATTGGTCTAGCCATGAGAATTTCATATGGAGATAAACCATGCTTGCGCATGGGAGTGTTTCTCATTTGCATCAAAGCTAGAGGGAGTGCATCTGGCCACTTGAGGCCTGTTTCTGCACACAATTTTGCCAGTTTGTTTTTTAGATCCCCATTTTTCCGTTCCACTGTTCTGGCACTTTGAGGGTGGTGAGCGCAGTGTAAACGCTGGTCTACCCGGAGGGCCTTACAGATTTGTTGAGTGATTTGACCAGTAAAATGGGTTCCCCTGTCGCTGTTGATTGAGACAGGGATTCCAAAGCGAGGAATGAATTCCTTGAGCAATTTCTTTGCTACTGTAGAGGAGTCTGCCTTTGCACATGGGTCCGCTTCCACCCACCCGGAGTACGTGCACACACATACAAGTACATACTCATACGAACAGCACTTAGGCATACTTATGAAATCTATTTGGATGTTTACAAATGGTCCCCACGGTGGTGGATGCGCTGCCTGGGTTGTTGGAACAGGTCGCCCACTGTTATACGCCAAACAGATAGGACATGTTCGACAGTACTGCTGGGCGATGCTCGTGAACTTGGGAGCATACCAATGTTTAAGTACAGAAGCAATCATTCCTTCCTTGCCTACATGGGCCAGCCCGTGTGCCAGCCGGGCAAGGTGAGGAAGCAGAGCCAAGGGCGCTACCAGGCGGCCGTCTGGTGCATACCACAAGGCATCATCCGGATGTTTGGAACAGCCGGACTGTCTCCAGCGGTTTTTCTCATCCTCTGGTGCTGACTCCTGTGTAAGTGCTAGGTCTTGCAGAGAGTCAACCAGGGAGATGGGCTGGGACATACAGAGAACAGATACTTCAGTAGGAGCCGGAGACCTGGAAAGGGCCGCCTGCCTCCGCCAGGGCATTTCCTCGAGAAACATCGTCATGGGGCTTTTGATGGGCTGCACACTTAACTACAGCAATAGCAGAAGGTAATTGTAAAGCAGACAAAAGAGCATTAACATATGGGCCATGGCTAATAGGTGCTCCGGTAGAAGTAAGAAATCCCCTATATTTCCATAACTGCCCATAATCATGCACTACTCCAAAGGCATAGCGTGAGTCAGTATAAATAGTAACCGAAGTTCCAGATGCTAAACAGCAAGCTCTAGTGAGGGCAAACAATTCTGCAACTTGTGCAGACTTCACAGAAGGAAGAGAAAATGCTTCTATAATGCTTTGTTGATCACAAACTGCATATCCAGCGACCAACTGGCCGTCTGAATTTCTTAAACAGGAACCATCTACAAAATAAATGAGCTCTGGGTTTTGTAAAGGAACATCCTGTAAATCAGCTCTAGGAACAGACAACTCAGTGGTTACAGACAAACAATCATGGGGTTCACCATCCTCTGCTGTAGGCAAGAAGGAAACAGGATTAAGCACTGGGCATCTAGTTAAGGTAACATTTGCTGCATTTAAAAGTAGCATTTCGTATTTGGTAAGTCTGGAATTTGAGAGGTGCTGTGTTTTACTTTTAGTTAGAAGAGCGGTGACAGCATGAGGGACAGCAACAGTTAAAGGGCTGCCAAGAACTAGAGAAGCGGAAGCTTCAACTAGCATTGCAGCTGCCGCAACAGACCGAAGACAAGGGGGTAACCCAGCTGCCACCGGATCCAATGAGGAACTAAAATAAGCTATGGGTCTGTTTTTTTCTCCATGAGTTTGAGTAAGAACACCCTGGGCTGAACCCTCCCTTTCATGACAGAAGAGGGTGAAAGGTTTTTTATAATCGGGTAGGCCGAGAACAGGGGCTTTGGCTAAAGCAATTTTAATTTGCTGGAACGCTTCTTCTGCTTCTACAGACCAAGGAATAGGAGCCATGATTTTATTAAGGGTTAAATCTTGTAAGGGCCGCACAAGAGATGCATAACCCAGGATCCATTGTCTACAATAGCCTACCATTCCCAGAAATCCTCTGAGCTGCTTTTTTGTGGTCGGTCTAGGGATCTTTTGGATTGCCTGTACCCGCGAAGAGGACAAAGCGCGTTTACCCGCGGAAATATCATGGCCCAGATAGTGAACCACGGGGAGACAGAGTTGTAACTTTTCTCTTGAAGCCTTATGACCCCTGTGGGCTAGGGCTTGGAGTAAAACTAACGTATCCGCTTTTGAAGCCTCCAGGGAGTCAGAAGCAAGCAACAGATCATCAACATACTGAATTAGGACGGACCCTTTTGGAAATAGGATATCGTCCAGATCCTTCTTTAAGATTTGAGAAAAGATAGTAGAGGATTCAGTATAGCCTTGGGGTAGTCTGGTCCAAGTATACTGAGCACCCTGATAAGTAAAAGCAAAAAGGAACTGGCTATCTGGATGAATGGGGATAGAAAAGAAAGCAGAACACAAATCAATTACAGAAAAATATTGGGCAGTTGGAGGTATACAAGAAAGAATAGTAGCAGGATTGGGAATGACTGGAAAAGTTGGGAGGACAGCAGCATTAATGGCACGCAAATCCTGTACGAATCGCCAGGTATTTTTCCCGGATTTTCGCACAGGGAGAATGGGAGAGTTACATTCACTTACTGTTGGTACTATGACTCCTTGTTTGAGCAGGGCAGAGAGTACCGGGCGAATTCCCTCTTCCGCTTGCCGAGAGAGGGGATACTGCCGGACTCTAGGAAGAGGCTTGCTTGGATTTAGACGAATTTTAACAGGTTGAGCAAAACAAATGCGTCCTACTTGGTTTGCATGTTCAGCCCACAGTGAGGGGGATACCTTTGCCAGTAGTTCCTGTTGCAACAAGGAAGGACTGGGTTCAGGCTCCCGATTCGGGGCTTGATCAATTTGAAGGAGGCCTAGAACCTCGTTGTGAGCCAAATCTGGAACCTCTAAAAATACCCTGTCCGGGGAACAAAAGATAGTGCAATTGAGTTTGCACAACAAGTCCTTACCTAGAAGATTTACAGGGGAACACAGACTCAGGAGGAAGGCATGGTTAGCAGAAAGAGGACCAATAGATATAGATAAGGGGGAGGACACAGGGTGAGGAATAGGAGTATTTCCTACCCCCACGGCAGTCACAACCTCGGAAGAAAGGGGCACAGTAGAGAAGTCTTGTGCCCTTAGGGTAGACCTAGAAGCTCCTGTATCTACCAAGCAAGGGGTAGGGACACCATTTATTAGACAAGAAACTGTTGGACCAGCCTGATCCACATGAATAAGGGGAGCAACGACGATGTTATTGGTCTCCTGGCATTCCTAATAATCAAGGACCGGGGGCAGTGGAGTAGGACAAGGCAACCCTTCCTGCTTCGGGTACTGTCTAGGGGGTCGCATAGGGCAGTCTTTAATAAGGTGTCCCTCCTTTTTACAATATCTGCATTGGACATGTCCTAGTCGAGGGCAATTTGCTTTCCAATGTCCCTCCTGCCCACATAAGAAGCAGGCCGTGGGGCTAGGGTTAGTCAGGGGGTTATTTCCAGTATAAGGTTGAGCTTTTGTTACTGCCTGTTTTGGTCTCCGCCTGGACCCTTTCCCAGTGGATTCTTGCATATTCTGGATTTGCAAGGCCATAAGCTTAGATTCTGTTTCATCCTTTTTTCTTTCTAACTGACGGTGAAAATGCTGTGCCGCTGCTAGGATTCCTTCCAAATTTCTACCTTCCCAATCTACTATATTAATCCGTAACTGCTCTCCCACCTTTGTCAGGAGTCCTTGCACAAAGGCAGCCACTATCGCCTGCGTAGCTGTAGCTTCCGCATCTTCAATCCCCGAATATCTTTCAAACACTTGTTTAATACGCTCCATAAAGTCATCCGGATTTTCTCCCTTATTTTGCTTACAGGCGTTTATTTTTGCCCAATCCGTTTTCTTTGGGCATACACTGAGAACCTCAGTGACTAAGTTAATTCTTCTTTGGTTAAATTCAGCCTCAGTTATATTTCCGGGATCATCTGGCCAATTTGCTCTTGCATAGAGGCAGGTAAGAGTTTCCTTGGGCACAATAGCTGATAACAGTTGGTGCAGATCAGCATGTGAGGGGTTATAGCACCTGACTATCATACCCAATTGTTCTTGGAATTTAACGGGATCTTCCCTAATTTTTGGAAATTTTTCAATAAGGTTGTAAAGATCGCCAGGTGACCAGGGGGCATGTACAGTTACTAACCCTCCTTGGCCTGGCAATTGACGAAGGGGAAAGTTAGTAACGGTTTCGGACGGGGGTTTTATGTGTGCAGCCTTACGTAGCCAAGTCCTACGGCGAGTGTGGAGGGCTACAAAATCACGGTCGGGAGAGGGATTTTCTAGAATGGATTTATATTTTGGCGATGTCATGAGCTGCTTTATTTCAGCTATAGTACCTGACAACCGCCATAACGGAGATTCTGGAGACACCTTGTCCCAGTTAATATCTCCCTCCTCCCAGTTTACATTTTCTTTACTCGCCTCAAGTTGCCACTGGGTCATTAACAGTTCTCCAGTTGTCATTAGGCCAATGGCTTCACTCAACTCTGGTGACAGAGCCGACTGAGGTGAGGATTCACTTGGAGGGGTAATAGGAGGTGTGGATCTGCTAGAACCTGGGGGAGATGAGGAGGCAGAGCCCTGAAGGCTCCCTCCGTTTCCAGAACCTGTTCCACCCCGCCCCCTTGATCAGGCTGATTATATGGAGGAGGATTAGGGGCAGGATTATCTGGCCATTGCCGATATTCTGAGAACAATTCAATTCGTTCATCAGAAGATGGGGAAGGGTAAATTTTTTCCGGGGCAGTAGGTTTTGGGCAGGGTTTGGATGGGCAGAGGGGAACCACATCTAGTAAAGAGGGGTTGGGCATATTTTGGGCACTATTTAATTTTTCTTGTGCTTGCTTAAGTTGAATTTTTAATTTCTCTTGGGTATCTTTTAGACCCCTAACTTGGGATTCCTGACGTCTTTTACCCATTTCATCATGCCATTCAAAATAAGCATCGAACTGTCCCTGTCTTACAGAATTGGCAAGAAGGGCACCCCAAAGGTGCACGATCCTGTCAAGATCAAAACTGCCCTCTACGGGAAATTGCAGTTTTGGGTCATCTTTGGTATACCGATTCCATTTCTGCAAATATTTACATGTCGACGGACCACGGTGCACATACATATAAGCAGCAGGAGTGCCTTTTGGTGGGATAGGAATCCCTTTAGATTGACCAGACCCCATTCTCACTTCAGCCCGCTTTCATTCAAGCCACTCACACAAGGGAAACGCTGATCAGGATTGCCACAGTTCTAACACCAATGGCCTCTTTACCTGCCCTGGGCAGGGGAAATAGGAGTAGGCTTTCGCTGACCCGCAATACAGCAGGTACCTACAAGGAAGGAGGTAAAGGATGGGACGGGTTTCTCTCTGGACAACCCATGGTCCCCGTACGCCTGTCGCCAGCCCAGAGCACCAGCCTTTAAGCCAACGATGCTTCTGAAGCTATGGACCCAGCGGCACGGTTTCCTGGGGACTTCCCTCCTCTCCGAGAAGGGAAGGGAGCTTATGGCTCCAGTGGGCAAAGGAAGGGACCCTGCGGTCCTGGGAGGACAGTGCTCGGGAAGCGGTCACAGGGTCATAGGTCATGGGAGGGAAGGGAAAAAGGACGGGGAAACACACAAACACCCAACAGGCTAGCCACTTACCAAGGCCTGCCAGCTGGGAAGTTTCACAGTCACTCCAAGCTCAGCTGTGGGGCTTGCTTTCGAGACACTCCCGGTCATGAGCTTTTGCTTCGCAGGAGGCTCGGGGCGTCTTCCCACAGCTGCATTCACGCTGGCCGCTTGGCCCTCACACAAACATACACACAAGCACTTTCTTGACACAGCTGTCAAGGCAAGAAACCTCAGAACCCGGATCCCCACCAAACCTAGTAGGAAGGGGATCCCCGATCAACTCCCAGGGCATGCTAGCCCAGGAGCGGATCAGGACTCTCCGGACCGAAAGGAGCGTGGTCCGGGGGCTGCCGGTGATACCTTTGAAACCTTAGGAGTCTTTGGAAAGACTTTATACCTTTAAGACTTATGCAACCTGGAAACCTCAGAGAAAGGGTGTCAGGTCTGTCTGATGGCTAAAAGTTCGAACCCAGCTTGTGACTTACCCCAAACCGGAGCCTACAGACCAGTCAGCCCCATCAGAAATTACAAAAGGTCTCTTACCTTTTAATTGGGCCCTGGGGTTGGAAGGAAACTGCCTGCGGTCCTCTGATCCAGGAGAAGCCCTCTCGTGGGTTCCCGGCCAACGCACCAAATTGTTGTGGAAAATGACCACCACCGTGTTGAGTTGATCAGACAGCCTGAGGCTCCTTTATTGATTAATCAGAGAATACATGCATATGCACGGAGAGATGACAGGTCTCCTAGCAAGGGGCAAGTCGCTGTGCCTTACAGCAGTGATACCTGTGCTTTTAAAGCTTAAAACCGCAAAATATCATATGAGCTTATACATCCGTCATTACCTTATTTGGCTAATACATGACATCTGCTAAAATATTAGTTGAAAACAATTGCTATTAATATAGCTAAAACTGCAAGCCTGTTTCCTTTTACTTCCTTATAAAATGGTTTTCTTAAGTGTCAGGACTTTAACACCTGGTTTTCCCCCTACTTGCGGTTTAGCTGTTGCACGTTGCTTAAGCTTTTTGAGGAACCTGTGTTCAAAAATACATATTGTTTGTACCTTTTGTTAAGTCATTATGAGCTAGTTATGCTTGCACAAGCAACTTAATGAACTATAATGAACTAAAAGCTGTTAGCACACATTTTGGCAGTGATGGACTGGTTGTTTCCCTTTTCTAAGCAACATTATTTATAGTCTGTGTATAGTAAAATCAGAGAGTTAGCCTCAGGCGTGTTAGTAATGATTAGTTTCTTATTTTCTATATGTTAGTATGATTGAGGCCTATAGCCTTGAAGTAATCATTAGCAGCTTAATCAAGACCTGGCTTTGGGGCCTGGGGTTTATTTTCCTTATCAAATAATAGAAAAATCAGTGTAAGAATAAGACAAGCAGAGTAAAAGAGTTTCCTGAATTGTGCATACTTTATAACCTTATGGAGACCATCAGAAAGGAAGGTGAAAAACAGTAAGTGAGAGAAACACCATAAGTGGGCACAATGATCCAGGCTTCTGCTATCCCAATGTCCCCACTAGGAGTTGATCTCACCATCTATTCAATCCTTTTTTTCTTACACCGCCCATGCATCTGGGACCATTTTTGATTTAGGGCTCAGCCCCAGCCCATGTTTTTCATTCTGGGGGACCATAATAAAGGGTTCCAACTGCTACGTTTCACAGTGGTTTGGATAGGTAAATGTGGAAATGTGGTTTGGCTTCCTTGTTCCACGTACCCCAAACCCCTTAGGAAATCCATTATTTTAAGCTCAAACTTTTCTTTTGTGGTTTCTTATTAAATGCATATTGCTAGATGTTATTACCCTACATCAAGCTCTTCAGGCTAATAATCTAGATCTTGTACTTTTGCAAAGTCTGTAACAAAAATTATCTTTATCTCCACTACTTTCATCATTACAGTGTTAATCGTTTTGATTTATTACTTTCTGAAACATTTTAGCATTCTTTAGCACATGAGATATAATTTAATTTTGCATAAACTTCCTTAAGATCAGGTCGGGGTCACAGGTCAACACCTAGTCCTTAGAGCCAGGAAGAGGAACCAAGAGTCAGAGCCAGAAGCTGGACAAGGGAGCAGGGCTGGAGTAAACTGGAGTGGGACAGGAGCAGGTCTGGAGCAAGGCTGGGAATGAGGCTGGAGCAGGATAGATGGCAGCTGCTGCTAAATTTAATTGTAGACCTGTTGGTTCCAATCAGGTGATTTTGCTGCAGTCCAGCTGGGTTCATAACTGGCTTGAGGTCTGAGACTGCTAGCCCCAGGCTCAACTGAGGGAACTCAAGACTATAATTTCTAATTAAATATAGCTTAAGCTTCAGTATCTTCTCAAAGGAAAAAGTCAAAATGCAGCAAAATAGAAAGTTGAATGTAATAACTGAAATTAAACCTTCAAGACAGGAGAGCAGGGTGTAATTGCAGACAAGAATCATACTGCAATGAGTTTAACACATTGAGAGAACCATGTAAATTGGGCCCTGATCCTGGAAAAACTTATGCATATGGGTAACTATATGAATGTGAGTAGTTTCAAAGGGACTTCCCATGTGTGTTTGAGTTTAGTGTATATATATCCAGGACATAGCCTATGAATAGTAATTTCAACAATGTATTGTCCAGCTAGCCTGCTTAATCATTTGTGCCTTTCACAATCCTGAACATATATCATAATGAGACTATATTTTTAATAAAATCTTGTCCTTCTATAAAGGGGTAAGTTCGAAGGATCACATTACTTCAGGTCCAGTGAGCAATACGGATAGGGGAGACGTGCAGAATTGTAATATGTCGATGACTGTAAGATGGGTACTTCACCACTGAGGGTACAATGGGAAATCAGGGAAAGCCCTGTATCCTTTGTCATGTTAAGTTTCCCATTTTGGAGTTGTGACAGTTGCCATGCTTAGACCTGTTCCATTCTAATCCCTATGTTTCAATACTTTCTAAACAGTGGTGTTTAGAAATGTATAAAATAAATCTGTTATGCCTGAAAAGCCTAGTGCTGATGCTCAGGCTAGAAGGGAAGTCTCTTGGAAAATTTGGAAGGGGAAGGGCAAACAATTTTTGAGTTACAGGGCTTGGGCAATGGGGGAGGAGAAAATATACCAAAAGACACATCACATTATACCCTAAATTGCTGAACTTCTCTATCTCTTATAATGAAAGATTTTTTTCAAATATTCCATGTGAACTAGTGGATTGGCTAGTTTTGACAAAAATTGGTTATAAACTTAATTTTACTGCCATGGCCTAAAAGAAAGTGTATAGTAAATGCTGAAAATGGAAACACAGATCAAAACAGGATCAGCAAAGGTGCCCACCTGAAACATCATGGTGTCTGTTGCACTGAAATTCACCACTCAGCGGATTGGGGTAACAAAGCTTTATTAAGCTAAAACACTAGCAAGCAATGATCACAAGTGGGCAGCTCATCAGGATGCTCTGACCACTGTCACTTCCCTCACCGGACACTACACAGCTTCAGCTTCCCTTTGTTAATATAACTATTTCTAAATTTTGTTATTTTCTTATGCATATGCATTCATTTCTGCAGTCTGAGCCGGAATGTCTACATAGCAATTAAACAGCCCTGTGAGCCTGAATCAGCTGGTATGGGCCAGCTGTGGGTTTCTAAGTGCAGTGTAGACATACCCTAGGTGATTTCTTCTTGTGTCTGCATTGGACTCTGCTTTTGACTGCTTCCTGCCTTGCCTCTGCCTTTACTCCTGTTCCCACCAGGCTCTGGCTCCATGCTTGATTCTTGCCTTTCCTCCAGTTCCTGCCCTTTTGTCTCACTTCTGACTATCAGTTGCCAGTCCTGGCTCCAACCCTGGCCTCTGATTTCTAACTCTGGCTTGACCCATGGCTCTGGTAATGGGCAGTTGACTCTGGTGCTAACTCTCCACTTTGTTCCTCAACTTGGATGCCTGCCCACCCACTAGACATGACTGCTGTTCTGACTACTAGGTCAGACTGCCTGCATCCCAGTCCATAACAGGTTGGTAGGTAGGAAAGGATCATCACTATTGGTCCACCTGGAAATTTGTGTGTTTTGTTTGTAAAGGAACCTTGATCACTGGAGAGCTGCACCATAACAATAAGAATTAAAAGTAGCAAGAACTTTATTTTTGTCAATTAGCTTGTCTGACTCTGGATAAACACAAGGAGCAGAACTGTTGAGTAAGAAGGTGTCAGTTTTCTGGCTTTAAGAATGCTTTTTTCAAAGACATACATTGAACCAGAAAACTCAGTGTTAATTACAAGACAGAAAGCCGTTTACTAAGACACACATGCACACAGTATTTCCTACCTCAACCCCTGGCCATTTTTCTCACAATTTATCTATAAACCATGTAAGAGGTGTAATTATCTATTTTATAGTTAGCTATAGATTTCTACCACTTCTGTAGCTAATGGTGATTTGACAGGTCCTTGTATACCATGGCATTATTCTTAAGTAGACAGTACTTGCAGTGAAGCCTATCAAACCATTGTCTGACCATTCATTCACACAGGTGTGCATGATTCATGAAAATTGCTCTTGAAGTCTACATCTGCATAATTTCATATTATGCAGTGAGATCCTCATCAGCTTAGTGGGAATAACATTTCTTCTCTTCTTGCAGTTGAACTATTTTATGGATATCAGAAATAACGGCATTAGCCATCACTTTCTTTCCTATGGATCATCTTAGATAAAAACATGAATTACATTTTAGGTTTGTAAAAATGATGTTACATTAAAGGTTTAGGCGATTTACCATAGAATATGCACATAAAAGTACAGTGATACAGCAGGAATTGGACTATTGATTGGCAAAGAGGCTCTAGCTTCTACTTTATATTTCTTCAATGCACTGTGAGGGAATAAACAGCATCATTCAATAGAAACTGCCCTTTGTGCTCCCCTGCTCTGTGCTATAACTTCGGGCTTGTCTACATGGGGATACTCCATAAAATTTAATCCAAATTAATTAAAGGAGTGAATTAAATCCCTGTCTAGATATTCTCATTCAGAATTAAAGTGGACTTAGTTTTGGTTTACTTAATTTACTTCCAAAGTGAATTAAACTAAACCGAACTGAGCTGTGATCAGGAGTGGCTCTGTTTTTTGCCGCCCCAAGCACCGCAGTCAGGCAGCCTTCAGTGGCATTTCTGTGGGAGGTCCGCCCTGGTTATGTGGATTCTGCAGCAGCTCTGCGGGCGATCTGCCAGTTCTGTGCCTTCGGCGTATCCGCCACCGAATTGCTGCCGAAACTGTGGGACCGGCAGACCTCCTGCAGAAATGCCACCGAAGGTTGCCTGACTGATGCCCTCATGGCGACCGGCACACCGCCCCACCGGCTTGCTGCCCCAGGCATGCACTTGCTGCGCTGGTGCCTGGAACTGTTCCTGGCTGTGATCAAGCTAGGTTACTAAAAGTATAGTGTAGCCACTACAGCGTGAGTGGTAGGAGGGCTAGCCACCCTGCAAACCTACAAAAGCAAACCTGTAGAGACCCTAGGTATATCCTTGGGGTAGCAAGCAGCTTGTGCTGCATCAGCTACACTTTGTTTAGCAAGTTCGCTCAACCAGAGCTAGGGCAGGTATGCCTCCTTGAGCTGGGAATCACACTCCTAGCTCCAAGTGTAAGACATAACTTAAGTAACAATGAGACAATTATGACCAGCATGATAACAATGGTCACAGCATTCCAGCTGCCTATCCACAACATAATTTTTATTAGCCTTTTTACCATGTAACGGACAGTGGCAGATGAGCAGGTGAAGACCAAAAGCAATATGGGTCAGGGGTATGTTAAACCAGAGAAATCCTCAACCGGCATCTCTCATCAGCAAGTGGAGACCTAGTCCACCAAAGGTCAGAGCATGCTGGGATGGAAGTCAGATCCATTGACTGGACATGTATTCTTCTCTTTGCCTTGGGGCAAAAAAAGAGAGGATATAAGATGAGCAGGCAAAATATAAACAGCTATTAGAGCCATAATTTAGGGAGACAAAACAGAAGGAAAGAAGCAGGATAGACACCAACAAAACAAAGTGAACAAAAACTGCACTCATTTGGAGTTTTAGGTTTTTATAACTCTTTAGACCACCCCAGACTACTTACTCACAAGAATCCTTCCCTGTATGGCTTGGATTTAAAAAAAAAAATCTTAACCCATAAACAATACAATGTTGAACAATGTTGGATCATGTCAACAAGAGTCCAGTTCTCCAAAAAAAAAAAATTCTAATATTCAAGGTGAGCCAGCATGATCCCATTGGACCAGAGTTGCTGTTGTCATTGCATAGGGCTTTTCCAGGGCATATTGGAGGTGGTCTGGAAAAGGGAGAGTGTTGATCAGCTGGGGTAGGAGCAGAAGTGGTTGAAGCAATCTGGCCTCCACAATGATTCCTGATGCTGCAAGTGCCATAGAGGCTATGATGGGGTGAGGGAAGTATCAAAGTAGCACCTGGCAGCTCATGAATAGGGAGAGACAAACCACCTCTCCACATTCCTGCACTAGCCCTAGCAATAGTGCAGGAAGACATTCCCCTGATTTATGTTTTCCTTGCATTCTTTACATTGGCTGCCTCCAGGGGCAAGCTGACTTTGGTTTCACCACTATACTGTAGGCCCTGCCTGCATTCGAGACTTCCTGTTTAAATCTTATCCTCACTTGGATTCCACCTGATTTTTGTGGTTTTGCCATAATATCAGAAGTTGGCGGGCAATCATGTCTGCTTGGATGGGCCTCACACCGTGGATCTTGTTTCCTCCTTGACATCTGTCTTAGCATTTCCCTCCTTGCTTCTAAATGACATCTAAAAGTATTTCTTTTCTGTAATACTTTTCATCTGTAGATCTCAGAGAACTTTCCAAAGGTGGGTGTCACTATCCCCATTTTAGAGAGAAGAAAATTGACGTGTAAGAGGGAAGTGACTTGCCCAAGGCTCCATGCAGAGCTCGGAATAGAATATCTGGTCTCTTTGCAACGAGTCTCTGGTCCTATCCACTGGGCAACACTATCTAAAAATACATTAATGTTAGTTCTTTTTTCATGACCTGTTCCTCCTTCTCTTCCCCTCCCTCTGATTTTTTTAAATGCTGCTGCTACTCCTCCTTCCTCCATCATTTTTCTTCTTTGAATTTCTAAGAGGATAACTTTTTAAAAAACATTTTCCATTAGGCTTTAGAATCTTGTATTTCTTTTCATTGCTCTGAGCTCATTGGGGGAAGACTGTAAATAAAAATTATAATTTTGCATCTATAACTTTACACAAATATAGGATTAATTTTTCATGTATATTAATTAGGCTATCCAATTTAAGTCTGCAGATAACTTTTTCTAGCTAAATAGGTATATCATTATGGTGTCTGTATGTCACTTCACCTACAAATTTATTCTTTCATAGACTCAGACATTTTAAGGACGGAAGGGACCATGAGATCATCTAGTCTGACCTCCTGTATAGTACAGGCCATAGCATTTCATCCAGTTACTCCAGCATTATCCCAATAACTTGTGTTTGAAAAAGAAACACTTTTCTTGTGTGTGCAGAAATAATTGCAGGTGAGAAGTGCTATGTATGAGTTTTGAGACCATCTTTGAAAACTTGGCCCTAGTTGGCTTACTGTGGTAGCTAGGTAGAATAGAATGTGAAATTCAAGATCTGACTTTTTATCTTCAAAGTACTTAGTGATCTGAGTCTGGGACACCTAAAAGATCTAAAGCTCTGAGATGAGGAACATCATTGACACTCCAGGTCCACTGTGACACAGGAGTGGTCTAAAGTACGGGCAAAGTGCATTTAGACAAGAGATGGAGTTTTCTTGGGGGTTGATCCAAGACTGTGGAATTAATTCCTGCAGGATCTAAGAATTACCTTAAAGCTCATTACTTTCCATTTCAAGGCATATAACACAATTTTTCTTCTGGGAAGAGGAAGAAAGAAGAAAATAGCACGTGGCAAATGCTAGTCCCATTGCTTAGGGTATGTCTACACTACCCACTGGATTGGTAGGCAGCAATCGATCCAGCAGGGATCGATTTATCGCGTCTAGTCTAAATAGAAAAGAAGCAGCATTTACTCTCTCCCACCCAAGCTTCCTTAAGTAAAGGAGAGATCTAAATGCCCAAAGGAACCCTCCTCACTCCCTTTTGGGTTTAAAAACATCAAGAAAACAACCCAAACCTGTTAGACTAAGTAGAACTTCATTTACATTAATTGCTTTTGTATTCAAATATTCCTGCCCCTGTTCTCATGCTATTTTAAAAGGCTCTTATTCTGCTATCACACTGAAGAAGGCAGACAGGCACATTTTACTGCTGGCAGAAAAGATATTTTAAAAAAATCATTGTTGTCCTTTTGACCTCCCTCACTGAGTAGCAAAATCCTACCTAGAAAATCACATTGATTTTATTTTATTTTTTAAACATGAACTTTGGCCCTCTGCACAATCCTGTCATGAGCCTCATTTTCACTACAGTTTACAGAAATATTTCAAATAAAAACTGAAAAATGTTTGAGGCACCAGGGATCGGTGGGTTAAAAAATGGCCCAGGCAGATAATTTCATATAGTTTAGTGAACCAAATAATAATATTTGATGCATGAGCTGTCAGGCCCCCAAACATCCCTTCTTTCTTTTGCCCATGTGAAACCTTAAAGGCCAGCCTCACCTGGTGCTTCTTCCAGAACTGTGCTTTCACAGAAATACCAAAGGGACTGTTTCACCATGGGATCAGATGGAACAAGCATGTAGAAATTGCCATACCAGATCAGACCTGAATGTGATTGTCGGGACTAACTAGAAACTACAGATGCCTCTGTTTTTGATGCTCAACTTGAGACACCTTAAATGGGTCTGATTTTTCAGGATATGCTAAGCAACGATCCCTGAAATCCAACCCCTTCAAGGACTCTCAAATTAGGCGCTAAAAATCATTAGTAGTTTTGAAAATCTTGGCCCATAAGCTTGACTTTTGATAACCGTTGAACACCCACAATTACCCATGGAGTCAAGGGGAGCTTTGAGTGTTCAGCACCACTAAAAATCAGCACTTTCCACTCCTTTTCTGTGGCCACAGCTTTCTATTTCTAGATTACTTACTTCCATTTTGAGCTTTGTAAGGTGTGGTAGGCCATCAATATCAACTCTACAATAGGCTGATCAGTCTAGATGAAAGGCTGGATGGCCAAAGAAGATGAAAACCAAATCGTGACCCTGTGCTTTGGGAAACTGAGCATTGGAGGTCACATTGCCAGAGTTCTCCACTCAGGGGCAGCTCTGTTTTTTGCCACCACAAGCATGGCAGTCAGGCAGCCTTCGGTGGCGTTTCTGTGGGTGGATTCAGTGGTGGCTCTGCAGGTAATCTGCGGGGCCTGAGCCTTCGGCATGCCCGCCACTGAATTGCTGCCGAAGCCACGGGACCAGCGGACCTCCCACAGAAACGTCACCGAAGGCTGCATGACTGCCGCCTTCACGGCGACTGGCACACTGCCCCACCGGCTTATCGCTCCAGGCATGCACTTGCTGTGCTTGGGCCTGGAGCCGCCCCTGTCTCCAGGACCGCTGCTAGGGGTTTGAGCGCCCTAGGCGCACGGCAATTTCACTGCCCCGCACACTGGTCCCGCGGCTCCGGTGGAGCTGCCGCAGTCATGCCTGCGGGTGGCCCACTGGGGCCGCGTGAGCAGCCAACCGTCCGCAGGCACGACTGCGGCAGCTCCACTGGAGCCGCCTGCCACCCGCTCCGGCAAAATGCCTCCCACCAATAATTCTGGTGCCCTAGGTGATTGCCTAGGCTGCCTAAATGCAAGCGCGGCCCTGCCTGTCTCCACTTCCCACTTTTGACTGTTGATTCTTCATCTCTTTGCAGGACCAAGTAGCCCAATGGAGTTGGTCTAGGCTAGGATTAGTGTTCTCTGCTGTCTCCTGGGTAATGAATCAGCTCAGCATAGGAATTGATTGCACCATGTCTGGAAGAGTATCCAAACCTGTAATATTGGTACAGGAGAATAGATTTTAGGAATCTAGACCACTGAGTCACCTCCCTTCCCCTCAACCTCAGCTGAAATCTGGAATTTAGCTGTCAGTCAGGAAGATCTTGTACTGCTCAGGCTTGCACAGTCACCGTAACACTTTTTTTGGGGGTGGGGTGGGGATAAAAGAGGAATAGAAATAACTTGTCCTTGTATGTTTGGAATATATCCATTGATATCCATCTAAGCCTGAACAAGCTGGATGAGAGTCTGTACCTTTTCCTCTAAGAAGAGTGAAGCCAGAGAGTCAGATTTCAGTTGCACTTGCATAAATCTGGAGTATCTCTTCTGATGTTAATGCAGTTACTCTAGACTTACACGAGATGTAAATTCCTCTCTTTACAATCAGGAAACCTCTTACGCCCATGGCTGTAGAGCCCAGGATGCCCAGAAAACATGTGTGCACCCACTGCAGTAAAAGTTGCTTTTCACTTAGGTAGGGCACTGGATCTCAGCAGCATCAGCAGTTTTTACAGGATGTGAGCCTGATGGGCTAATGGTTGCGAGTTGAGAGAACTCAGGGTATGTCTACACTGCAATTAGACATCTATGGCTGGCCCATTCCAGTGGGCTGCGGGGTTGTTTCATTGTTGTGTAGACTTCAGGGCATGGGCTGGAGCCCAAGTTCTGGGACCCTGCAACCTCGCAAGGTTCTAAAGTCCAGGCTCCAAACTGAGCCCAGAACTCTGTACTGGAATGAAACAGCCCCACAGCCTAAACTCCACAAGCCCAAGTCAGCTGGCACAGGTCAGCCATGGGTGTCTAATTGCAGTGTAGACGTCTTTATTTAACAGACTTCAAATCTCCACCAAACAGCTCATGGTTTCTGTAAAAAAAAAAAATGTGTAAATTCCTTAATTACAGTAATCATCTCTTGAGTTTATCCTACATTTCTACACAAAGAAAATTTGACCGTGCTTATTGAAAGTGTAAGTGCTATTCGAGTCACCTACCATTTCCAGTTACTGGATTATATTTTATTTTTTTGTTAAATCCAGGCTCTCTTTGTACATAATTACAAATCACATTCTTTATCCACCAGTTAAATGGAATACTTTGTATTGTAAGTATTAAAATGGACTGAATCTGTTAATTTCAAGAACAGGAAATGTCTCGCCACCATCTGAGAAATGGATACTTATTAAGATACAGCTTTTTAATGACTTTAGCACTAAAATGCTCTTACAAAATAGTCTCCATGAACAAATTCATGGAGAACACTACCAGCCTTTTTAGAAAACTATCCAGTTCTGATTTTATATCCATTTTTTCCAAACTTCATTTAGTCTGTTTCAGCATTAAATATTTTTTAAGCTACTGGTGTTCCTTGTTTGTAATGTGATAGCTCTTAGGAACCCCAGTCCTGGACCAGGATCCCATTGTGCTAGGTGCTGTACAAAGAAAGAACAAAAAGACTGTTCCTGCCGCAAAGCGCTTACAGTGTAAGACAAGACAAAGATGGACATAGACAGATGGGGACTACAAAGGAACCATGAGACAATACTGGTCAGAATGATAGCCAATGGTTTCTGTGCCCCAGCTGCTTAACTGTTAAATTTTTTATGGGCATCATTGCAAGAGAGATGTAAAGAAGGACAATGAGATAGCTTTGCAAATGGTTAGGAAATAATGTAACTACTTACGTTACCAATAGCACCCTACAATAGGAAAACAGAATTTTCAAATTTTAATTTTTCGTGTTTATTTACTTCACTTGGACAGTGAAGAAGACCTGAAAAAGGGCTCTGTGGATGCTCAAAAGCTTGTCTATTTTACCAAAAGCTGGTCCAATAAAATATTTCCTCATGCACCTTGTCTCTCTAAAGACTAACTTTCTAATTGATATCACTTGCCATTTCTCATGCACTGCCACAAAACCGCCATGCTTGAGCTACAAACACTGCTAATAAATTAAAAAAAAACAGACAAACTGTTTTACTTTTTTTGTAACTTCAAGAAAGCAATCGTATTAATATTTGGTTGTATATAAACCTTTAAACCCAAGTGCATAACATAAACAATCTTTCCCTTTTAGTAAATATTATTTTGAGAAATATTTTGTAAGTTCATATTTAAGGGAATAGTGTTAAGATAAAAATCTCTTGCGTCGGGCAAAGTTACTGAAAACATTTGTGTGCAAATTCATGCCAAGTTTTTCAGCAATTAGTTTTGTGTGGTTTCACAGCCACAACATTTTCAAGGTATCTATTTCAGGAAATAAGAAACTTTCTACACTGAAGCCTGTGAAAAATTTAAATGCTACTTTTATTTGAAAATATGTTCAGCCTAAACTAAAAGTAAATGTGTGTCTTAATCCTGGTCTACACAAGAAAGTTGCACTGGTTTAACTTAAATCAACTTTTAAACCAATTTAGTTTAATTAGGATAAAGGCCTTTGTGGACAGTCTTTTTCTTTCACTTTAGCTTGAACTGATTCCTAATTGACTAGCTCTGTTTTGGTTCAGGTCAAACCAAAGTGTGTCCACACAGCCTATTGCACTGGTTTAACTAAATTGCCTTAAAATTGCACCTCCAACTCAACCAGTGCAACTTGCTCCTGGAGACCAGACCAGAGAGAGAGATAGTGGTATCAGGTTTGAGCACAGGACTGAGAGCCAGGAATTCCCTAATTGTAAATTATCCTTGCATACAAGGATCTCAAAAATTGCAGGATATCAAGAATTTACAAACATTATTTATTTAAGCTTCCCAGGCACCCATTTGAGGTAAGAAAACATCACTTTATTTTATATAGAGAGAATACTAATTTTTAGGGGGACATTTGTTACTCTTGATTTAAATTATCATATTTATGGATTACTTAATCTTTATCATAACAGGCAAAGCATGACATTTGAGTGTCTAACTTCTCATTCCACAGACTCCCATCCATTGCAAAGACAAAAAATGTTACATCTGTGTCTGACACTTGTGTGATGTGTTGTAAAGAATTTCTGAACCTATTATGAGGTTCACCTAGCATAGGCAAAACAATTCTTGCACAGGCAGAATTCCTACTGGTTTCTAATCTAATCTCCTAGGAAGATTTCAAAAGCTCAAGTTTATTATGTAATCATGTGTTCAAAAATCATGAGCCAGATCTTCCAAAAACACAAGATTACCAAAAATATTTGTAAGTTTTGGGTCCTTCTTACTTGCCTTCTGATTTTTGAGCTTTTAGGTTATACTCTGGTCATATTTTCAAGCTTTTCTCCACCAGTATGAGGACTAGAAATTTATTATTTTAAAAATGAAAGCTCAGATTCTCATGTAAATACTCCAGGAGCTCTGAGTCTTTCAGGAAAAAACATCAAATATTGGATTTTTTTTTCACAATAAAATCATGAGTTTGCAACACATTTTCTAGATGCTTTCATGCTTCAAGTTATGCTCGCTTCATCTGCACGTGGTCAGATTTAACGGTACAAAGTGCAGAGAGCTAGAAAGGCAAAATTGACCATTATTCTAGCCTACGGAATGGCAGCTGCAGGCTTTGTGCCACTTTTGGATGTGTTTGTTGATTCTGCATAATCACAGAGCTTGTGATCCCATCTGCCCTGCTACGTGCCATGCTCCCTTATGTAGGGCTGGCATAGCCATCAAGCACTGAGGTGTGAGGACATTTCTTCATAGCTGCTCTCCTGACCCCTCTACAGTGAAGTTTAAGTTGGGCGTAGGGCCCTGTGCAAACTCCTATGCTCTCAGGTGGTTTTCTTCCATAGTACAATATCCCTGAGGACTTATCTGATTTCTTTCATTCATTCAAGTTAGCCTGCACAAAATGAAAGTGTTCATACTAAGTTTCCAATGGAAAGGTCTGTCTATTCTTGACTGGCAGTGGTTGTCAGAAACGGATCTTCCACTGGCATTGAAAAACTAACTTCTAGTGAGGGCAGGACAAAAACACTCCTAAAAGGGCTACCGAAAGTGCTAGGAACCTAGCAGAACATGGTTTGTCATACGTAACGCCACAGTGCTCCTCAAGTTAGGGATCGTTCTCTTTCTACCTGGAGAGTGCCTGGTATGTAGTGGGCGCTACTCTAAGCTAATAGTTGTAGTGCTGGGAATGGTTTGAGTCCATCTGCACTAGCAGTTAAGCCGTTTTCAACCCCAGCTGAAGGATAAGCAAGCAGGTTCCGTCTTTGGTACAGCAATTTTCCTAGTGATATGTAAAATACATACTCACCCACTCTCTGCCCATGTTGTGTATGGTGCACATTTATACCTCTATTAAATCCACCATGACTTTGTATTTCTCTGTGTGACTGTCGAAGCAGCTATTGGTGCATAGTTTCCTATTTTTTAGTCAGATGTGTATCATGCTACTTAGTTCCTTAAAATTTGCCCCCTTTTTAAAAAAATAAACTAGGAACAAGAATATTCTCAAGACTATAAAACACCAAGAACCATACCATGTAATTTTAAAAATTATAGGAGTCTCCCAACACTTATAAATGACAAAACGCCCCCCACCTTCTCAACCCCTTTTGAAGCAGGGACAATAGATGGGCTATATTCATGGCTTAAACATTTTTTCCCTGTGGTTTTGGGGATATTGCAGATTCTAGCAGTAATAACTCTCATATGAAATAACATTAAGTAATTATCAAAAACGATTTGCAGAAACCATCTAAAGCAGTAAAATTAAACCAACAAATACATTCATATAAAAAACATTTGTATTGTATCAAGCAAATTCTCTTTTTCACACAGTGTACTCACAGCTGACAATATCTGGCTGGCTTTAGCTTTTGCAGAGGCCAGCATAAAGCATGGTAAGAGGACTAGAGACTTTCAACACAGGATTGGTGGGGGAGAAGACCTAAACTTATTGATCAAACTCTGGAACAGCTGGCATAAATCTTCCCCTTGAGCAAGTCCCATGAAGGAAAAAAGAATAATGGACAATAAATATCTTACATTTACATAAGGCCTTTCATCTCAAAGGAACCACAGGTTTGATATGCAAATATAATGGAATCATTTCACCTGGTGCTGGAATGCAGCCACCTTTAAGGTGAAGTGCAGCAACTGTTTAACAGTGCTATACAGCAGGAATGGAATGCAGGCTTTAAACGTGGCATAACTTTTCATTGCGAGAAATTGAGAGAAAATACAGCCATAATACAAAACCAAAATACTAATACATTGTTTAAAGAGTTACCTGTTGATTTAGAGCTGCATTCTGCCACTCTTTCTCATGCTAAGCAGCAATTAACTATTCAGTTCCACTGAACTCAGCAGTGACAACTGCCGAAGCCAAGGGATGGAGGATGGTGTCTTATTTATACAGAATAACATTAAGGGTCAGTTCTAACTGCCTCACTAGGAGTTGGATCAGGTTCTGAAACTCTTACCCTAAAGCTTACATCTGGAGCCAGGTGTTTTGGGTGCTGTCCTAGACTCTCTGGTAGTATTTAAACTCTGTTAGAAAAAGTTACCATGGCCTGTTGAGATTAGCCCTCTTTATAGGAGAAGTTTGTCATAATCCCCTATCGAGAAGAATTAAATTCTTTCTCTTCCTTTTTCATTCCACCCGCACTCCAATTAACTCACATGCACTTCAAACATATTAGCCAACTCATTGCTACCCTTAACAATAATATAAATCCTTTTAAAATAAAACCAATTATAAACAATAATGCCTGCAACAAAAAGCACTTCCCTGTTTACTCAACTTCGCTTCCCAGTGGGCCACAGTCCTGATGGCAAAGGCCTACACTATTATCCCAAACATAAGAACCCATAGATCCAATACAGGGAGGTCCAGGTGGCAAAAAAGACCCTAAGTAAGTGATAGCTGTCCATAGTTACTGCTGAAGTGCTGTACTGTTTCAGAACCACATCCAATATTAACAAATAAGATAAGGTGACTTTACCAATACATAAATCACTGCATAGTACCCCATTCCTCTGTGAGTAGCATAACATTAGAATGTATTCAGTCTCCTATTTTCTCTTCCCTATTGAGAACAAACTACTCTTTCTAATGCTATGGCTTGATCCTGCACCATTTAGGTCACTGGAAACTTTTCCATTGACCTGAATAGGCACAAGATCTAGCCCTCCAAATAGTCTTAAATCTAAAAATCCTTTAAAACATCCTTTAAAAACAATTCAATAGACTCCCTGCTACAAAGTGATGTTTTGAACACAATTACTTTAGGATGCACCAAAACCAAAGATGAATCTTCTGGTTAGCCAAAGACAGCCGCAAACTAAAACCCCTCACACCCACAACACTGTCAAAGTGACAATGGTTTGCTTTTCCTCTCAGATAAATGTCTACCCGTGATCTCAAGAAATCCATTGTGCACAATATTTAACCCAAACCTTTATACCCCCCACAAATCGTATGTTCCTAGTTGGTTAGAGGCTTCCATACCTCACATTACAATTTGATTAATCATATTTTGCATTTCAGTCAGGACATGGGATGCTAATAACCTATTCCAATGAAAGGTGCTCTAGGAACTTTACTGACCCAAGTGATCAGGATTAGAGTTGTGTGAATAACTACTTTTTTTTAGGTTCAGAACCAAACCAATTCATTTTCTGTCCAGCCAAAATAAAAAAAAATCAAATTTCTTGGTAAACTAAAAAAAGCTGAAATTTTCATTTTGGGTTGAACAAAATTTCGTATGAGTTTTTTTTTAAATAAAATTGAAGTAAAATTCAAAACAAATTGTTTTCAAATCAAAACATTTCTTTTACAAAATGTCAAAGCAAACTGCTTCATCTTTTTCAGAATTATATTTTGACTGAAGCAAATCAGCAAATTTTGGAAATGTTTTGGTTAGCACAAATGTGCAATGTGTGTGTGTGTGTGTGTGTGTGTGTGTGTGTGTGTGTCCAAAAATCTTGGCCCAGCTCTAATCAGGATCTCTTTTTTATGTTTAATTCAGAAAATAGCACATTTCCAGAATAATCCCCTGATCATGTTGGGGCACTTATTTGATATAGACAGAGGAGAGTACCACCTACTAATTCATAGTACCATTTAATGGATCAGATTTCCCATCTGAACAATGAATATTTCAACTTGTGAGATAGGAAGGTTCACAGCACAAGATAGTACACTTTGATAGTTACTATTTGAAAATGTTCATACACCAATATTATTTTCTTATGAAAGGTTTACATACAAGGTTTACATACAAGGTTTACATACAGTGAACATCTGTTTAGATAAAACTAACTTTTGCAATGAAATAAAATTACAATTTACAATGATATCAAATGTTACTTATCATACTTGTCTTAATTTCCTAGTGTGAAATTTATTTCTTTTTAGGTTGCAATATTCAAAATCAGTTTGTGAATTTTCTGCTCCTATAGTAAAGGAGCACACTGTTTCTGCAGAATATTATTATTTGCCAAGAAAAAAATTGCTTTCCAGAAATGTCTGGCACATGAGCTAAACAAATTGTATTACTATCTTAAGGGTTGATTTTGCACCACTGAAGTCAATTTTATGCTCACTGCAGTCAAGATGAGCACAGAATCAAGGCCTCAGTAATGGAAAAGGCAATCTGATTAGCCCACTACCTCTCTGGTACTGAATTTTACCCAAACAGAGAAATGGAAGGATCTATAATGAGAGAGAGAGAAGGGTAGTTTGGATTATAAAGATTTATTTCTATTAAACATTTTTTATTTTTAATAGTTTATACTCAGCTGAGTTTTAAAAACTCGCAATATTAAATGTAATAATTATAGCATGATAAATTTATTTAAAATGATATTGGTAATCAGAATTGTAAAAATCTTTGACAAACACCATATTTGTTCAAATTCTTCCTTAAAAACTGTGGTTATAATTAGAAAAGTGACTATTAATGTGGAATCTTAGTATTTCAAGTTCATTCTTAAATATTTTGAAAGGAATTATTTTCAATTAAGCAAAACCAAGTATTTTTAACTGCTAGTACTTTGCATTTATTTTGGTATCTGAAAACTACTCTCTGTCTTTTCTACTTTACACACTCCATTCTTAATTGTTATCAGTCTTAAAGATTATGGTATCAGAGTTTTAGTTGGTAATTCTCTCAATTCATCAAGCTTTATAGAATTTAGCTTGTTCTTCCAGAGATACAGTGGTTGCACAACGCTCACGTAGTTAAAAACCTGATTTTGTTAGTAAAATAAGTAGCTATGATTTGGAGGCGACAGGGGGAATAGATATGTGCAATACCAAAATATCTGTACTGTTGCTTTTTTCACCATAAATATTCTCTTAAGTATATTGGCCGTAGGAACTACACAGTGGTCACTTGTGAAATGATGTTTACATTTTAAAACCAAGTATGGATATTGAATAGACTTTGATGACAGAATAATGCTTAATATGCAGATTCTTCAACAGCTAAAAATGGTATGCATTATCACTTGGTGAGTATTGTTAATTATTATAATACGCAGACCTAAGGTACTCCTCATAATAATATGTGGGTACCATCAAGTACATTTAGAAGTGCACCAGCAGTCCTTCAAGAGAAGCACAAAGAGGAATGAGAGAAAGTGTAAATATTTGATTTTACGAGCTGTCAGAAATGTTCACTGTGATGCTTCCTGGGGGTACCCAGTGTTGTGAGACATCTCACTGCTACGTGTACTTAGCATGAAGCAGTCTTGTCTGTGCCGATTGTGGATCAGCTCCCTGATACCACCAGCCTCTGGCAGCGCAAGTACTGCCTTCCAGGCCTCTATGGCCCTAGTGCTGCCTGTATAGGTAGCGACAGACCTACTCCAACCCCCGACTCCTTAGACAATTCTATGCAGCATCCAGCCCCTTATTCACTGAACACTCACAGAACTACTAAATCCGCTGTTCCCAAAGAAACAGTACACACCACTTTGCAGGATTGAGCCCAGGATCACCACTTTGCATGACAGCACAGCACTTAGACACCTTTATAATGAAACAAGAAAAAGTTTTTTACCCCAGAAGAGAGATTCAAGTGATAGTGAATAAGAATATTGAAACAAATCGTTACTTCTAAACCAAAATAATTACATGCTTTCTAGAGACTAAACTTAATTAAGAGGTTAACCTCCTATCTAAAGAAGTTTAACTCACCCAAAGTTCTCTGGAGCATTTTCAAGCATTTTCAAGCTTGTTTGAGACCCCTTTTTCATGAATCAAAGTCGCTGTCCTTTTACTTCCTTGGTGAAGGGTGCTCAAATGTCTTCTTTTCCCCCTAACTATAGTAGAGCAAACCTCTATGCACCTCAAAGTGGGATTCTCTCCTCCCTCCCCGCACGTTTTTCTCTTCTTGTTAATTTTTCTTTGCCGTTCTCAGTCTTTCATTAACATTCAGTTTAGACTAGTGATAGGAGACCCACTGTGAGCTATACTATACTTAATTTACATGTATTAAACAGCCAACTAGATAAACATTTGTCTGACAGGAAACCTGTTTTTCTCCTTTGTTGGTCCCTGGACCCAGACTGTATAATTTTCAGTGTATATACATAACTCCTTACACAATACCCATAAATGCATTTCACAATGATATTGATGACCAGTGTGACACCAGCTTTTATCTGATACCTCACATGACATTCTTTGGGGAACTAGAATGCACATACCAGGCTCAGAAAATTCCTGTAACTCCTATGCACCCTCTCTAGTGCCTCCTGCCAGTTGGCACTAAAGAATTTCCTGGGTAGTATTTATCTAGAACCAAAAATCCACCAAAATCAAGGGGGTTCAGGCTCTGTTCGTATCCACAACCATCACTCACTATCCATGAATGTTTATGGAGCAGAGGTGATATTGTTTACACACAGCCCTAGAACACCCATTGTAAGTAAAGCAGCAACACTGATGCTAGGTTCTCTGAACCACATGCTTCTCAGGGAGCAGTCTTCTGAGGGCTTGCTTGGTTTGTGAGTGTAGAAAAGGAGAATATTGTCTTCTATTGCTTCCTGTATGTGCAAGAGAGACCAGATCAAAATTGTTTCTGCTCTGCAAATAAGAGTGTATAGGTGGACGGTAGTCTTCTCATCCTGTCAAAGGAACAGAAGGTATAGATGCCATAGATACAGGCTTGACAACTATGCTCAGTCTCTGTAAGAGCTGAAATGGGATTTGAAGAATCAAACGCATCATAGTCATTTATTACCTGTGGTTGTCAAAGGCACAGTGACCCTGGGATTCACAGGAACAAGAATGGGATTTCTTCCATATCACTAGTAAACTGCCTCTCATTTTTAGATCTGTTTTCTTTCTTATTCTCAGGTGAACTAGTCAGTGTATTAATTTGCCAAGAGAAGTATAGCACCCACAGCAAATCATGAGGGTTTTTTGTAATATTGCTCATTTCTATCTAAAATCGGTGTTGTCAGTTGCACCCATATTCCCGTCAGACTACGGTAACCGCAGGTCATTTGATTCCCTTCTTATGTAGATTGACTGACTGTGTGCTGAATGTACCAATGGATATAGCATCAAGGCATCCCGGATCTGGTCATGACTCTAATTCACCATATCTAATACACTTGAAACTGGTTAAATCATAGGAGACTGACTATTGGCTATGAATTTAATCTATGGTCAGTTAATAGATGTGATGGATGTTCTTTAGGTGATTAACCAGTCAGCTGTCTCCCTGTGTTGGGATTTCCCCCGCTGTTTATTTATAGGATCATTCTCCCTCTTCTCATACTTGTCTCTTTTTTCAGAGAAGATGTCTCATTCATCTTAGGTTATGGGACTCATCATGTTGTGTCTCCTACTGGAGACAGAATCTCCATTACACTTTGCACAGTCCTGGAATGTTTGTTCCAGGTGTTTCAACATTGTTTCAGAAGCTAAACATGCACTTTCTGATGCTTGACATTCTGCTGTGAATACCGATCACAAGATGTCTATTAATTTGTAGTTTGCTTCCAGAACTTTTCTCTTTAAGAGTCAGTTCAGAGATGATATTTTAAATTGTGTTTTCAGACCATATTTCTGAAATGATGTTAAAGTGCCCATTGTTTTATAAATCAAAATAAACACATTTTCTTCCTCAGTTCATTCAACTGGATCACTTTGAACCTCTGCCAAGAGCAGACATACCATCAGGCCTCTCTTTGCTCAAAGTGATGCTTGCCTAGGGTCTGTCTCCTACTTGCAGACTGTAAAGATAAAGACTTCAACTAACCAGTCTATAATCTAGGGAAAGGGATTATTATTTGTATTTGCTATAGTAACACTTAAAAGACATCAACTGGGATCAAGACCATACTGTGCTTTGTGCTGTATAAACAAACACACAGGAAATGTGGTTCCAACCTCAAAGGGTATGAGGGGGTGTAAAGGTAACACATAAAGCAGGTTGATGGATCCTGATGGAGGAGATGCAAGTTCAGGATGCTGGGTGGGATCCAAGGGACTGATGGTGGTTACAGATTGTTATATTCCTAGTGATCTGTGTGCCATGCTAATTGATGGACATGGGTTGGCATTACGGGTTCAGCTTGATTCCAGAGATATATTGGGCCTATTTAACAATGCTACCCTTAGAATAACATTAGCTTGCTACTCTTTCTTACTGGCCATGAACAGCGTATCTTGGTCTCATTTCACTAGATGGACTGGGGCTGTTGGCCTAGGTAACTATAGTAATATTTAATATGGTGGGGTGGGCACTTGCAGGATAATATCTTGGAAAACACATTTAAAATTAATTGTTTTGCTACCTGTGTTAGTAGCATCTATGAGTATAAAAAGGGTGAGAATTTAAAATTATTTTACTCCCCCTCCGCCCATTTTTATACAATTGGATTACTCTGTACATATTGAGCTTGGAGAAGTGAAACTAGATGACTCCTGTTTATGCTGTCGCTGATTTCAATTCCATCCTCTCACATGCTAGCAACATGCTGAAATGTTTGGGTTACAAACACTTCAGGGGAAGATTTAAATACTAAAATCCTTCAAGCTTATCATTGCAATTTGCAAAATGTTCCTTGAAGACATTCCAGTTAACATAATGGGCAAGAAAGTATTTTGTTCCCTGTGCCTATTAAAACTTAAATTGATTTCTTATAAGAGTGCTAGTCACTGCATTTTACAGAGCGTATTGATCACAGATCTGTGTGTTTGGATCCTGGGCTACTGTGCGGCTGTCCACCAGTGGTGGTGACAGCAGGAGCCCTTAGAAAGTAATTCTTCTGCGATGACAGCACCCAGATTCACCTAACTTGCCTCATCAACTGTATCTTTTCGGCCTAATTGTCCACTGCTTGGCACCTAGTATGGTAATTCATATCTTTGCAAAGCAGGTGTAAAACATTAATCCATCAGAATAATAGTTTGCATCTTGTTTAGTGATTTATGCCTGTGTAAGTCAGAGACGACTCAAGTCTCTTGTCGTTAGTAAGATGTGAAGTAAGGGCCTGCTCCTAGTGAGGTAAATGGAAGATTTGCCATTGGCTTAATGAGGGTAGCAATAGGCACCAAGTGTTACCTAGCTCTGCAGGAAAACTTATCTCATCCTTGCTGTGAATCTTCTAAATAAATGGCTTTCATGTGCTCAGTTTGGCATGCTCAGAGCAAAACAGCATAGCAGAAGATGCTACTTGTGTGTATGTGAAGATGTAGGAAAAATATATCTAGCATTGGATTTATTATTGTGAGTATATCATTATAGGTAAATGTATTAGGTTTTCCTGTGGCCTCTAGCACAATGGGGTGAAATCCTGACCTCACTGAGGTCAATGACAAAACTTCTGTTGACTTCATTGTGACCAGAATTTCACCCATCCCATCCATGCAACGTATAACAATTAAGGATAGCACTCAAAGTAACTTTTATGGGGAGAGGAAAGTAAAATGTAAAAAACAGCATGTTATCATGTTGTTGTAGGAGGTATTGTATAGCAAACACACAAAGGGAGAGGACTTAAAGCTTTGTGTATAACTTTAACATTTTGTAAGTGTTTCAACTTTAGCTTACTTTAATATAGTATATTTTTTAAATGGATTTTAAACTGTCTAACCAGTACAGAGTCAGTGGAATATTTTGAAAGAGAAGAAATGTGTTGGCAATTCTGCTTGATTCTTGTCAGAATATTTAGGGTCTGATCCAGGTTAGAATTAAAACCATATCCCCTTACTACCAGGCAGTCATACATTGCTGGAAGACTGCTTCCAAAAACAGAATACATTTCTCTGTTTTTTCCCTTTTCCCTTTTCTTAGAGCTCAGACAAATCAAGTAAATTCTATAGGTGAAAATGGGGCCAAATTTAATCTCCGGTGTAAACATGCTGAAGTTAAAGAAGATAGCATTGAAGATGTAGAGAGAATTACAGTTCTATTAACATGCCTAACTTCAGTGGCAGCAGCCCAAAATGTTAATGATTTTAACTGCAATTGAACATATTAATAAACTGGCCATTATCCATCAGCAAATCAGTAAGGAGATACAAATGCAAAATGAAGTTCAGCTACTTCAAGGGAAGAATTTTTACATAATGAAGGATTTCTAGGGATAAGCTTCAAACTTCTGAATGCTTATCTAAATCAAACTATCTCATCTTTGGAGGATTTCCTGCCGCTTGTATTATGTGCTGGTTTTTAAAATAAAACATAGGGCTTGCCATATCTGTTACTGATGCCAGGTATTTACACTGACCTATTTCCATCATTTATTCAGAACACAGTTTTCAGTCCACCTGAATGAAGTGCCCAGGTGGAACAGCTGGATGTTCTTAATCATAAACACGATGACGATTTTTTCTCCCTCAAAGACACTGTTGTTGGGGATGTTGGTGTAGCCTTTGGCACTTAGTGATGAGTGTGGTGTGTTGGCAGTTGAAGCTGAGAGGCTATTTATCACATTGAGAAAAGGATTCTTCTTGAACATGAATCCCAGGGCACCAGAGCAGCACTTAACAGCCCCAACTGTACTGAGTGGGAGGGTGATAACTGAACAAAAGGCCAGACAAGAAATGATTTAACTGGGAAAACTATTAAAAGATGAATTCTTTGTGATTCTATCCATTTATATTTAGATCTCATTTTGGTAGAGGGAATACAGTATTGTATTCATTTCAACCAACAGGACCTCACTCTCTCACATCCCTTTATTAGAGCGTTGCCACATGACTAGTTTTGGACAGAGTGAAAAAGCAAGGCACAGCTACGTGGTTCTGATCTCTAAAAAAAGGAAAGAGAGACACATTCCAACTTCTCCAGTTTGTTGTTGGAGACAAGGTTCCACTGAATAAAGTTAAGTTACTATAAGACACCCCCTTCCTAAAACATTGAGGGAATTTTAAAAGGCTAGTATTCTAAATTAATTACATGTTAAACAGTCTTAAAAGAAAGGAGTTTTGTTTTGCTTAACAATGGAATTGTCCATAGCACACATTATCTCTCTTCCAAAAATGATGTTTTGACATTATGATTATAGATATTCAATTTCAGATTATAATTTATTTGTATTGTGGTAATTCCTAGAAGTTCTAATGGAGATTGGGGCACCATTGGGCTAGGTACTGTACAGATGCATAGCAAGAGATGGTCCTGGCATGCCGCCAAAAGTGAGACGTTAAATGATTTGCCCAGGGTCAGACTGAAATTCTGTGCGGAGACAGGAATCCTGAGGTAGATTTCCTGAGCCCTAGTCCAGTGCCTGAAGAGATTTAAAAATCAAATATTCATACCAGTTATGATGCTGAATTGACTGAACTTTCCTATCCTAATGTTTTTTATGGACTTCCTTATGGCCAGTAGCAATTGCTTTTGTGTTTTTTAGTTTAGTTTTGGGCTGATCCATATTAAGGCTTTGATCTTGCAAGACACAATTCACTTTTTGTATCATGTTGTATAAACTTATGGTACTATAAATGTCTATTTATGGCTGATCCAGAAAAGAACTACTTATTTTTTCTTTACAGTCTTTTACTTTAAAACAGAACCATGCCAAAACAGAACCAATCCAAATAGGAATAGCCTTTATATTAGTGAATTACAGACCAGAGGATGGATAATGACATGCCATATGACATAACTGGATGGGATGGGGTCACATCTTTGCTATTCCTTACAGACCTATTGAGCATCATGTTATTAAGCCTACTTTACATTATATATATATGACCAATATGTGCAGCTAGGCTGTCTTCTCTCCAATTCCACCACCATACTCCATGATAGTACCAGTAATAAATTATATTCTCTATGCTTAATAAGTCTCATCCTTCAAGTCCATGACGAATGGCATGAGGCCACACTTGCTTCCCCTTGTCTTATTTCAAGCTCAAATTTTGTTTTTTATTAGTTCTCACTGCTTTAACTTTTCAAGTTCTCCAGTGTCTTAAACTCTCAATGGTCTTACAATCTTGGCAGACTTTTTCTATTTAAAACCAAGTTTGCTTCCTAGGAGGGTTTTCCCAAACTCTCAGGATTCTAATTATATTTATTGCACTCAAAAGCGCAACACAGTAAGTCTCTATTTTTTTAAAAAAAATCTTTATCGCATTGGCATGTTTTGCATTTCTTTTCTTTGAACCATTTTATATCAGATGTCTGTCACTTAGGGTGGAATTTTCAAAAGTGCTTGTTTTTACTATTGACCTCAATAGGGGCAAAATTATGGCAGTGTTGAGTCCTTTTGAAAATCCTACCTCCATCTTTCACTGAACTTGAACAAATTGTACATGTTCAACAGGAAGTAATTAACACAATTTAACCTGTAGGTGCTCAAAGCCTTCCTTTTTAATTTGACCATACGCTCACAGCAAAGTAGTCTATTGTGAAAGTATGATAGCTACAAAAAGCATTTATTTACATCTGTTTCAGCACTGCAATGCAGATTGCAATTAAGAAGTTTCTGGTGTGGTAAGAATAATCATACAGCTGGAATGCAAACACATGATTTTTCAAGAGAATTTCATTCCATATGGGTTCTCCCCTTCCCCCAACTAAGAATTAATTGCAACTTTAAAGAAGATTTGGTTTTGTCTGTTTAAAAAAAAAAGAAAGAAAGAAAAACCCATTTCACTACTGAGGAATTTTAAATGACTTCAGTTTAAAATTTTCTTTCTTTACATTGTTCAAGTTGAGAGAGTGCTTTGATCAGGCTTTGAGTTATATAATTTATTAGAGAAAAGGGAAGAGGATAACCTTCAGATGTTGTCTGTGGTGAAATGCTGATGTTAAAAATGTTAAATGTTTGCAGACTAAAGGCATGTTTGGCTGGGAGGGCCAAAAAGAATAAACAAAATGTGACATGTTATTTATTCCCTAGTAAAATACACAACAAAAGTAAATATAAATCATATTTTATAATGTCTTATTCAAAACACTGGCATGCATGTTCTGTAACTAACCTCACTGTGGTGGTATCTTGCCATACTATATATAATGTCAGTACATATGCAGTTGGCTTTAAGGTTGTCAGTACAGCAATTTTGTTAAATCCTTATTGCTTCTTAATATATACAACGTAAATCCTGTGAAGGATATTTGTATATCCCTTTTGATGTATGTCATAGACTTTGCTATCTTGTTGTAGTTCTGTATATTACAGTGGCTTGGGACTTGTGGTAGGATTGTGGGATATAAGGGATTCTCTTTCCACAACATGGAGTACATTTTAAAATGGTGCTTCACTTTATGGATGCAACTTGTGCCCTCAAAATTTGCATCCTCAATTCAGTTGTGGGTACAAAGCTGAGTACTTGAACCTGTAAGTGCCTGACTGCAAAGGCTGATAACAGCAATATTATATTAGTTAGAAGCAATAGTATTAATATTTGCACTGGCAGTTCATTTTGTGGGTGCAAAAATCAAACCTGGCTGAAAAAGTAATGTGCAAACACTGCAGTAGTATCCACAAAGCATGAGGAAACATATTTATAAGGAAAACAAGAGCAACATCAGTATATAGCAGAATTGTCATGCTGATACTAGTTAAACCTTTTCAACTAATAACAAAAATAACCCTTTTTAAGACATAACTTTTATTTGACTGGCATGATATTTCCATTAAATGCTAATGAATTAGCATTGATGTGAATAGCTGTTTTCTTCAGTGTTCAGCTGAGCAACCATCAATCAGTGTAACTGAAATGTTACTCCATATAAACAAAATAATTAAAATAAGTTGCTGTTTTGGAGTGGTAACTAAAATATAAAGAAACTGGGAATATTGAAGTCATTGAATGAAGGGCACATACTAATACACCAAGCTTGGCAATGCAGTACTATCATATGCAAATACCAGTATTATAAGAAGCCAAGGGATTCACACCACAAACATTACTATATATTGTCCCAAGTGACTCCTTGGTAGTAGAATCCAGATGTAGCAAAGTGGTTCCTAAGAGGGTTATTGTAATAGTTTACACTGCTGCCATCCACTTCTTTAGGGTTGAAATTGTTCAGGGCAGAGTAGGAAACATCCCACTCATCCTTATGGACCAAATCCAACTCCATGGAGCTATGCCAATTTACATCAATTAAGGATCTGCCTCTATGTATAGATTTAATAGAGTAATTTCAAGAACAGATCAACATTAGGGTATTTAATACTCCTTTAAATTCCCTAAATGCAACAGACCATAGGTGCAGAATGAAATGAAAATCTGATTAATTTTTCTACTCCATCATCTATGAAACAAGGAGAAAAAGATGTGGAAAAAATCCAGTGGCATCATTTACATAATAAAACAAAGACCTACATATACTTAGTGGACACAGGAAAGTGGCAGTAGTCACACAGTTCAAAGCTACCAGTTGAAAATAAGGTAAAAAGTTTAGGGAATATATTTAGGACCATATAATTGCCACAGTGGATCAGACCTGATGTCCAGCTAGTCCAGTACCCCATCTCTAACAGTGGTCCTTTCCAGATGTTTCAGGGGAAGGGGCAAGAACACTAAAGTAGGCAGATGTGTCTCCTATGAAGGTCTCCTCCTGGTCTCTAGTAGTTAGAGATTAGCTTGACTCCTGAAGCATGAGGTTCAATATCCCATCCAAAACTAATAAAGAATATAAAAAATTATCATAATTTAATATCTATGTAAATATCTAATCCTCCTCTGAATCTTTCTAAATCCTTAGTCTCAATGGCATCCCATGGAACTCACCACCACAGGAAATCTATGCATTATAGACTCATAGACTTTAAGGTCAGAAGGGACCATTGTGATCATCTAGTCTGACCTCCTGCAGGCTACAAAACCTCATCCGCTCCTGAAATAGACCCTTAACCTCTGGCTGAGTTACTGAAGTCCTCAAATCATGGTTTAAAAACTCATGATGCCCAGGTCCCTTTCCTCAGTTGGTACAGTTTATTTAGAACTTTGTAAAGAGTAGGGGTAATTTAATTTTTCCATCCAGTGCACATTACTTTACATCTATCAACAATGAACTTTATTTGTCATTGGGTTGCCCATTCACCTTGCTTGTTTAGGTCTTTTAGAAGTTGCTCACAGTCCTCTTTTGATTCTGTTTTGTTGAGGGTTTTAAAATGTAACATCAATTTAACCCCAATATAAGAACTGCAGGAATGAACACAGACACATACACACGCTTGCCCAGAGGAAATAAACTTGTTTCTCAATTCTTCCCAACTTACAACACATGAAGACCTGATTTGCAATATAGCTTCTTTTCTGTGTGTGCATAGCTTGACATGTGCAAACACCTGCAAATTTATTTTTCATGCCCTAGCATCTTAAGAGTACTATTTATATGTATGTGTACTTCTGAATTTCAAACACATGCACCCATAGTGTCTGTCTCTCTGAAAGATGCTGTGTGAATAATTGATTTTTCACTTTGCTGTTAATTTAAAAATCAAAACAACCTCCCCCAAAAGAACCCAACAACAAACTCTCTGTTTTTGGTTCAGCCAAAACTGAGAATTTTCTAAATTTTTAGCAAATCAGAAGACAGAGTTTTATTTCTGGTCAAATGAAACATTTTTGTTTGGACATTTTAAAACAAAAACAAAGTAAATGAGGGGCTAAGTTCACAAAAAAGAGAAGGAGAAAGTGGCGATGTGCCCCCTTGCAGCCTTCAGCTCAGGGGTTAGGGTGTGACAGACTTGGGGCCAAGTCCTAACTCCAGGGAGAGGATTTGAAGGTGTTTTTCCCACCTCCCAGGTGAGTTCCCTAACTACCAGACTACAGGATATCCTTTAGGGAGAGGTTCTCAATCTCTTATGTTCCACTTTGTACAAAGCTGGGCTAGAAAGGGAGAGAATGAGTGTGACTCTGTAGCCCAGTGGATAGGACACTTTCCTGGAGGGTACCAAGGATCCACTCTCTACTCCATTGAATAGTTAGTTATTCCATTTTGCATAAACTAAACAGAGGAGATAGAGTAGTCTGGACTGGAGGGCTCTCAATGGTCTGATGGGTATGGACTCCCCTGGGATGTGGAAGACCTGACTTCAAGTCCCTGCTCCAGAGTGGGGTTTTGAAGTGGTTAGGGTACATCTCAGCTCAGTGTCCCAACCACTGGGCTAAAGGTTATTGGGCACAGTCACCATTATCTTGTCAATGGCACCAAATCCTCTTGTGAATCTAGCCTGAAAAATCAAAACATTTTGGAAATGTCTAAATGGTTCATTCTGATGCTTCAGAAATCTTTTCTATTTTTGTTTCAGCTGAAATAATTTCCAAATTTGTGAAATGTTTCAGTCAACCTGAAACTGCCTCTTCTGACAGGAAAAAAAAATCTTTCACCCAAAAACATTTTGCTTGGCTCTACTAAATTGCTTAGGAATTTAAAGGGCTTGAGCAAATAAGAATGTTCTCGAAGTTCTTGGTTTCTGTGGTTAGAGGCTGTGAATCTTTGGGTTTAGCAACTATGATTTGATGTAAGTGTGAGATAGATTCAGAGCTGCCCAGAGGGGGGGCAAGTGGGGCAATTTGCCCCAGGCCCCGGGCCTAGCAGGGGCCCCCACAAGAGTTTTTCAGGGCCCGCAGAGCAGGATCCTTCACTCACTCCAGGGGCCCCGGAAAACTCTCACGGGGCCCAGGCCCCTGGAGCTTCTTCTGCTCTAGGTTTTTGATGGCGGGGGGTCCTTCCACTCTGGGGCAGAAGGACCCTCCCCGCCGGCAAATTACTGCCGAAGTGGGACCCGCTGCCGAAGTGCATCTGGGGCTTTGGCGGTAATTTGGTGGTGCGGGTCTTCGGGGCACTTCAGCATTGGGTCTCGGAGTGGAAGGACCCCCCGCCACCAAATTACCGCCGAAGTGGGGGTCCCCTGCCACCAAAGACCTCAGGCCCCCTGTATCCTCTGGGAGGCCCTGGATAGATTACTGTACATGGATTGAATGACTCCGATAATGTATGGTAAATTACACTGTTGCAAGAGATAATTAGTTATGATTTGTATTTCAGTAGCACTTAAAAGGGCCAGTGAAAAATCAAGACTCCATTGTGCTAAGCACAGTACATATACATGACAAAAAGATGGTCCCTGCTCCAAAGAGTTTACAATTTAAGATGGTTTCTGAATCAAAATCCTGCATCTGAACGCTTTCACTTTAAGGAAGTTTGGATCAGGATACAAGTATTGTGGCTTGAGCCTATCTATAACGTCAACGAACTGTAAAGTGGCATATTATTATTTATAGTAAATTAAAGTCCCTGCTGAACTTCATTTACTACCCTTCCATAAAAGGGATGCCAGTTTATCAGACCTTCTCTCATATTCTGCCATTGGTCTAGATAATGGAAATTGGGTGTCTATTTTCCAGGCTGCTTTCATTCTCCCTCTCTCCTCACCTCATTTTTGCTATTTCTCAGACCTTTTCTAACATAGAATTTTAGCTTTCCTCTTCCCCCTACCCCACAAATTCATCAACTGCACATCAAACAGATAGGATGTTAAAGAATTTTGTTGGGTGATATAAAAGCTGCTTCTAATACTGCTTCCATGGCTATCTATAATGTGTGAGACTGTAGAGAACTCTGTGATAGGCATAACGTTAACATAAGCTTGTAAAGAAAATTGGACTGGACTAATCCTTGTTGTTAACAAGTTGGACACTCTGTTCATAAATGACCCTTCTAAAGCACGCATACATGAAAGCAGGAACGTACCTGCACTGTTGTATGTTTGAGATGAGGGAACAGATGTGGAGAACCACTATGTTCTGTATGCTCTTGCTCTGCCCAATATGGAGTGAACATTCAAAGTATGTGACTGAGAACTGGCCTCTGGACAGGTTTTGGCTGATGATGTATTTGAATGCGGATTTCAAATATGGGAACAGCAATTCCTTGTCTTGATCATATAATGCACCAGCAGAAATATGCTTTATAGCTCTATAGCTTATTATGGTACAGAAAGGTGAATAAGTTATATCAATAAAAGGCGCCCTTAGCTGCATCCACAGTGAGGGTAGTACCAGTATAACTATAGCAGTAGAAAAATCGCTCCACCCTCCTGAATGACATTATGATACCATACAAAACAGTGGCAATTGTATAACTGTGATCTGAATCTGTCCCTTACTGTGCACTATATACTTCATACATAGTGTAATATGTTACATTACACATGCATAAGTCAAATGGTACATTAAGTGAATAACCACATATGTACGTGGGATCACATGGGTCAGACTGTGACAGGCTCTTATGTGAGTATATGGGGACAAGGGTGCACAACTTAGTTGACTCTCTTCTGTGTTGCCCACACAAGTCTCTTCTTGGAATAGTAGTCCCTATGCCCCATAAACCATGAAGAGGAGGTGGTGAGGTCATAGCTCTTCTCCTCTCTGCTCTACCTCATGAGGGCAGCAGACTGAATAGTCCTCCTGTGTACCTGACTGCTCTGGATGGATTGTGCCTTTGCAAAGTAGAATCCTTCCCTGAGCTTCCCATGGGGTAGTGCAGTTCTGCACAGATTCTTATTCAGTCAGTTGTCACAGCTAAATTCCTCAATTAGGCCCTTTATGTGTGTAAGCTATATGTGCAATATACATAAAGTAACAGATTATTTTAATCAGCTTTTAAAAAATCAGGTGAAATTTTGCTTTATGTGGGTGAAAAAGTCAAACGTGTCTTTAAAATGAAAATGTCTGCGTATATTTGAATAAAATAGTTTTGTTTCTCAGCTGCTTGCATTTATTACAGCAATAAGTTGATGGTGTATTAGATCATTGTTTCTCAACTACTGGTCCGTGGACAGGTGCCAGTCTCTGAGATCTCCCTGACAGAGTTTAGAGAGCTGTCAAGCTGGTCCCTGGTATCAAAAAGGTTGAGAAACGCTGTCATAGATTAATCATTTTCCACTCAAAGATGGTTACATCGCAGTTGTTTGGTGGGATCCCCATATATGTTCTGTATTCAATCAGCAGAGAACTTTGGGATTCTTTGAGAGGGACAAGGGAAACTCAGTCAGCCATGGATAGTCGGTGCAAGATTTACCCGGTTATAAAAACAATAAATTGACTGAAAAAATCATGTGGGACAATAAAACAGCCATGTCTGATTTTCAGTGATCATATTTCCCTATGCTGAATACAGAGCACCTGGTAAAATTACTTGAATTCAAGTGAGTTCAATGGCAATCAGTCAGAACTCTGCAGTACAAACATTCAAATTAACATCGAGTTCACTAAGCCCCTGTTAAAAAGAAATACTGCATAGTTGGATTCTTTTTATTCACCTTCTTATCTTTAAGGTTTTAGCGTTCACAGAGGGAGGAGTGACACCCCCCCCCACTCCCATCCCCACACATGGGGAGGGGTGAAACACACACACACACAAACACACACACTCTCGTACACATCTCTCACACAGAGCGGGTGACCAACTGACCCAACCCTCACTGCTCAGTGCTCTCTAATCTCCATGTCTGGTTGGGCCCCCAGGACTGACCCACCTCTTCTGGTACCTGGTGCCACATCTTCCCAAGGCAACATGTTGTGGGGAGGGGACACATGGGCTGTGCTGATGGACCAGCAGGGAATTGACTAGCCCTGCATGCTACATCTTCACCCTGCACACCCACCGCGATTGTTGGCCATTGGACCCTCCCATTCACTGCTGGAGGGCGTGTGGTTGGTGAGCAGGGATCCAGCCAGCAGCACGAGTGGACCCACCAGTACTGATGGGAGGAGACAGAAAATATGGGACAACTTGCCCATTTTTAAGAAAAAGTCGGGACAGTTGCAGGAAGGCTTAAATATGGGACTGTCCCTTTAAAAACAGGATATCTGGTCACCCTATATTGCAGCAAAGCATAGTTGGAGACTTTTTCAAGCACTGTTTATCGGTATGAAAGTAACTTTCTTTGCCATGTGCAAGACTGGTTCTAATTCTAGTCAGAGGCTTTTGCTCTTTTAGGAGAACTATTGAAGTAGCAAATATTAGGGGTATGTATCAGGAAAGTAGGAAATTTGGTTTTTGTGTGTGTGTGCATGCACTGAATGGTCATCTAATATCATATGGTATGGGTTTGTCTGATACTGAATTATTGGATTTTAAATATTTGTCAGAGGCACCTCTTGCTGTAATTTTAAAAATACTCCTGAGGCAGCAGCGGTTGGGAGTGCTTTAAGGATGGTACATTCAGGCAGGTTTTAGGGAAGGCTTCAAAGGAAGGAGTGGAGAGAGTGTTTTATAACACTTATCAGTGACAACACCTCCAGATGATTAAGAACCTGTGTTAATTGGCTTCAAAAGGAGTTCCCTAGAGTCCTTGGCTGGGAGGAATTTGGCTAATGATACAGGGTTCTGAGGTTGGTGGGACTGAATTGGGGAGATAAGGGCACCCTTTATGGACACAGAACATCATCCCTGAATAAAAACTAATGAGACAACCTTATTCGCAGCACATGATCTGGCTGACAAAAGTGATTAAGCTGCACACACACATTCATAGCAAACACACACTGTGTGCTTTAGGGAAAGACCACAAATACACTAAAAATGATAGATGGAGGAATTCAAATGCTTTCAAAATACAAATGTCCTGTCAACGTTTTTCATAACAAAAATGATCAGTGATTCTACCACAACTCAGCTATTCACAATGTAAATATCAACAGAACTGATGATTTTTGCAACAGTTAATGTTTCTCTATGGAAATAAATGTTTTGGCACCACACTCTTATTTATGATTATGCTAACAAGAGTCTAAAGTGCATGTGAAAATGGATCAACAACTGGTCAAACAGCTGAGCAAAAAGCAGATTAGATACACAGATATGGCAATTCTTTTGGCAGACCATTTTCCATCTCTGAAACTTATTCTTTATCATCAGTGCCTTAATCTTTCCAGTGCCATCAGGAATCTTTTTCCAAAATCTAAAGTCCATCTTCTGTTGAGGAGTGGAGTTCAATGGTTCTCAACCCCCGCTCCCAACCCCGACCTGAAAGCCAGCTGTGGGCTATATGTTGACTCTCTCCCCCAAGACTCAAATTCTACAGTCCTGGGTCATAGCAAGAAACTATGACTGTTCTTTGGAGTGGGATGTTGCAGACTGGGGGGAAAGTGCCAGGGCATAAGTGAGAATTTGGGGTGTTTTCCCACTCCTGCCTGTACTGCTCTGTGCCCTGGAGGACTCTGGGTAACTTTATTTCTCAGTCAGTGGTGTGCAACCTAGTAGCCTGTCCCTAGTGACCCACCTCATCACTGGAGACATACTGACCTAGATTATCTAAGGTAATAGATCTTATATATCTCTGACTTCTGTGACTCCAGATTTCCACCACTTTTCAGGCTTGATATAAAAAACACTCTGTTTTCATTGCCTTTTATATCCTAACATCTAGCATTAATTTAATCCCACATTTTTCCCAGGTTAATTAAAGGGGCTGAAGGAATCAATTCTGAAATATAAGAAAAAGTCTAAACCTCAGACCAAACATCAAAATGAACCAGAAATCAAAAGGCTTGGATGAATGCCCACTCTCAGGCCTGCCTTATAGCATACATCCAATCTATGCTGGAATCCATCTCAGGGTCTAAACAAGTCTGGTAATCTTGCTGTGCTGCCTGCTACCTTCAAATCTTTGAGAGTTTTGGAGCTACTTCTCTGGGGGAAAGGGCAGCTGTGCATTTTGAAATAGCTTGGGCCTCATCAAGCTGCTAAGTGCCTTAGACTTTAAAAGAATATTTAGTTAGAGCCCTGCAAAGAAAGTGTTGGATCAGAATGATGATTATGGCAACCTACTGTTACCAATATGTAACCTGTTTCTCTTAAGCTTAAGACTTTTTGGTATCCTTTGTTAGCAAAGGCAACTGTTCCCAAGGAATGATGCATCTTACACTCCTGCTGGAATACTCAAACAAGAATTAGAAGTTCCACATCAACATATTCTTCGTTGGAATGTATCAGATACATTAAACTCCCTTCCCTGATATGTATTCTATTGTAGTATGAACCTGAAGAAAGGAGGAACTCTTAATTCCCTGAATCCAAATCAGGTCACTATACAACCCTGCTTCTTCAAATTCCAAGCAGTTTAGGAGTTTCCTCAGTTTAATCTCAGCCCTGAACGCTCTTCCCCTCTTAAATAAAGGGATTGTCAACTGCATGATTCTCATTGTCTTCTTAATTGTCCTCTTTTTTGGTTCATGTTGTTTCTCTTTCATCCAAATGGCATAGAAAATGTTCTCTAGTTCAGTTATCCTTTTAGATTAGATTGGCTTAATTCTCTGTTCAGAACGGTAGGCTCATAAGAAGAACAGTAATAAATCATTACAAAAGGCCACTTCCATTAAAGCAGAACTATCTTAGTGTCATCTGGTGGTGGTGATGATGATGATGAGAGGAACACATTATAACCCAATTTCCTGTGCATTCACAGTCATTCTGTCACATTACTAAAGGTGGTGGAGGAGAGAGTAAAGTGTTCAGGTGATCTTTCCAGTTTCAGAGAAAGGAAGATAAGGATCACTTGAATAGAAGAATGAAATCAGGAGGAAGAGAAATTCTAGTTTGGTTGGGAGAAGGATGAGAAACGGAGAAGAAAATGGACACTTCAGTGGCTTTAGAAAAAAAATTGGATAAGCCTCAGATTTGTCAGAAATTATCTGATCTGAACTGGATTTCCAAATTCATTATCTCTAATAATGCGGTAGGTACCAGGCAAGCATATGCATATTTTTGTGCACCAGAGATTTCAGCTCTGCCTTGTTGAAGCTGCAGCTTCAACATAATGTAATGCTCCCCACCCTCACCATCTCTATCTCTCCTGTTCTCTTTTCACCAAGTCTGGGGATATCAGTTTCTCTGCCCACTGAGAGTCTCTGTCCCCATTTTCACAACATTTGGGATCTTGATTGTGGGGTAATTATTGGGGGATCTCTCTCTCTTTCTCGCTCCCTTACCTTTCTTTGTCCTCCCACCCCACCCTTTGGGAGATGTTTTTCTCCTTTCCTCACCCCCTCATTCATTTTTCTCAGAGGGCAAGATGTTAAGATGGGTCAATAGTTATCCTTATACCATATTGGCAGATTCCAAGCTGCAAAATTTGCAAAGTTCAGGGCTGCTTAGATCCAGGGATTTGGTTCAGGCCCATCTTTATCCAACACCATCCTATCTCATATGGTGAGGGCTAAGAAGGTCCTCTTCATGCAGTGGTCTGTGTTGTACTGCAACAAATCAATCTATTAAAAAAGAAGTGGGTCAAAGGAATTCAGACTCTAACAATATTAAAATAATTGTACTCCCAATGCAAGAGCTAACTAGGGTAAAGTTAAGGAAGGCCAAGTCATGTCAGTTCACTCCTATGACTTTTGCAATGAATGCAGGTTGTAGTTCATTGTCATGAATAGAAATACACAAAAGACTGTCTTTATCAAATCCATGTTTATTTAGATATTTATGTCCCTGTGCATATGTTGTGATGGAATATGCTGTTTTAATCAGGAACTTTGGGTTTGGGTTGCTGAACACAGTATTCTTGTTCTTAACCAAAATAAAAAGCAGACAACACTAGACAGTATGGGTAGGGAAATAGATATAACCTTATCATAATATTCCATCAAATACAGTCTAAGCCAGTGGTACTCACTAACTTTTGGATGGGGGCCAAAATCCAATCCTGGGGCATGGCTGGGAGCTGCATTAGTCATAGCTATCATCCTGGCCTGTGATCTTCCCCCCTTCAATCCTATGTGCAATCTGCACACAAAAGAATGCCTTACTGGGGCAGACTAATAGTCCATCTAGCCTAGTATCCTGTCTTCCAACAGTGGCTAGTACCAGATGTTCAGAGGAAATGAACAGAACAGGGCAATTTATCAAGTGATCCATCCCAAATAGGAGAAGAAACTTGTAAGTGGAGAGTCTGGAGGTACCATCCCCATTAAAAAAAATTTAAAATGCTTGTCATTTGGGGAAATCTAGTGAAACAAAATGGCAAAGAGCCTATGCTCTGTCAAAGTGTTTTACAGAGCAGGTGAGAATGTCATTCTTGGCAGGATGGCATTGTAGTTTCCATAGGAGGGTAAATTCCAGTGGATAAAGGGGATTCACCCCACCCCTTCCTCGGTATTAAAGGCCATGTCTGAAATCCTAGCTCCATTGAAGTCTATGGCAAAAGACCCACTGACTTCAATGGTGCCAGAATATTGACCTGTGATTGTGATTTCATATATTATGCTGTGTTTTGTGTGTCTGTGGTGCCGTCCATTAGAGATCTCAAAGTACCTAACACTGAATATGAATGAATTAAATCTCAAACAGCCCTGTTAGGTAGATATTATCCCCCATTTTAGAGCTGAAGGAAATTAATGAGTCTGTTGCAGAGCTGGAAATAGACTCCAGGCCTGACTTATGTGAGTTAGCTGCATGATAATCCTTCCTCGCTTTTATCTGGAGTATGAGTGTAACAGTTGGGAATTAAACCTTTTTCTGATGATCTTTTAAACAGAGAACTATAGTGTATTTCACTTACTTTTGTTCTTCTTTCTGTGGTCTTTGCTTCACATTCTGGTCTTTTCCTCCAATTTTTTCAGTTCCTTTTCCTCTTCTCTCTCCCCACTTCTCTTTCTTTGCCTGCATCATGCTGTCTCCTCCCCATTTCAACTGTTAGCTCTGTTGGGGAGGGATAGAGTCTTCCTCTAACTTCCTAGCAGAGTGGGGCCCTGCTCCTAGTCAGGGCATCTGGGTGCTACTGCAATACAAATATTAATAACAATGACCAAAACTTTCAAACATGGATGCCTAAAGTTAGGCTTCTCAGTAAAAGTGGCCTGGTTTTCAGAGGTGTTTAGTACTGCAATTTCCACTGCAGATAGGGCGTGTGTTACCCAGTCATGCAGGGGAAGGGCTTTTGGTGGTTTGAAGCCTGTTGAGGGGACCTTAAAAGCCAAAATGGGGCAGGGGTGCTGCAACAATTTTTATAGTAGGGGTGGTGAGAGCCATTGAACCAAACTGTATATAATGGAAACCACTTCAAGCCGGGGGGTGCTGCAGCACCCCCTGTGCTCCTAATTCCAGCACCTGTGAGGTGGGAGGAAACACAGGAAGGTCTACAAGATGGCCTGGCATGGTAGTGTGGTGCAAATTTACCACAGGAGGTAGCTTTGGCTTAGTAAGGACTGGCTTCCGGAATTCTGGTTATAGCTGTGGAGATGTTGTAGTAATAAAAAGTTACAGCCTTTTATTACCAAATGGTATGCAGCAATACCAACTGCATTACAGTGGACAGAATACTTAAAACCCATAAATTGCTAATGTTAGATTGTTCCAATGAGCAGCTTTTTAATATCCTTTACATGCTAAAAAGTACTCAGGCCTGTTGACAAAGCAAAGAAATGGTGTCAAAAATAATTTTAAAACCTTTTGACCTGCAAGGTTTAAGAGAATTAGGCACAGATTCTTTGCTTTAAGCCTCTTGGTGACAAGAAATATGGTCTTATGCCAGCCGGTTTGATTGACAGTGGCGTTTGTAGTTTCAGCTGCTAATACAGTATGCTCCTTGTATATTCCTAGAGTGTAAATATAGAAGACTATTTGTCACTTGGGTTGATGGATTATACATAAGTGAGACAATGTGGTTAAGATTCTAAAGCATAAATGAAAAATCACAAACTTTACGTAAGTCATAAAACAATGCTTAATACTCATAATGAAGTATGCTTATTTTAATCAAGGGAAATGGTCAGACTTTCAAATACGCATAGATTATGATCTACCATCGTGGGTTCTTCTTTTTTTTATATATATATATATATATCTACTTGCTACAAACCTGAATCAATGGTTTCTTGACAACCATAATAAAATGTATTGGAAAATTGATTAGTTTTAAGGGACTTCTTATAGCCAGCTGCTTTTGTTTGTAAATGTCATGAATTCAATCAGTTTTAGGTTCCATCCTTTGAGTGGAATTCAGGGGTGAATATGAAGCTCCACATAGGTACAAAAGCATACTTGTTTCATTTTACCCAACTTGTGTTCAGCATTTTCATGTGCATTTTTGAGTAGCAAGTATGTTATTTCTCAAAGCTCTTTCACAGCAATAGTAAACTACTTACATTCATTTCTTACTATGCAATAATTAAAATGTGTTAGTGTTGTGAATGGTGTGGTGTAGTTTCAAGTATTACCATAGCAGGCTTAGTAATAAATATTTTCAAAGAATTTATATTTTTTGCCTTGAAAAAGCAAGCTACATTACTATTGATTCTTTGGTTTGAGAAACGAGAACTTGCTGTGGAAAATGTATTATCACCTCTGAAAACATGCAGTAAAATTGGCATTTTCAGCATGCTGCTCTTATCTTTATTTGCTGATAGAGAAAGAATCCAGATTTTTTTAGCTTTAAGTGAAAGGATATGGCTAGGTTCATATTTCTCAGTCTTTAATAAAAACAGTATAAAAGAATAAGGGACCATAACATTTTAATGTTTTATTTAAATAATGGCATCTTCAATTTAATGTAAAGTCTAAGATTGAATTTGTTTTAAAGTAATCCAACTTTGAACGGTGTAGACCTCAATAAGTCTGTAAACTCCTGTAGCCCTTCTTATGGAAGCCAGTGGGAGTTCTCCATGAATAAGAATTGCAGGATTTGACCCTCACAGAGAACATTGTTTATGAGAAACAATGAAACTGTTAACTTCATATGGCTCCATACTGCACACTAAATTCCAGTTGATGTCAATGGCAATTTCATGCATATTGTGAGGGAAGGATATAGCCCTTAAATATTACTTTACTATTCTGAGACACTACAGCAGAATATTGCTTTATAATGAAAACGCTACATGTTTATAATGTGGAGAGCTGTGTGCAGTTGAGCTGTAGTATTTGACAAAGTAGAAACTTAAACGCAGACATTGCTACAATAGATATAATTATTAATACCAACAGAGTTGAGAAGATGATCTTATTAGATTTCAGCATTTAAAAATTTAAATAGGTAAAAAAAATGGGGAAATATATATACGTGTATTATTTTTACATGAATGAAAAACTGAGGGGCTGGAGCAAAACCTACACACAACTGGTATTAAAATACAACTGGTTTCAGCTGTACAGTTTAAAATGTTGGTAATCTTACCTGGATTATTTTAATTTGCTATAATAGCTTCTTTCACATGTTTGGTCCATAGTTTTAGTCTCAAAATGTAAATTGGAATGTCAGATTCCTGCATTACTTGCATATCAGTTTGTATTTCTCACCTGTTCAGTGAAATGCTAGACAGTCATTTGCAAACGTTAGTTAGAAGTCAGAGGTTAAATATGCTGCATAGTTTATTGATGCCATGCACCCAAAATATAAGAATATACTGCATATATGGAATGCTCTGACACAGAAAAAGATCTATAGAATATTACTATATTAAGAATAGAGCATAAATAAGAAAAGAAATGTAATAAAAAGAACTAAGTGAATTTGGGTTTCCTTTAGTGTAGAGTTTTTCTTTTCTTTTTCCAGTGCTCTTTTTTTCTTTCATGGAACTATGATGTTGATGGCCAAGTGATCTAACAGACTGAACATCTAGGAAATATGTGGTAAGTACAAAAGAAAATAAACTGACCAATTAAATTTTGGGATGCAAGTGTGGAGAAGGTAAAATATTCAAGTCAACCCTTAAAATTTTTTCTATTTTTTCTCTTCAGACTTGACAGAAATATCCATAGTTTAAAAGCAGAAGGGATCATTAGACCATCTAGCCTGACCTCTTGTATATCACAAGCTATTACATTTCATCCAGTTACCCATGTATCGAGTCCAATAACTAGTGTATGACTAAACCATAACTTGTGGTTGGCTAAAGAATCTCTTTCCTAAGGACATTAGTCTTGTTTTAAAGACATCAAGAGATGGAGAATGCATCACTTCCCTTGGTAGTTTGTTCCAGTGATTAATCTTCCACACTGGTAAAAATTGGTACATTGTCTCTCATTTGAATTTCGTTTATGATATAAAGCTGATAGGCAAAAGAGTGCAGGCTGTACTGTTCTTTTATTGAACCTCAAAATAACTGATCTGTGGAAAGGTATTGATATCAGCATCTGAAACAATGGTGACCCGACCACCCAGGAAAAGTGCCCTATTTTATAAAAATACACAGAGATGTTGTGGGAAGGAATGAAGGCGGGATGTATGTATGTTTGCATAGCAATTTAAAGATGTAAAGCACCTTATAAATGTGAAGTGTTGTCTGGCAGCTAGACAGAAGGGATTAAAGAGAAATAAAAGTGACACACAAAGGAAAAATAAAAGAATTGATGGGCAGTAACCCCTCCCCCACAAATATGCTTTTGTTTATAGGTTAATTTGACATAAAAAACACAAAACTATTGTTTTAAATAAAATACAGCTGGAAAAATCCTCAAGTGCTGTATAAAGTGGAGAATTCATTGTCACTGAAATGCAGCTAGCTCTGGGTAGAATGTCAGCCAACAAACCAACCAGTGTGCAGCATACTATAAAACAATGCTAGGGCGGGGTGGCAAAGTTGGTGCAAGGACACCAGGACAAGCCCTTGCTCTTACAAACGATGGCATAGGTCCTCCCGTAGCTGCATAGACCTGTAAGGACCTAGATTCCTAAAATGTTGTTACTAAAGACCCACACACAAGTACAAGGTCCTGGCAGCCCTTCCTCCCTCCCTCACCCAGAAAGACCAGGTAGCTTAGCATTCACACCTCATCTAGGGTGACCAGATGAGAGGGAGAACATTTCAGGACACATTGGGGGGGGTCCATCAGCAGAGCAAAAAAAAAAGTAATAAAAAGGTGAGTTCTGCCAGCAGAGCAGCGAGGGGGGGAAAAATGGTGAATGCTGCCGATGGAGCAGTGAGGGTGGGAGGGAAGGTGAGTGCTGCTGGCAGAGCAGCAATAAATAAATAAATAAGGTGAGTGCTGCTGGCAGAATGAAATCCCAGGACAAATTGCGTCCTGACCAAAGATCGGTTGGGATGCGGGACAAACACCTAAATATCGGGATGGTCCCGATTTTATCAGGACATCTGGTCACCCTAACCTTATCCCCCCCACCATACATAGTAACAGTGTCTCTTTCCCCTTAAAGAATAGCCCCAAATTCCTTATTAGCTTGAGGGAAAAGGTATATTAGAGGAATATTCTTTTTTTTTTCTTGCCTAGTATCAACATGTGTGTTGGCAGAATTTTAAGAATAATAAAATTTAGTCTTCGAGGTTTCATGAAAATGTTGTTGTACCAATAGCACTTACAAACAGAATAAGAGTTCAGGCAAATTTATAGCTTCCCAATTAAATTGGATCAAGCCCATAATCCAGAAGGGAGAGCAGGGGATAATTTAAGAGCAAGCCAGATCTAAAATTAAAGGAGTACATTTGAGTTAAAAACTCAACAACAAAAAGGAATAGATGTGGAGTTAACAAATAAAGGCTTTCAAAAATATGAACATACGTGGGAGAAGAGGACGAGGGCAAAATCTCACAATGACAGCTCTTTTTAAGGTGGTCTGTGCCTTTAACCTTCTTCCTTTGGGGTGTGAGGGTGTGCTTGAGGGGAGGCATCTGGGATGGGAAGGAAAACATTAGCAGACAGGTTGGAGAAGTGAGGGCTCTGTATAATGGAGGAGGAGGTGGGAAGAGTCATTGGGACCAAATGCTGGCTTTTGAGTTGAGTTTAGGTTTTCTAATAAAGAAGCACAGGGAGGATAGAGGCATAATTAGCTAAAGGCAGCTTGATGGAGACAGAGCCTGATTCTCCACTCTGTTACTCTGGTTCTACATTATCGTACCAAACTCAGTGTAGTAACACCAGTGTCAAAGCTGCATACAGAATGGAGAATCAGTCTCAGAGGTATTACACAGACTGGCAATATTTCATCAGCACTGAGATCCTTGTGAGTATTTTTAAGCGCTTGTCTCTTTGCATTGGGGGTTGGGTTTTTTGGGACATGGTTACACTATGTAAACTATTAGGTTTTTTTTTTATTGCACCAAAGGCTGCAGTTTTTGGAATGTTAGAGTCAAAGGACAGCGAAGAGGAAGGGGGAAATATTACTGCTGACATTGCATCATTACATGTTGACCTTGAGTTGTTTAAATGTAACATTGTGTATTAATGTACCACAATGCAAGTGTTACAGTGCAAAATGTCAGGACATCAGACTGTGATTTTTCTGGCTCTTTGTGATGTCAATTGACGATGAAGTGGCTCTCCATGTATTAAAGGTTGAGTGCCACTAAGCCTGAGTACCAGAGGATGGTGTCAAAATTATCACATTGTTGAAATAATAAATACACTTTTCAGGGAGAAGAATAAAATTTAAGAAGAAATAAATTAAATCTATGCCACTCTTAGTTGGGATGAATGTTGTATTCCTTGTTTATTGTGCAATAACATAAAGTAATTATCATGGGAAAAGCTCTGCATGTCATTACAATTGTAAGGAAACACTGACCCGAATCATTTTGCCATCTCATACCAGTGCAAGCTCTTCATACTACCAAAGAAATAAATGCTTATCACCATGGTAATGATTTGCTATTACTGCATTTTATATCCTCGTCATTTTGCACATGTTGTTTCCACACAAGAAAAGCCAAATATACCCATAATAAATATTAAATATTTTGACAAGCACTGGGTGGATATACTTGATTAAACCAGAAAGAAGTTGAATATTATTTTAAACTAAAAATAAAATTAAAATAAATCATTACATGTGGAATGGTAACTATTCATTAATGAACAGTATAATTAATATCATTATTATATTATACATAACATAGAATTTATTAATGAACAATACCTCTCAGGTATTTTTTTGCCTAAAATTTAGGTTTTATTTGAAGATTTGTTTAAAAACCTGATAATTTAAATATTCTCATGACATTTAAAAAACATTCACAGCAAACCATCATTTGTTCTCTGAAGTGGCGCTTTTCCTCCTGCTGAAGCTGAAGATTCGATTTCACTTATGACAAACCATGAGGACTCTGGTGCATATTGATTCTGGAGGATCTTCACTGGGAGGTGTTTTTTCATTGTATTATATTATTTTCCATTTATAATATATAACCCCAACATTAAAGTGAAAAAAGTATATTACATCAGCCAATTAATTTTAGCTAATACAAAGCAAACACTTCTCTGTTCAACCAAAATGACCTTGTGACTGGCTGGGAGTATTTGCATAAAACACCTCTCACCCTGTTACAAGGTGTTGATCCTGCTGGGAAAGAGCTAAGTGCATTCTGCTGCCTTATTGAAATAGATAATTTGTTGACCAAACCTAGATATAAGAAAGGGAATGACTGTCTGGGAGACAGGATCTAGGGTTTGGGCTGAGCAGCCCTCACAGGGGAACTGTAGGGGCAGCCAAGCCTGGGCAGAAGGCTTGAGATGCTCTTTAGGCTATAAAACTCTTCCCTAGGCAGATCAACCTGACTATTTGCTTTCTTTGTTAGAAAAGCCCAACCTCAGAAAAGTGACTTTGGATCTTAGATACTGTATAGATGGTGCTTGTAGAGTAGGTTAGGAAAGGGGCTGACTCACAGATACTTTCAGAGACAGGCGAGTAGTAACAAAACAAATTGGCATGCTTTATGTGCAAGAATATTCACAAATGCTTTACTGTTGAATTTTCCCAGCTCTATTCCAGACCAGAGCTAGAATATTTCAGAGCATGGACATAATATACACCAGGCATGAGAGAAGCAGCACTGCTGAATAAATGGGCTGCCTTGTTCTGCACTATTTTTTGAGTGGTCTTCAAATGTCACCTCATGCAGAGCACTGGCAGCTCCAAGTGACTTGTCTCTGTCCCTCAGTCATGACGGTGCAGAATACTTCTGAGAGCTCCTCATTGTGCAAGGGGAGCATACACCCTACTATACCTCCAGAGGAGTTACATTTTATGCTGTGGTTCTCCTACTGCTTGGCTGGTCTGGAAGGGGTCGGGAACCTGGCTATCTCTTTCCCACCTATTTGATTGTCTCAGCTATGGGGTATGGCTACACTTGCAGTGGTACAGCTCTGGGAGTTAAACCTGTCTTCATACGGCTGAGTAGGGAAAGCACTGCAGTCTGTCCACACTGACAGCTACTAGTGCACTGTCGTAGCCACATTTGCAGCATCTGCAGCGGCATTGGGAGTGGTGCATTATGGGCAGCTATCCCAGCGTTCAAGTGGCTGCAACCTGCTTTCCAAAAGGGGGTGGGGTGGGGTGGAGTGTGACAAGCAGCGTGGAGGAGAGAGAGTGGATTTTTGGAGCAGACACTGTGTCAGCACCCTGCCTTGCAAGTTCCAACCCCCTCCCCCACCCCTCTCTCAGTCACTCCGAAATGGACCCCCCGCTCTCCCGCCGCCGCGCTGCTTCTATCCTCAAGCCCCCTCGCTCCCCCTCTCCTCAATCAAACACTAGCTGCGGGTGTTCCAAAAGGAGCCCCCACTGCCTCTGCTCATTCGCAGCAAACAGGAGCTGTTTTGGTTTTTTTTATAAGCAGCTCCAGGAGCCCGGAGTTCACAACAAAACAAAGAGTGGGACCTTCACTTAAAAGTATTATGGGAAGCTTCCGGAGGTCAGTTACAGCGTACTAAGATTATTTCCTGTTTACACTGGTGCCCCAGCGCTGCAGCGGCAGCGCTATTCTCTTTATTCCTCTCAGGGAGGTGGAGTACAAGCAGCGCTGTAGCCACGGAGATACAGCGCTGTATGTGCCTTGCTAGTGTGGATGGGGAGTGAGTTACAGTGCTATAAAGCCACCAACAGAGCTGTAACTCTCAAGTGTAGCCAAGGCCTATGTGTTTTTATGCTTCTTGATGTTCAGTGTAATGTTAACTTTGAATTTCTGAGCATTCTAAGTTTTGTTTAAAAAACAAACAAAAGCTCACTATAGTACAGTATTCTGTTCAGTGATTTTTGTTTCCTGTGAGAAACTATTAAAATTGACTTCCTTATCTCCATCTTAATTTCATAAAATCTGCCTCAGAACTGACATCTGGTTAATTTGTTCATTGCATAGATTCAGAGGCTCTTAGGTTGTTAAGGCCAGAAAAAAACATTAGTCTGCAACTAGATAACAAAGAACATAGAATTTCACTGAGTGATTTGTGCATGGAGGCCAGTAACTTGTGTTTGAATAACTGAGTGTGGTTTGCAAATAACAAGTGAGTGGAAGGATTCTCCTTTTATTGATCATATAAGAAAAATCTCTACCCAGGCTAAACATTTTAGATGATGTTCACCAACTAAATGATTGTCTGTAAGGAGTGTGTAGGAACTGAATAGTTTTTAACATAATACAAGAATATTACCACTATAAGCTACTTAATTTGATGCTGCTGTGTCTGATGCCTTTCAAACTGCTCTTTCCACATCCTCTGCCATTGATGCCCCTGTATTCTATTGTTAAATGGCTTGTGGGACTCACTTTGGATTTGCACATGCCAAAATAAGGAAAATTCACCTATTGCGTGGTGTTTTGATATGGGTTTTTTGAAGGCAGCTTAAGATACTGTATTTTATCTGGAGTATATAGGTGATAGGACAGTAAGTGGAGAGGGAAATACAATTCTGAATCAGAGGACTTGAACTAGTAAAAGTCTTAAGGGAACCTAGATTGTTTGATACATAAACTACCAGTAGTCTTTTTAGCCCTGGAAACCTGGGTTCTAATGTTTCCTTGAGGATCGTCTATGCTGGGAAAATGCATCATGTTAGAATGCATGTTAACTAACAGGATCTTAAAACACAATGTTGCCCTTATGTGGTAATGGCAGAATCTTGTTAGGTCAAAAGTGAAAATGTGTTTGCTGCTGTCTTCCCTATCCCCAAGTTCAGAAGCAGCATTCCCTGTTTTTGTTCAGGAGTGCCAGGACTCTGTCATGATGCCTTGTGCTGAGAGAGGAGTAAATGACCACCCACTATCCAGGCTTTGTGATGTAACATAAAAAGAATAGGAGTACTTGTGGCACCTTTGAGACTAACAAATTTATTGTAGCATAAGCTTTCGTGGGCTACAGCTCACTTCATCGGATGCATGTAACATAGGAATTCTGTGCTTTTAGTGCAAAATGTAGTTACTGAGTACAAAAACTTTTCATCGGTGTAAGAAAAACAGCCTGGGGTTCTCAAGTGTCTGTTTCCTCCAGGGTTTTACCCAGACCAACTTCCATCTGAGGTAGTGTTTTTAGCTAGCTCTGCCCTTGTCAGTGTAACCTGCCTATGTGAAGGATTTATTCTAGAAATGATCTGTCCTTCATTTTGGAGTCTTGTCCAAAGAAGAGAAGGCTAAATCCTTCAGAAAATGTTGATTCGTTGCAATCTACATGTTCTGTCAGAATGTGTCAATTTCATCAACATTGTTTTTGGGAAAAAAAATTGAAACAAAGTGTTCTGATAAAGTTGATTTTATTGGAATAGTTTAATCTGACTTTTCTGAAATATTTTTAATTGTCTCATATTTTAACAAAAAATTAGACACTAATTTGAAAATTAAAAATTTAAGTCAAAATCACAGTGAAATATGATTTTATTGAAACAAAACATTTTGATAAACTCAAAACAATTTTTTTTAAATTTCATTTCACAGGGAGCTTTGAAATTTTGCAAGAATCTCGCATCTTTGCAAGATAAAGCTAGTAATACCTCCCACATATGATATGGCCATTTTTTAATGTTTGAACTCTTCTAATGCACTATAGAAATGCAATGTGGTAGTGCTGTTTATTATGTACGCATTATTACCTTCATACATATAGTATAGGTGGGGGGAAAAAAAGAATAGAGAAGAAAGGTTGCTGACAGTTGATCACACAAGACATCGATGTAACTGGAGAGAAGTGTTATTGAATCCTAGTATGAATATTACTACCAGTCACTCTATAACAACTCAGCATAGTTATACTGATGTTCACCCCAGCAAATGTCTAAGGGAAGGTGATGATCTACAAAGTCAAGTCATGTAATCAATTTACTATCCAGTAGTGAAGCTATTAGATCTGATATGATCGCAACACAAATGTACACTGGTCAAGTCAGAGCAGTGGTCCTCACTTTTAACGTTGAGTCATAATATAGAATTGGGTATTTCTCCTCATTATCTGGATGGGAAGTACAGATACTGAATGGTTCCATTCTTTAAAAACTGTGATAAACATTACACAGCAGCCGGCAGGCTTATCAGTTTGATCCATTGTAGGTTTTTTGCCAAAATATATGCTTTGAATATTCTTGGTTTTCTTAGTGTTTGGGTTGTAGAGAATGGAAACTCACTAGAATTAAAAAATGAATTAATTGATTGATTTCGTTTTTATACTGTCATGCAGGCCAGGTTTTGAGCAAATCGATCTATGGGATGCCATTCTAATATTGAAGCTTATTTAGCTAAAAATATACAGAGATGAGGAAATGAGATGATCATACAGAGATGATGTTCATCTCAAACAGAGATAATGTTCATTCATGACAGCTATTGAATTAAACTAATGCTATGCAAAATAACAGATGTTTCAGTTATTTGACAATTTTGAACAGATTAAAAAATTAATTTTGGGTTGGACCAAAACTGAAAAGTTTCAAAATTTTTGGCAAACTGAAGTGTAAAAATATTCATTTCATGGCCAACAAAGTACTTAATTCATCCTGTAAGGAAATAATTTGTTTAGATTTCAAGCATATTTAAATATTTTGATTTTTTTTAAAATAAAATGGAAGGAAATTTGCAAACAGAAAGTTATTCTGAACTGAAACACCAAGCTATTTTGCTTCTTAAAATATTGTATTTAAAAAAAATTTTTTTTAAATGAACAATTTTTGGCAAAATCTGGTGTTGCCGAACCTTTATTTTTAATGCTTGAAAAAAGATTCTGTTGAAAAATGTTGCTCCGCTCCTAATCTGAACTCTGAGTGTGGCTCTGTTAGTTGTTCCCTACTTTTGAAAATAAAGGAAAGAATCAGAGCTTCCAGAGGCTTCATTTGCATTTAGCTAAAGTACATCAACTGTAAGCCATTTGGGGCATGGACTGTCAGCTTCATTTCTTTTTACTTATTTCATTAATTTTGTTCCCTAAAAACAAAGAGAATAAACACAAACTCACTCTTCAAACTTGCAATTTAAGAATACTTCAGTATGTTCTGATGTTTCAGTCACAGTCCCTTCTGAGGCATTTGAAATGACTTCAGACTTTGTGCTGTAAATTGCATAAGTTATGCAATGTGTGTGTATATATATATATTAATTATAATTAACCTACTTCTTTTGTTACTATCTCTGAACTCCTCTTGCTTCTTTGACTAATGCATTTGAAAATATTAGCTGTTGTTGAAAGGAGATTGGCTTGTTAAACTCAATCCTCCTTGGGAAAACCCCTTGGAAGCTGTGGGAAAACTAAGGCTGTGCAGCCCATAGAAAGATGTTTGAGATTTTCTTACAACTATGAGGGAAAGGTGTTGAACTAAACTGGCCAGTTTTTAGGACAAAGTGACTTCACAACTGTCAGAAGAAGATGAGTTATGGACCGTGAATGATTGCTTGCCATTCAGTTCAGTTCAAAATAGTTTTTTGGCTAGAATCCTGACCCTGCCTCTTACAACTGAAGCATTACTAGAATGGGAAGCACATGAGACAGAAATATCAACTTTTGACTAATCCATTGCCATCAAGATATTCAATATGAAGTACTGTTATGAAGATTCATATTTTTCAAGGTATACTTCCAGTAAAATGTGGTTGGGGACAATTTATATATTTGTTAATGTCAGTTTCTAAGGGGTTAATATATATGAAGAACTCCCTGTTCCAGCATGATTTTTAGACAAATGTGGGAAGATTGCTCTTCTTTTATGAGTCCTGATAACTATGGTAAATCATGAACTGAAAGGGTTAGAGACTGACATACAGGAAGATCAGCCTAGGGTCAGAACATTGCGGTCTAACCCTTATTTTCTCTTTTTTCAAACTGGAAAAAAACATTCCTTGTTTATTTTAGTTAGTTTTTAAAAAAAAAAGAAACAAAGAAGAAGAAATTCAGAAAAGCTTATTGGCCAGACTGAAAAATCCTTACCATTGACTTTATTGAGCTAGCGTGTGATGCAAGATACTACTCAGTCTGAGTAAGGGTCTCTCCATCTGACCCAGTGTCAGACTCGGATGTCAGGCAACGAAGGGTGCAGTTTTAGGCCCCGATTCAGCAAAGCTCTTAAGCATATACTTAATTGTAAGCACGTGACTAGTCCCACTGATGTCAATGGGGTTATTCACATGCTTAAAGTTAAGTGAATGAGTAAATGCATTGCTGGATCAGGGCCTTAGGGCCTTAGTGGGTAGATGGAAGGTCAATTCCCATGAATGATAGAATCTGCCCATACTGTGGAAATATTTGAAAACTAGTTGATTCGGATGAGGCCAGCTTTTTTTCCAGTTTCATGTGTCATTTCTTCGAAATAATATTTGTCTTCCAAGAAGCCCACATTCCTAGATCAAGTGGCAGTGCCCATGCTTTTATCCTGGTGTCCTCCAACTGTGTTTTTTGTATCCACTTTTTGCCTCCCATATATTTAGATTTTAAAATCCATGGGGCAGGAAATGTGTGTGATGCCTAGCATGTTAGGGCTCTGATTGGAGTTGATAGGAGCTTCTGTAGCAGTATAACTAGTGCCAATTACACTCTCTTCCCCTAAGCTCTGCACTGAGCAAGGTGTGTGTGTAGGCTGTATCATCCATTGGCTGCACAAAGACCAAAGACAATTGTGTTTTCTGTAGTCAGGGGAAAGAAAGGGACTTATCCTTCCATACGACCTCCCCTCCCCCCGCCATACATCCAGCCTGCTCTTTGGCTGTGGCAAAGGAGAGTGGAGCCCTCTGGGAAGACATACCCACTGGGGGCATAGAGGGAGGAGTCCCTTTCTTTTCCTGACTACAGAGAACACAAATGGCTTTGGACCTTATGCAGAGTGCACAGGGAATGAGGGTCCTTATGGACTCTCCCTCCAAACATCCATGCAAGAGACATTAATAATCTGCCCTTAAATTAGACCCGAGGCATGTAATGAGCATCTATATCCGGGGATCATTTCTGCCAAGTTTACCGTTTTTCAGTGTGTATTTTGACTTGGGTCTAATCAGAGGTTTTACTTATTTTTTATTTTATTCTTGCAACTTGCTTGTGTATGTTTGTTTGCAAAGTCAGTTGGCATGTATCATAAAATTTGATTGATTGAACAGTTAAGCCTTGAAGGCTTCCCTCCGAAATATTGCCAAAACCAACGAGAGCTGAGGCACATACGTATGTTATGCAAATTACCTACTCTTTCTATGTAGATATCGTGGCCACACATGCACACAGATATATACACACACACAGAAAATAAATTCTGATCTTCCTATGATAAACTGAAAGTGCTGCACAGTTTCCTCCCCCAGCACCCTCCCCCTCAATATACTGGATTTAGTGACCCGACTTTTGGGTTGCATCAGCGTAACTAAAAGCGCAAGCCCAAATTTAGTCCACTATGAAGATGATCAGTGAGCAAATGAGTATGCCATTAATTTTTTTTTAAATTTATAAATTATGTCCAAACTACTTTTTCCAGCTGTAAGAAATCTTTGCAGAATGGGTCCTTATCTAGGGGATAAAAGAAAAACCGTTTTAGTTCAGTTTGTGGAAATCAGCCGTGATTCCCATATTTTGCAGAAAAATTATCACTTCAGCTTGAGTGTATTTGATGTTGATATCAATTATCTGTTGTGTCCTGTCAGAGGTGCCCAGCCATGGTCCCATGTGTACTTTCTGAATGGCATACCAAGAATGAAATAATGGGTGTGCCTGACTGGAGAATAAAGGCTGCATATTTATTCAACAGCAACCCTTGCAGAAAAGGAATGGGCAGGGAAGAATTCTCACTAAAGCCAACCTGATGTTTTTCTCTTCAGCAGTCAGCTGAACCCCTAAAGTTCATTTACAGCAGCTCCTACATCCTAGTGTAAAATAACACTAGTCAGCAAAGGGATTAGTCCCTCTCTGAGACATTCTGTTCATCAGGGTTCTTAGGCTTTCTCAGTCACTTAATGACCAATTGTGTCTGATCCTTGGCCCATTCTAGTATCTGAAGTGAGGCACTGTCTTCATGCACTCTGTGGTCATACGGCTGGAAGAGCCTTACCCTCTAGATATTACTCTGTTTTGCTTTCAGACTGCAAGGTAATTCTTGACAATAGTAACATGTTACAGACATATACTGCATGAACAACACTGAATGTGTGAGACTACATTAAGGTAAACACAGGAGTCATTTCCAAAACTCATAGATACTAGTGAAAAACTAATCAGTCAGAAAGTTAATTACAAACATACATTTTGGATCCCTGTGATGTGGTGCTCCACTCACCACAGAGATGGCACCTCCTCCTGCCCGTTCTGGGGATTAGCTCTGTGAGGCCAATGCCACTATCTCCCTGTCAGCCTGCAGCCCCTCTCTTGCTCCAGCAACAGCAGTGTCCTTTTGGTGACGCGGCTCTCCAGCCAGGTTAGTCAGCATTCTCCCCCCTTCTGGTGTATAGTCTTTCAAAGTCTCACTCCCACAGTTTTCCAGTTCACTGCACTGGCAGTGCCACTTTTCCAGTGGCAGGTAGGGGAACCCTGTGTTACCCCCAAAATCTCTGTGTGGAATAATAAGGACGTGACATATACAACAGGTTCGACTCCTATCAGCATCTATCAACTGGGAGGATTAGAAATCTGTGTGCCTCCCGCTCGGGTTGCATTGAAATAAAGAAGAGAGAATATAACCTTAACAGAGAGAAGATTTATTAAGGGATAGATACAACTATGGGGAACACTACAAATACCCACAGATAGATTCCAGTAAGGGGGCATGAAGCCCAGGACCTTAAACTGTCCCTTCGGGCTAAACTAATAAATGCCCCAAAAATAATTACTCTCTCTCCTCTAGCTACAGATGGAGGACACTGGCAACGTATGGTTCATCTCAGGATCTCTGGAACATCGGAGGATCTGGCTTTCTACTGCCGAAGAGTGGCTAGCACAGTCTTCAGTGGATCCTTTGGTGGATTACAGGAGTCAGGTACGTTTCAGAGTCCTTGACAGATGTTAGTAGCCAAAGTCTTGATCTAATGCCACACAAAGAACCTGGACGTGGCTGCCTCGATGGCGGACAGGCCCTGTGTCACCACTAACAGTCCCTTATACGCTCTCTGAGGCGCACATTCCTGAGGCACACTCTGACAGACACCACTTCCAACCGGTTCCAGACAGTTCTCTGTCTCTCAGGTTCCGTGAGGAAAACAGAGTTTTGGCGGGAAAATGCCATGAAGAAAAGGTACCATAATGGAGTTCAAACCCATCCTTTCATATGTGCCATCTTGAATTTCTAAACTCAAATGTGTCTGCAACTTTTCAGTTGCAGACACATTCATAACAGAATATGACCATGTACCAAAATCACCTTACACTGGATCCACCCTGTACTCTGGGTTCCAGCCCAGGGACCCTACAACAAGCAGCAAGGATCTGTTCAGTCCCCAGCCTTGCTGTTTACTCCCTGGGTTGCTTCCTATCTTGCATACCACAGGCAGGTTCTCTTCTCCACCCTGCTCAATTCTGGGGTATGCCCTGCCTCTGGGCAAGGCCCCTCAGGTCCTACTCATTCCTTTGGGTTCTCCCCTTCCCTGTCTACTAAGCAGAGGGTGATCACAGACTTTCTCCCAGCCACCCTTGCTGCTGCTAGCTAACTAGGTTTACAGTAGCCCAGTTCACCTCTGCTCAGGTGAGCTTCCTTCTAATCAAGGCTTACCACCCAGCCTATATCTCCTTGGTTTGCTGCTTAACAGGGTAATTGCCCATCTGGCTTTCATTATCCCCCTCAGGGCAAGTATAGGGTGGACAACCCATCACAGTCCCCACCAGGCTCTGTCAGTGGACAGGAAATTTGCTGATGTAACATTGTGATTGACATAGTTCCATTGACTCAATCCTGAATTCCTTCCTATATTAACCTTTAATGAGACACATTCTGATCTATGACTGGCTGTCCTGATGTGGTTTGTTAGAATAATAGATTTTAAGGTCAGAAGGGACCATTATGATTGTCTAGTCCAACCTCCTGCACAACACAGGCCACAGAATCTCACCCACTCACTCCTATAACAAACCCATAACCTATGTCTGAGCCATTGAAGTCCTCAAATCATGGTTTAAAGACTTCAAGATACAGAGAATCCTCCAGCAAGTGACTCATGCTCCTTGCTACAGAGGAAGGGGAAAAAAAAGACCCCAGGGCCTCTGCCAATCTGCTCTGGAGGAAAATTCCTTCCTGACTCCAAATATGTCGATCAGCTAAACCCTGAGTACGTGGGCAAGACTCACCAGCCAGACACTCATTTTTTGGCATTTCCCATACAAAAAAACAAGATTGGCAACCTTATGTCTACATTGCAAGGCATTCCTATAAGGTGGTGATGGGCTAAGTATAAATACATGCTAGATTGCAGAGCAACATTGTTTATGGTACCCAGCAACATTTTTGCAGGATTATTCTATAGATATCTGTTTACCAAGTTTATTTTGACTGTGTTATGGATGTTACATTGCAAGCTTTAATGATTCATGGTACTATTCTCATTAAGGTGAGGAAACTAATTAATGAACTGGAAAAAAATCCATTTGTTTGAATTACATGGGAATAGTGTACTTCCTGCTTTTTAACAGCAAGGGAGCACTGCTTGGGAGAATTGCACATTTTCAGCTTTGGTAAATGTCTTATAGTCTAATGTCATGTGTGAAGCAAAGTAGTGACAGCCAATTTACTGTAATGGAATTGTAAAGGAAAAGCCATAAAATACTGCCAAAACTATTAGTAGAGACACTGCTACCAGCACAGAAGAGCACCTGGCTCGGTCTTAAAGGGCACAAATATGATACTCTTAGGGCATGGCTACACTTGCAGATGTAGAGCTCCGGGAGTTAAACCAGCCCTCGGAGACCACAGCAGGGAAAGCGCTGCCATGCGTTCACAAGGTCAGCTGCCAGATGAGGAATGAGGAAAACCACTTTCATGGGACTGTAAAAGCAGCAAAGAATCCTGTGGCACCCTATAGACTAACATATGTTTTGGAGCATGAGCTTTCGTGGGTGATAACCCACTTCGTCAGATGCACGTAGTGGAAATTTCCAGGAGCAGGTATATATATGCAAGCAAGCTAGAGATAATGAGGTAGGTTCAATCAGGGAGGATGAGGCCCTGTTCTAGCAGTTGAGGTGTGAAAACCAAGGGAGGAGAAACTGGTTTTGTAATTGGCAAGCAAGTTTAATCCTGAGCTGATGATGTCAAATTTGCAGATGAACTGAAGCTTAGCAGTTTCTCTTTGAAGTCTGGTCCTGAAGTTTTTTTGCTGCAGGATGGCCACCTTAAGGTCTGCTATAGTGTGGCCAGGGAAGTTGAAGTGTTCTCCTACAGGTTTTTGTATATTGCCATTCCTAATATCTGATTAGTGTCCGTTTATCCTTTTCCATAGGGACTGTCCAGTTTGGCCAATGTACATAGCAGAGGGGCATTGCTGGCATATGATGGTATATATTACATTGGTGGACGTGCAGGTGAATGAACCGGTGATGGTGTGGCTAATCTGGTTAGGTCCTGTGATGGTGTCGCTGGTGTAGATATGTGGGCAGAGTTGGCATCGAGGTTTGTTGCATGGATTGGTTCCTGAGCTAGAGTTCCTATGGTGCGGTGTGCAGTTACTGGTGAGAATATGTTTCAGGTTGGCAGGTTGCCTGTGGGTGAGGACTGGCCTGCCACCCAAGGCCTGTGAAAGTGTGGGATCATTGTCCAGGATGGGTTGTAGATCCCTGATGATGCGTTGGAGGGGTTTTAGCTGGGGACTGTATGTGATGGCCAGTGGAGTCCTGTTGGTTTCTTTCTTGGGTTTGTCTTGCAGTAGGAGGCTTCTGGGTACACATCTGGCTCTGTTGATCTGTTTCCTTATTTCCTCATGTGGGTATTGTAGTTTTGAGAATGCTTGGTGGAGATTTTGTAGGTGTTGGTCTCTGTCTGAGGGGTTAGAGCAGATGCGATTGTACGTTAGTGCTTGGCTGTAGACAATGGATCGTGTGGTGTGCCCGGGATGGAAGCTGGAGGCACGAAGGTAGGCATAGCGGTTGGTGGGTTTTCGGTATAGGGTGGTGTTGATGTGACCATCACTTATTTGCACCATGGTGTCCAGGAAGTGGACCTCCTGTGTAGATTGGTCCAGGCTGAGGTTGATGGTGGGGTGGAAGCTGTTGAAATCCTGGTGGAATTTTTCCAGAGTCTCCTTCCCATGGGTCCAGATGATGAAGATGTCGTCAATGTAGCGTAGGTAGAGAAAGGGCGTGAGTGGGCAAGAGCTGAGGAAGCGTTGTTCCAGGTCAGCCATAAAAATATTGGCATATTGTGGGGCCATGCGGGTGCCCATAGCGGTGCCACTAATCTGGAGATATATATTGTCATCAAATTTGAAATAGTTGTGTATGAGGGTAAAGGCACAAAGCTCAGCTGCCAGTTGTGCTGTGGCATCATCAGGGATACTGTTCCTGACAGCTTGTATTCCATCTGTGTGTGGGATGTTCGTGTAGAGAGCCTCTACATCCATGGTGGCTAGGATGGTGTTTTCTGGAAGGTCACCAATGCATTGCAGTTTCCTCAGGAAATCAGTGGTGTCACGGAGATAGTTGGGAGTGCTAATGGCATAGAGTCTGAGTAGAGAGTCCACATATCCAGACAGTCCTTCAGTGAGAGTGCCAATACCTGAAATCATGGGACTGTGTGCTGAGCTTGCCTGCACCCTGCAGCCCAAGGACATGAGATTTGAGAGGTGCCCTGCTGGTGGAGAAGTGGGTGGCTATTGCAATCTGGAAGCTGGCAACTCCAGACAGCTTCCGATCGGTCGCTAAAGAGTTTGGAGTGGGAAAGTCGACCTTTGGAATTGTATTGATGCAAGTGTGCAGGACCATTAATCACATCCTGCTTAGAAGAACCATGGCTCTGGGCAATGTATGAGACACTGTGGCTGGCTTTGCACAAATGGGTTTCCCTAACTGCAGAGGGGCGATAGATGGGACACATATTCCAATTCTGGCACTAGACTACGTAGCCTCTGAGTACATAAATCAGAAGGGGTATTTCTCAATGGTTCTCCAGGTGCTTGTGGATCACCGCAGGTGTTTCATGGATATTATTGCAGGCTGGTCTGGAAAGGTGCATGACACACGCATCTTTCAGAACACAGGCCTGTTCAGGAAGCTGCAAGCTGGGACTTTCTTCCTGGACCAGAAGATCACTGTAGGGGAAGTCGAAATGCCCATTGTGATAATTGGTGATCCCACTTATCCTTTAATGCAGTGGCTCATTAAACCCTACACAGAGAGCCCTGACAGCAGCAAGGAGCAGTTCAACAACAGGCTGAGTTGGTGCAGAATGACTTGTGTGTGCTTTTGGCCATTTAAGGGGCTGCTGGTGCTCTCTTTATGGTTAGCTGGGCCTGGCCGATAACAACATCCCCACGGTTATAGCTGTATGCTGCACTCTGCATAACATTTGTGAAGGGAAAGGTGAAAGCTTCATTCAGGCATGGACCATGGAGGTTCAATACCTGGAGGCTGAATTTGAACAGCCAGAGACCAGGGCTATTAGAGGAGCCCAGCACAGGGCTCTAAGGATTAGGGATGCCTTGAGGGAGAAATTTGATTCTGAAAGCCACCAGTAATGTTTGGTGCCCTTCATGGGAATGAAGTGCAAAGGTTCCAGTGCTAGTAGGCATCTGTGTTTGCTACATATGATGCACTGACTTGCAGTGCCTGTTGCTTTCCTGGGCTACAGTATCTTTTACTTAATGCAATAAAGAGTGTTTTCAAAGCCAAAAAATTCATTTATTGAAAAGAAACACAACTGCTGGGGAAAAGAAAGGGCATGACACATCTGTGCTGTGTGTGTGTTGGGGAGGAAACAGGACAGTCACAGATTTGCATATGTCCTGTTATCATATTCAGCCTTCCTGTCTGGAGTGCTGTACAATGAGTGCTGCACTTTAGGCTGCCTAAAATGCATGATGAGAGTTGAGTTCAGTGGGTAAGGGTCGGAGTTTGCAGGGCTGGGTGGTGAAGCTACAGGTGCTGGAGGCAGCTGGTGGTGATAAGAAATTGGATGTTGGGGGAAGTGGATTGGCGGTGACATGGGGGCACAAGGGAAAGAGTTTTGGGACAAGGGCTGGAAGGGTGGGGGCACAGATCTGCTCCATCTTCTGTGCTATAACCACCTGCATCGAGTCCGCTAAGTGCTCCATAATGCTTAGGAGCCACTCCATGCTTTGGTGCTGGTGATTCACATTCTGCTGGTTGAACCTCCTTTCAGTCTCCTGCCACTCCTATACTTTTTGATTTTCAGTAAAGGACTGCTGCATGACTTCATGCTGCAGGTCCTCTTTGGTTCTTCTTGGACGCTCCCTGATTCTTTGCAGTTTTTCTACCGTTGATAACAAGGATGGCTAGGATCTCAAGGTTTCATCTGTAAAGCCAAAAAGCAACATTTAACAGAGGCAGCATTGTTAACACTAGACAAAGCAATGATTCAGCTATACTTAAAGACAAGTACAGTGAACACAATAGCAGAAAGTGCTCCTCCCAAAGCGAGCACACATAACCCAAAATAGTGAGTGAGCACAGGGGGACTGATTGTTTCAGGGCCGTACTGTCCTCTGGGTTCTGTGCCTTGGGGAAAGCCAACAGCTGCTGGGTGCCCCTATACTGAACACTGTCTCCACATTTTCCACAGGATGAGTTCATCCTGGAAGATATCTCACTGATGAGGGTGACCTGGGAAGCAAGGGATGGTCTTCTACTACAGTGTGGCATCTGCCCTGGCCCTTATATGCCGTTTGCCTGTGTTCAGCAATGGTCCTCCCGCCCGTCATGGCACAGTGGCACAGATTAGCCTTACTGGGACAAGGAGCACAGTAGCTCTGGAAAGGAACCTGCACAAGCGGATTGCCCAGCTTCTGCATGAGATCTTTGAAGAACTCACTGAGGCCGATTACCGTGATGTGAGAGAGCACATCAATGCCCTATTCCACATGTAGGCATGCACACAGCTCTAAGCCTTCTTTCTGTAACCCTCCTCACTCCAAGAGCCCATACCGAACAACTACCTTCCCAAAATAAAAGACACTTACCGGACACCTCCTCTGCTGTTTGTTCTTCCCCAAGCACTGTCTGCTGTGACTAGCTACTTTCCTCCTGGCTTGAAAACCACTCTTGGCTGCATGCATCTAGGGATGCTGGGCCATCCTCTGGCTCTGGGCCCCCTCCTCCTCAGCACCTTTGCTCCTGCTTTCCTTCTCCTGCTTTGTTGAACTCTGGGCTGCTATGGACTCTGAAGTGTCCATGGTGCTCTTCAGAGTGGAGGGGGGCTCACCCCCAAGTATTGTGTCCAGCTCTTGTAGAAACAACAGGTTGTGGGAGCAGCACCAGAGCGGCGGTTTGCCTCCCGCACTTTGTAGTAGGCATTCCGCAGCTCCTTCACTTTAACCCTGCACTGCATTCAGAGTTTTTTGCCACCCCAAGCACGGCAGGTAGGCTGCCTTCAGCGACTTGCCTGCGGGAGGTCCTTGGTCCCGCAAATTCAGCAGCAGCCTGAGGGAGGTCCTCCGAAGCTGCAGGACCAGCGGACCCTCCGCAGGCATGCCACCGAAGGCAGCCTGCCTGCTGCCCTTGTGGCGACCGGCAGAGCGCCCCCGTGGCTTGCTGCCCCAGGCATGCGCATGGCGTGCTGGTGCCTGGAGCCGCCCCTGACTGCATTGCATCCTGGTCATGGCCCCTTTCCATCATGGGCCCTGATATCTGCCCATAGGTATCATAATTCCTATGGCTGGAGAGCAGTTGGGACTGGACAGCTTCCTTCCCCACAAACACTGATGAGGTCCAGTACCTCACCATTGCTCCATACTCGGGATGGCCTGGCCTGTGGGGGCATGGTCACCTGGAAAGATGCACTGAGAGCACTCCATGCCTTGCTGAGCAAACAGGAAGGGACTTTCAAAATTCCCAGAGAATTTAAAGGGCGGGTCTGATGGTTGGTCGCCTGGGGGCAGGGCAGTAGAGTTCAAAGTGATGATCAGAGTGGCTAGAATAGGCATTGTGGGACACTTCTGGAGGCCGATCAGAGCACCATGGTGCTCCAGAGGGGGCGCAGCAAGCTTTACGCTTCTCATGGAGGTAGATTACCAGGGGCGCTCCAGCCGCGGAATCCGGAGGCTCTACGTTCCTTGCCTGTGTGGACACCTCAGGAGTTAGGGTGCCTCGGGCTGATTTAATGCACTCTAACTTGCAAGTGAGTGTAGCCAAGGCCTTACTGAGCAGCATTTTATAGACCATCATTCACAGCCAAAGAAAATAGCTTTTGGAGCTTTTAGATGTCCATAAACAACTAGATAAATGTGAGGAAAATAAAAGTAGGATAAACAGGTAATTTAAATATCAACTTGCCTCACTGAGACTAGGAACTCCCCAAATATCAATCCTAGTTGGGAATATATTAAATATAGAGGCTTCCCATGTTTTTACATTATTAACGGATTAAGAATAATTACTACAGCTATGAACTCTGTTCATTCTACTTGCAAGAGATGCCATTATTACAGACCCATTAAAATGCTCTTTACAAATCAAGCGACTTCATAAAATGTTCTGAAACAGAGGCAGGCATGTGGCAATAAGTAGTAAAGTGCCAAGAAGCAGACACCAGTTGAAAAATATTTTATCATGAAAGATTAAATGCAGAAAAATAATATAAACGATAACACAACAAAGAATATTTTACAACAGCCTCTCGCAAGTAAAACTTCTTTCAGGGTTGCCAAATACTATGGTGAAGTGAATAAAGAGCAAATGGGTTGTATTTCAAACACATACCATTACACTGAGCAAGAGTAACATTTTATTGTTTCAGTCACATTTTTTGACTGATGCAATAAAATTTGTAAAATATAAAGAAAAAACTCAGGATTTATCTCCCACTCACCTTCTTGTTCTTCTTCTTGTTCTGCTTCTGCTTCAAAATTCAAAACAGATCTTATGGTTAACTGCATGATGATAAAGTTATGGAGATGTTTAAAATTACTTGACAGATTTAAAAAAAATACAATTCTGTATACAATTAGGGTCAAAATAAATGCTTTTCTTAAGAATTTTACACTGCTCCCTACTGAAGGTGGGGAGAAAATGCCTACTCTCTTGGGCCCTGATCCTGCAAAGATTAAGAACATGCTTGATTTTACTCACTGTGTAGTAAATGTGGCTGTGCGTAAAGTTGTTTTTTGTAGAAATAAGACCGTAATGAGAGCAGCATTTGGCCCTTAGTGCTTTTTAAAATGCCCAGTTATGTTATTTAGTAACTAATAGTTACTAAGTTATTAGCTAACATATTTTTGCTGGCCTGATATATTTTATTTTAATTTTTCCACTTTCACTTAAATGAAAAGCAGACAAAGTATAGGTATCCTGTGCTTTCAACGTGATGACTTTCTGTGTTTAGTACACTACTCACTATAGGTTTGATATTTTTCAGTTGGGTACTTGGCAAAATAAATAAGATGTATTTTCCCATTGCTTCAATGAACTATTTGCTGTTTCCCTGTCTGGCTTTTCTTCATTCTGTGCCTTTCTCTAAGCATCAAAGGAAGGAAGATGTAACATTTTGGAGATTACATCACTAGTTCTTCATACTAATTAGCAAGTATGGCTTTTGGTATATAGTTTAGTCAAACCTAGTTTGAGCTGCTATGCTAAGTAACCCCACTGAAATTGAATTTAATTGCACATGTTGTTTTGTACAATTGCTTGTCTTGCAAAGTGGAATCTGTTCCACCAAAAGGAGCTCATTCATTACACTTATACAAATTCCTTGTTTTTCTTTTTTCCACATTTAAAAAAAAAATCACAGTAAAGCCACAGTGTATTCCAAACTTCGTAGTAATTTCTCTGTAAGGACGTGGGTAAACTCTCTGTCATTATTTACACATGCCGAAGGGGAGATTATATTTTTGGATTGGCTAAGCACCGTCCCTGCAATGCTGATTGAAATTGCTACATCAGCCAATCTCACCGGGGGTAAGTGTTGTTATCATCTGAGTTGCATAATGTTTCCTCAATAATAATAATAATAACCATACTTTTGCCCTTGATTTCTCTGTGTGGAGGAGAGCATTCTGTGTGTGGATCTCTCCTTACTGTGTGGAATAAGAAATAATTCATGTTGGTAGCAGCTTTCACCCTTTCCTGGGACCTTGTGAAGGGCTCCCTGTGCATCTGAGGAGGGAATGGGCAATGGATGAGCCAAGCATGCAGTGGATGGGCTAGGGGTGGAGTTAGGAGATGCGCATTACATCTCTTTTTCCCCTTCTTTCTTCTACTTGCTCAGCCCACGACAGTTTTGGGCAGAAATGAAGCATAGTCAGAAGCTATATTACATTTCCATAGACCTCCCTTTCCAGGGTGATGTAGGCAGAGCTCAGGCCTCCTGCTGAACCCAGGGGACTTGGAGGCTGATTCCACAGTCTTTCGTAGGATTTCCATAGCTTCACATTTCACAAAGAAACCTCACAAAGATTCCCTACATTTTAACCTCTTCCTGCAGATTTTCTCACAGAAGCAGATGATCAGCCCATACTGTTGCATGCACTAATATCTGTACAGGTACCACTGTCATCTACTGGATGGAATTTGAATGGCTCAGATTTCTGTCATAGTCCTTTGCTCCTAACTGCTGGATTTCTCCTTTAGCTCAGTTGATAGGGACCTGTGGTTCTGCAGCCAAAGGCTCTGTCCATGAAGTCATAGGTAGCCATGGATTTGTTAAAACACTTTGCATTTATAGTGTACTTTATATCATCAGGACAGCAAATGCCTGTTTGCTAGTTAATCTTCACAGGATACCAGTAAGGGAAGTATTATCATCCTGATTTTATTCTAAGAGACTGAGTGGTTAAGTGATTTGCTCAAGACCACACAGTAAGTCAGTTGCAGAGCAAGGGCTGGAACAGAACAGAGGCATCCCAGTGCTATGCTCCTTCTGAATCATGGCATTATAACAGATGAAGTTAAGCAGGTAAAATATATTATTACATAGCATTGAGTCAGTATAACCTATAGCCTAGACCAGTAGTTCTCAAACTTTTGTACTGGTGATTTCTTTCATATTGCAGACCTCTGAGTGTGACCACTCCTCTTATAAATAAAAACACATTTACACCATTATAAATGCTGGCTGCAAAGGTGGAGGCTGACAGCTCATGACCCCCCCCCATGTCATAACCTTGCGACACCCTGACCCCCAGTTTGAGAATCCCTGGTCTAGACCAACAGAAAAAAAACTTCATACAAAGATGAATCATAATCATTAAATGTAAATAGTAACAGGTGATCCACTAAGAATGTCATCTCCTTATAGTCAGTCTTTCCCACTAGAATGTGGACTAAGACACCTTTTATTGTAATATTTTCAGTAGTTATACTAAATACATTGGGACAAGACTAAATATGCAGTTCTGTTTTTGTTGTTTCTCTTCTAGACGAGTTGCTTTCCTTCATAGAATCATAGACATGTAAAACTAGCAGGGACCTCAGTAGGTCGTCTAAGTCAGTTCCCTGCACTCAAGGCAGGACTAAGTAATTATTAGGCCATTCCTGACAGGTGTTTATCTAACCTATTCTTAAAAACCTCCAGTGACAGAGATTCCACAACTTCCCTAGGCAATTTGTTCCAGTGCTTAATTACCCTGACAGGAAGTTTCTCCTAATGTCCTATCTAAACCTCCTTGCTGCAATTTAAGCATATTGCTTCTTGTTCTATCCTCAGAGGTTAAAGAGAACAATTTTTCACCCTCCTCTTTGTAAAAACCTTTTATGTACTTCAAAACTCTTATCATGTCCTCCCTCAGTCTTCTCTTTTCCAGACTAAACAAACCAATTTTTCTCAATCTTTCCTCATAAGTCATGTTTTCTAGATCTTTAATCATTTTTAAAAGCAGCAAAGAGCAATGTGGCACCTTATAGACTAACAGACTTTTTGGAGCATGAGCTTTTGTGGGTGAATACCCACTTCGTCAGATGCATGCACCCACGAAAGCTCATGCTCCAAAAAGTCTGTTAGTCTATAAGGTGCCACATTATTCTTTGCTGCTTTTACAGATCCAGACTAACACGGCTACCCCTCTGATACATTAATCATTTTTGTTGCTCTTCTCTGGACATGCTCCAATTTGTCCACATCTTTGCTGAAATGTGGCACCCTGAACTTGACATAAAATTCCTGAGGCCTTATCAGCGTGGAGTAGAGTGGAAGAATTACTTCTAGTTTTTTCTTATAGTATCATGCTGGTGGAGATCTAAACTGATTTTTTTGGGGTAAGATTATGCTTTTACATACCAGTACTATAGAGCAACATGAAGGGATCAAGAATCTCCATGTATGTCTATACCTATTGATATCAGTGAGAGCTACATGTTC